>NC_136434.1:50560461-51162961 GCF_052849685.1 Lactuca virosa | reverse complement strand
CTTCCAAACGTTTTCATTATGCTTGACCAACTTCAGAAGCCAGTCTTCCCTTTCCATCTTACGAACACATCCTGTCTTCCCGGGACCATTGAAGTGTTATTCCTCCACTGCTACGGCGCTACCATCCCTACCCCATTTCATTTTTTCTCTCCTTAAATTTTCTGGGCTTTTTTTGTGTGCCGCCTACATCAAATTCACAAGGTTTTAAGTACGCCACATAACCTGTCTTTCTGACCAACGCAATGTATCACATCTCTTCTTCACCTCTCCTTCAACGTTTCATCTTCTCCAAATTGAAATCAAAAGATCCACCGATTTAGCATTTCTCATTCTCCTCTAACAAGTCCAACTTCCTCCTCAGAACAACGACGCCATCATCCACAAAAAAAACCCTGATTTCTTGTCGGGGTGGTATGGGAAGAAAGAAATTTCAAGGGTAAAGGTCAATAAGTCTTTATGATTCGTTAAATCAGGATAATCATCTGGTAGATCTTGTCGCATAGGAGAAACGACATCAAGAACAAGGTTTAAAGATTCTAAATTGTAAAAGGTAATTGACTGGATTTTAAATTGGGGCATACTCCTTCTATCGTCTCCTCTGCTCTTATTTTTTTGTTTCTACCCTACGAATCCACACTATTTTGGCATATCCATACTTTTAGAATCTAAATGGGTTCTCTCTTTGTACTCTAGAACAACGTCTGTTTATCCTTTTCCTGATGCTGAATAACAATTGATTTCCACTAAATATGCCTAATTTTAACATCGCCCATACAAATTATGAACATATACTTGGACTTATTCTGGAATTTCACCAACATCCTGAAGCAAGACTTGATATGAAGTTGAAACAGACAAAATGATTTTTAGAAGGATTCTTACTTTTCTTCCCTTTTAAAAAAGGGTTCTTACTTGATTTTAGAAAATGGTAAAAAAAATTGGGAGATGAAATCATGTAGGATGTTCGAAATTTAGTTAAATTAGTGTTGTTTAGTTTCAAGCCGGAGACTGCGTTGAATGCATGTTGTTTACGATTTTGATAATCAAAAGTATCTGATTCTGACTTTTGGTGTTAAGTTGATAGATCATAAGATGGGCATATTGGTTGTCTGTTCTATTTTCTAATTTGGGGTTGCTTTTTCTTTATTTGAAACTTAGAAAATTGTTTCAAAATGAAACTCAAGAACAACATAATGCCTTTTTAGTTCAGAAAAACAAGAAAGCCATGTCCATTTTATTCCAACTAAACATGGTTGTACTTCTCTACTTCTTTTACAGGTTATTGTTGAATACGGAGGGTGTTACGACAGTTATTAATGTGGCATGAGGGTGTTTCGTTATCTCCTTCTATGCAAGTGATTCTCTAGAAGGTATTATTACTTTATTACCCCCATGAAGTTTATAATAAGATGTTTCTTTTTGGAGCTGATTGAATAGTGTGAATAATATACAGAGCCAGTCTATGCAAACAATATACAATATTGTAGCATGGGAAATTAAATCTTCGGTAGATGAGAATGGACACGTGCACCGGTTGATCTAAATACAATATAATTGGGTAGAAATTTCAAAGTGTAATGCTAAAATTGCAATATTGTTTTTGTTGTAGAATGTATATGTGGGCTGTGCAATTTGGTGTGGTTTAGGTGTTATGACCACCTGGATAGTTTGGAGGGTGTGATGAGGGTAGCTGAAGATAACTAGAAAAGATGCATAGTTCATGAGTTTTTAGAATGGCAAGGTCATATTTATGATGTATCCTTTAAAGTTTGATGTTGATGTAACTTTGGATTCATTGCCGGGGTGTCATGTGAGAGTTCTACAGATTTTGACGGTCAAATTAAAATAGGAATGTACTTTCGTTTGTTTGTATATTATATCATTGTACTTTCATATTCTTTATCTTATTCAAGCATTTTACGTTGAAAATTTACCTTTTATAGCATTGAACTTCCAATTTTTTTGTTACTAGCACAATATTCTTAAACAACCAAGAAAAAACCCAAGTTACCCTTCGTGGACCGTGCTTAGCACGGGCCTATAACATTTCTAGTGTGTGTGTGTGTGTATATATATATATATATATATATATATATTTGTATTTGACCCAAGATAGGGCTTAAGGCCCCCACTTCTAAGGGGTCCCATTTAACCCAAATACCAAATACCTATTATCATCAGTGAATCCGGATTGCTAGCCCTTACACACGACAATTTTGTTCTTTTTCTTCTACAAGTTATGACGTTTCTTCTCCATTATCGATTTCTCGGACTCTAAATCAGTGAATCTCTGATTAACGATCATGATTCTAGCCTCCTCCATTCTTGGTTTCTCCTGTTCTCCATAACAGCATTCTGATAACTCCTTCTCAGTTCTCACTCCTTGTAGTTTTGTAGGCAAACTCCATTGTTCAAAAATCAAAACATTACAATCTATGAATATGATCGATTATTATTCTGATATCTGAAGGAAATATCGATTATTGTCATCTACTCATTTGATTATCTATCACTGAAGGTAAACTCCATCAGTCCATTGTTAAAAAATTTCTGATGTTTCCCAAACTCAAAGTTCACTGTTACTGTGTTACACTGCAATTGTATTTTATATTTTCAGTTATACTTTGTGAAATTGTGAATTATTCATTGGTCATTGATTACAAGTTTACAATACAGAATCATTGTATCCTCAGTCTGTTTTCTCTTTATTTTCAGTTTTTATTTTTTCACAAAATGGTATATATATTTTTTTTAGTTTTCCAGATTTGATCTTTCCAATTTCCGTTATCTTGTATACTTTTATTCTCAAATCTCAAGGCACCAAGCTGCAGGTATAATCCTAAATCCTAACCCATCTTGGTGATTGTTCCTTGTTGATTGTTATTATTAATCAAATAATTAATAATTATGTCTTAAATATATTCACAAAAAACATATACATAATAAACAAAAATTAACTCCACCATTTTTAAATTTTTTTAGTTTATTATTGTCGGTCACAATCCCGGATAAAGGATGAAGGTTTATAACATTAAATATAATAAATGTAAAAGGGCCCCAAATTGTTGGTTTGCTTAGAGCCCCCAAACTTGTTGAGCCGCCCCTGGCTGACTGATGCAAAATGACCATTTTACTCTGATGCTCTAGTGATGGATAATAATAATAATAATAATAATAATAATAATAATAATAAAAGTAGTAATAATAATAATAATAATAATAATAATAATAATAATAATAATAATAATAATAATTGATTATAAAAGTTCAGGGTCCAACTAGTAATTTCTAGAAATTAGTTATGCAAGACAATTTAAAGTTGTGGTAGATTCGGCCAAAATAGGTATCTTCAAGGACCAAAACTGCCTAATTCCAATTTTGAGTTGTCTTCCTCCCCTTATCAAAAGCAGTCTTTGTTCGTGTTTTTTTTTTTGTGCGCCTGTGTTATAGTTTCTTTTTACCTTTCCAGGGATTAAATTGATGGTTGAGGAAGGAGGATGAGGGTGGTGCAGGGGCAATGGTGGAATGAATTTCAATCAGATTGAGTCAGCAATTTTTTTGGGTATGAGGGAGTCGGACATTGTTGACTCGGTCAGATGTAAAGTTGAGGCATATCAAAACATAGAGCTGACCGAGTCAGATATTTTTGTCTGGCCTGACCAAGTCAGATCCAAATCAAACGGGGCCTTAAATTCATGTAATCGGTGTGCTTTGATTTTTGTTTTTGATTTCTCGTATTTTTCAGATCTGTTTTATTTATTGTTTCTTCAAATCTAACAATGTTTTACGGCAGACGATATTAGTCTTAGTACTTTCATTTGGATTAAAAATAGGGATAAAGTTGATAGGTTTGATTGGTTTTTTTGTGTATGTCTCATATTTTAAATGTTTTTTGTAATTAGGCTTAGGTTTTCACTTAAGTCTTTTTTTTTATACATTGACTGATATTAAAAAAAAAAAAAAAAAAAATCTAATTTGAATATTATATCATATGTGTGGGGCAATTTACATTCCATTTTTATATTAATCTTCATTGAAATTGCCATATAACAGCAATGCCGACTTTTTTTTTACGCATTAACGGTTTTCACGATTGCTCTTCCAATACACGTTATAGTGGTGTCATATGCTTATATTTCTATAAAAATTTAGACAAGTGCATCATGATTCATGAATGTTCATTTCGCTTTTTTTTTTTTTTTTTTTTAGAGAAAAGTTACAATATAAGTATATATCAATCTACATTTCATATTTATTTTTTTTTTATAGAAAAGTTACAATATAAGTATATATCAATCTACATTTCATATTTAAGAAAATTCCTCTTATCAAAACGACATCGCTTGAAGAGAGTTGTTGACGAAAGTTGGACCCTAGCCGATGCTATCGGGGGCACTAAGTCACTGATGCGACCAAGAATGGCGAAATCACGGCCTAAATCCAAAACCCTAGATTTCACTTCCATCCACCACCATCATCCCCTCCTAGATGCTGACTATGAAACATCTCCTGCTCTTTTTCTTCACCTTCCTCCACATATTCTACGAAAATTGGGTCCCTAACCCCTCCTGCAACGTGGTTCACAGTGGCAACAATCAAGAAATCGATCAGGGAGACCTTACAAAAGTGGAAGATGATCTTAAGGTTATGATGGTCGCTGATTTGCTCTTGACGGGACATGAAACAGCATCTGGATCCTTTGATCTACACTTGAAAGACTTCTTCTTTTCTCGATTCTTCAGAGTACGTAATTTGTTAAATTGTCTGACTAACTGTTAGGTCCTATATGATCATTATGCTCAACATCGCATTGCGCAAGTAGCACATTCGATGATGGTGATTTCGACTTACAAATTCTGTAGTCTGATATAGGATAATAGGTTGTTGCATTGCATTAAAATATAGTCTGTGAATCCCTTCCCCTCACTTTTCAACTTTAATCGGTTCAATTATTGCTGTTGTATACAACTGTGTCTAATAATATGCTATTATTATTGCTCAGCCAATTGGTGTCTTCCTTTGAAGGATTCACACATAAAAGATTCATAATCTGATCCCTCACATGTTGATATTTCAACCAGAAATCATTTGAATTCCTGAAGCCTGATATGCTGATTGTATTAGGAGACGTATCTGCACAAGGAGCAAAGTTAAGTACAAGCAAATGGTCATTTGTGCTACAAGAATTTCACAGTTTGTTGGGTCCATTTCTTGACCTACCATACCATGTTGTTCCTGGAGATAGAGACATCGGAGAATGCAATGGCCTGAAAGAAAAATCTGTCAACAAAATAACTAGAAATTTTCCAGGATTGGATTCCGGTGGTTGTGGTGCATTTGAAATTGGTAATGTTAATTTTGTCTCACTTAACTCAGTGGCATTGCTATGTGGAAACAGTGACCTACGTTTTAGTGTTGAAAAGGCTCTGGAAAGAGAACGTATAGAAATGGAAACGGAAAGCACGATTGATGAGTCCTCTGGAATCAAGATTCCAAAGTATGACATTAATTGGAGAGAAAACACAATGTCTTCTGGTTCGGGTCCTGTACTTTTGCTTCACTTTCCATTGCATCAAACAGAAAACAACAACTCAAGACCCGAACCATCAAAAACAAGGTAGAAAGAAATACAAAGATCTTTTAGACATTTAGTAGTTACAAGTTATAATGTTGCATCTAAATTCTAACATGATTTTAATATTTTCTCTAGCCAACATATTGGGGTTGGACCATATGAGTTATCACAAATGCTTCCACCAAATGCAACTGAATATATCTTCCATGCTCTTAGGCCCAGGATGGTTTTTAGTGCACATGCTCAAAGTTTTTCAGATCGGATTCATCCAGATGGGACCCGCGAGATAGTTGTTCCTGCCATGTCATGGGATACAGGGAAGAACCCTGCTTTTGTTGCTGTAACTTTTAGAAAGAATAAGAATGCTACTTCTGCCATTGTTAGTCATTGCAAGCTTGCTGGAAGATCTCATGTTCTACTGTTTTACATGTCTCTATTCTTTCTGCTCATATTAACTGTTCAAACAGCTTTAAGAAGTTGATATAAATTGCCCTCTCAAATTCGTGAACCATTTGCTTTCACAAATCACATCACAGGAAATGACTACAGTGTAATTTGTCATCTTGTGTTTGTGTTTGACTTTTTGCAATCTCAAGATTAACTACTTTGAGAACTCATGTTTATAAAGTTGATCATAAACATTTCAAGAAAGATGTTAGAGATGTTATTAAAATGCAAGAAAGATTTTTAAAATAAGAAACCCAAGTTCCGTGGATGTGTTCTGTTTGATCAACCACGATTAGAAAACTAATGTTACCCAATAAACCTATTTTAAAATGTTTATTTTTCGTACATGCTCTCACGTTATAAATTTATATGTGCAAGTAGGATGTGATGAAAAATACTATTACAAAATCTAAGGAAATGTTAAAAACTACTATAAAACATGTATGTAATAGGTATATAAACATTTGTAAGGATGATGTCGCAGCGCCGGCTTTTTATGTTCAAGTTTTATGTAGATATTTGGTAACTTCTTCCTCGCTTTCTACCGCTCTTCCTTTTATTGCAATCCAGATGTTTAACTAGTTAGAGACAGAGTTCATATTAGCATAGATGACGAATGAATCTTTCTTCTAAAACTTTAAAGGCATAAAGTCTGGTTGGTATAGCCAAGGAAGAAAAGATGGCATTTGTTGAGCAAGTACTTCGAGAGGCCAATAGGTCGGGTAACCACCACTATAACAAATATGGTGACGTGTCGTGTCATGTCACTGTCACATCATTACTACACAAACATTATATAAGTTTGGTATATCCACTACTACACATTATCTTTTTTTAAGTAAAAATAAATGAAAATACTAAATATTTAATTAAAATAAACACATTACATTATATACATCTAAAAAACACCGAAAATTAAACAAATAAAATAAAAATAAACATAAAAAATACCGAACATTCAAATAATCCTAAAATTACATAAATAAAAATAAATGCTCCATAAAATATACATAATTCAAAGATAAATTACTAGTCGTCGTTCATGTTGTTTTGGTATAGATGTTTTGTTAGATTTTCTTGAAAACATTGTCATGTTTCAACATCTTTGATTTCATATACTCTGCCTAAAAATTCAATCGAACGGTGAATAAATTGTTGATCTGCATTAACTTTGTCATTCTTATCATTCGTGCAAATTGCACTACATTTATATTCAACCATCATATTATGTAATATGATACATGCATACATTATTGTTTGTATCCATTCATCATTCCAAAGTTATTCAACGTGTTTCACTACATTTCATTTCTGCTTGAGGACTCCAAATACCCTCTCTATGTCCTTTCTACCGGATACTTGTCTTTTTTGAGTATTTCCTTGCTTTTTCATTTTAAGATACTGCACATGCCATCATAAAAGTGGATTAATCTGGGTATATCACATCACAAAAGTAATAAAAGTATTTGTATTCATGTTTGTTCACCATGGAAGACATATCAGGTGCTCGTTGGACCCTACAACCCAAAAGTACACATGAAAAATCCACAAATCATGAGATGCAACAACTTCTAGTATCAAAGATGGTTTACATGTCACCCCGTGTAAATTGATTACACCATGCATTTGGACATCTTTCCCGCACCCAATGCATACAATCAAGGTTACCGATCATTCACGGTAAACAATGCCTTGCTTCATGTATGACATCTGTTTTCATGACATGTATTATTACGAGATATGTAACCCGTTGATGGGACATGTAGATGCTACGTGATGCATTGCCAAAGAGAATGAGTTAATAAGTTGTTAAAAATACTTTATGTATGAAGGGCAACATACTTTGATAAATGCAACACATAAGTTAGAGAAACGTGACGCGAAGGCTACTATGTTGCTATAAATTAAAGGGTTGGTGAGAATTCGCGATGAGAGTATGAGTTTTGTCGCGACGCGATGATAAGTACATGCGACACATTAGAATATGACATGTCTAGAACACGTAGCGAATGAAGATGACGTGTGGCAAGACCCCAATGACACACCTAGTGGTGACGATCACGATGCGTCCTCATGAAAGTCAACCATTATACAAAGAGTTTAAAGACTGTTTCGGTGGTTCTTTTACGATTAATGAGTAAAATAAGGTATCATCTTATCTAGTTAGTATGTAATTATGTTTGTGTGCGTGATTGCGAAAGGGTTGTAAGAACCCAAGATAGATGTTAGTGTTTATAATACAAAGCTATTATGAACATAGTGGTGGTCTTAATGATATTATCTACATAACTGAGTATTATGTATTAAATGAAATTGTAGAGTCGAACACAAAAAAAAAATTATATCAAGGGTTGTGATATTTGTTATGCATGTTCATAGTAAAGTATAATATCTGAACTGTTATTTTTTAATATCGTGTGAGTTGAGTAATTGCATAGTTGAGAATTATAGCACTTTATTCTATTTGAGGAAACATGTCGGCATAATTGAGATACATAGGGACGTATTATTATATTTTGAGTGAGTACAGTCGAGATACAAAATAGAGTATTATAAGGTGAGTTAATGAGTGACTATGGTTGAGAAATATAACCGAATTTTACTATAAGAGTTAATGAGTGAGTGTTACTAAGTTATATAGTAGAACATTGTTATACAAGTTAAAGAGTTAGTGTGTGTATATATATATATATATATATATATATATATATATATATATATATATATATATATATATATATATATATATATATATATATATATATATATTATAAACCATATTAGTCATATCTTTAATTTTAAGAGGTATAAGTTACAAAACTTTTTGTACAAATCAATTATGCATAAATAACTCATTAATACTTGCCAAAAGTTTGAAAACTTCGAATTAAGGAAAGTAATTAAGAAATTCAATTTGGAACAAAACGAAAATTTTAAAATATAAAATTTATGTATTTAAATTAATTACATATCTTAAACTAGACACAAATATTAATTAATTTACATCAATAGTAAAAACAGACAATATAAATATAAGGTATAAACATAAATATTTTATTTAAAAGTGGTAATTTTTTTATTACATAATAAGTAATAATAAAATCTAATAATTATTTTCCCGTAAGAAACTATTTGCCAAAAAAAACTATTTATCGTCGCCGCTTTGCGCAGATACACATCTAGTATATATATATATATATATATATATATATATATATATATATATATATATATATATATATACATAGAGAAAAGTGAATATGTGGCTGTTATGTACTTAAGCTTAGGTATAGAACATTTTAAACGACGTAGTTTTAAACAAAACAAATCCAATTTTATTTTCTCCTACTTTTGTTTTAATAGAATACAATCGAATTAAGTTCAATTATGGAATGTAAAAGATCAATTATATATATTCTTATTGCAAATAATTATTGAAGTTATAAAGAAAATAAAAAACCAATATTTTTTTAACGAATATAACTCAAGCATTTTGTCTTTCAATTGAAAAACTATATCCAATGATTTTGTGAAAAGCTTGATTGAGTTATGACATGTACTTCTTTTATCTTTTATTCTATTAGTTTTCATTTAGAATTTAGTAGGGTTGATTAAATAGTCACGACTTTTAATGTTTTAAGTTCTTAGACACAATGAAGAAAAAGAACATATTTTTGATCGATTTAGTATGTCATATAATTATGGAAGAATAATAAAAGAGATATCATGATTAGTTTGGATATAAATGGATCAAACCTATATTGTTTGGAGGGTTCTATATATAAGCTTAGGTACATGACAACCACATATTCCGTAAGCCCATATATATATATATATATATATATATATATATATATATATATATATATATATATATATATATATAAAAGAGAGTACGAGTATAGAGAGATATAGAGAAAGTACGAGTATATAGAAAGTATGAGTATATAAGAGAGAGTACGAGTATAGAGAGATAAAGAAAGTACAAGTATATAGAAAGAGATGCATATATATAAAGAGAGATAGAGATAGTATGAGTGTAAAGAGAGAGTGTGAGTGTGTATATATATATATATATATATATATATATTAAGAGAGAGAGATAAAGAGAATGAGTATAGAGAGGATACAAAGAGAGAGAGAGAGAGAGAGAGTGTGTGTGTGTGTGTGTAGAAGGAGAATATGATGAGTTATGTAATGAGTAATTGTAACTATAATTGATTAGTGTAGTTGAACATAATGACTAAGAGATATCATTCGTTATGAATGGTTGAACGCCACAAAATGAGTACCGTGTGAGATACTAATGGCAACTTAAGTAGTTGCAAGTCCATTAGTGTTGTCATTAGAGAAATGTTAGAATTATGAATATTTAAGTGATAAAGGAGTCTCGAGTAGCTATACACCTGACAATTGGTGTATTTATATATTATGATTATTGTGTGTATTGTTATTAAGAAATACCCACTAAGCTCTTTGTGGCTTACTCCTTTTATTATTGTATGCTTTGCAGGTAATTTGATTAAAGAAATAAGGATTAGATAAGAGAGATAGTGATGATCCGCTCAGATCGTTGTATTTTATTTTCATTGATGTGATCATGTTGATAATTGTGTTAGATTATTAATGTAAATGTACACCAATGTGTTTTTATAAATAATAAATAGAGATTTCTGGGTGTACTTTGTATTAAAAAGTCGGGTGTTACAAGTTGGCATCAGAGCCAAGTTTGAGTGAATTAGTTATCTAGTGTTAGATTTCTAAACTTAAACCAATGAGCAGAGAAGAGGAGTATAAGTTGACTTAACCATAAAAGTATAAGTTAGTACACTATTATATACAACTAGAGAATGTTGTGGTGTTTATGTAACGCCCCGATTCTCAGGTATTGATTTAATGTGTGAGTTCTTGATTTCAACGGCTACTCGATGAGTTGATTGCCCTACTCGTCGAGTAGCAGCGGGTTGGTCCACGTATTTTAATGACCTACTCACCGAGTCCAAGAAGGGACTCGACGAGTAGGAACTGGCAGATGAAACCCTAAATCTCGGGGGTTTGCACCCTATTTAAAGGATCATTGGCCTCCCCCAGCCTCCCCTTTACTGCCCCTTGTCCCTCTCAAACCCTAAATCGTGTGTGTGTGTGTTCATTTGGTGTGTTCAAGCTTGGAGGAGGAACTTTGGAGAAAGAAACACTTGGGGAAGCAAGGAAATCAAGGCTAGGAACTCGTGGGGAGCTAAGAGATTCATCAGTTGTCACTCTCTAAAAGGTATTAAGTTGTTCCTTTAGCTCATCTCTCTTTTAACCTCTTTTGGATGGGTTTTATGAAAGGCTCCCCATGTTTAAGCTAAGATCTGAAGTTGTAACTTCAGATCTGGACTCCCTTTGACCTCTAGATCCATAAAGTCATCAGCCTTGCCTACTAGGAGCCTTCCCTCAAGTGTGAGACTTCTTTGCAAGCTTAGTTTTGCCATTTAAGGGTCTTAAAGCTTTGCATGCACGTAAAGTTTGTGACTTTACGTGATAAACATGCCATAGAAGCTTGGATCTGTAATCTGGAACCTTGCCATGGCTGAAAAAGCGTCTGCATGGATAAAGGTCTACAAGGACTCGGCGAGTTGGATGAACAACTCGGCGAGCCCGTTGAAGATGGCCATGAACTCGACGAGTTGGATGAACAACTCGGCGAGTCCGTTGAAGATTGCCTTGAACTCGGCGAGTCGTTCGAAGACTCGGCGAGTCGGCTAGGGTTTCTCCCAATTCTTGGATACGTATGAACTCGGCGAGTTAAAGGGGAACTCGACGAGCCAATCAAGGATTTCACGAATTCTCGAGTTCAGGAAGGACTCGACTCGTCGGTGAACTGTACTCGACGAGTCGAGTCAACATGGACTGTTGACTTTGACTGTGGACTTTGACTTGGACCAAGGGTTGACCAGTTGACTTCTGAGGGTATTCTGGTAATTTGGAGATTTATGAAAAAGGGTTTTATAGTAACTATAGGTGGTGGAGCTCGTGTTGGTGATCCGGGAGTTGAGCTTTCTAGTTTCAGACGACAGTTGCAAGGTGAGTTATCCTCACTATACTAAGGGGTCTAAGGCACCAAGGCCGGCCCATTGGATGTGTTATCCTAGCAGTATTGGATGTTGAGTATGAGTCAGTGTTGCATGTTAGTAGTTATTCCAGTTAGGTGGATCTGTAGGACTACCTATGATGTTATATGATTATTGCATGCTCAGTAGTTATGTTATGTGTTACATGTTATGTGGGATGGGTTGAGGTTGTACTGCTCCGTGCGGTAGCCAACAAACCCTAGAGTATTCCAGATATGAGCTGAGGGCCCGGTAGGCATTCCAGACTCATGCTGAGGACTCGAGAGCATTCTAGATATGAGCTGAGGGCCCGATAGGCATTGCAGACTTGTACTGAGGGCTCGATGGCATTCCAGATACGAGCTGAGGGCCCAGTAGGCATTCCAGACTCGTACTGAGGGCCCAGGGGTAATCCAGCTCGTAAAGCTGTGGACCCATTGTATGCTGTTTCAGTTTGTTATGATATGTTATTACTGATGTGGTTATGTGGACTGTATGTGTATCGGTATTTTGGGGGTAACTCACTAAGCTTTCGGGCTTACAGTTTCAGTTTATTATTTCAGGTACATTAGGGGATCGCGGCAAGGCGAAGGCATGATCGTACAGCTCCTCATATTATGTTTATGTTTCTGGGAATACTCTGATAAATAATATTTTGAAAACAAAGTTGTAATGTTTTGATGAACTTGACATGTTTTAAAAGTTTAAATTTGTTTTGAAATTTTTTGGGTGTTACAAGTTGATATCAGAGCCTTGGTTTGAGTGAATTGGAGGAACATTCGTGTGAATCCAGTCTCAAATGAAGGAAAGGTTTTCAAAATAATTTCTAAAATGGCTTTCAAAATAAATAAAGGAGGATGCAGGGTGTACGATCAGCCGGAGCCAGTAAGTAGACCCCAAAATACCATACAAGTTATTTAATTATGTGATATGTTAGAACAGCATGTTAGTATTAGGCTAGGGATCTTCAGAAATTACACGATAGAATTGTCTGATTTCATGATGCCTGCTAGCCTAGGGTTTCCTTTATATGAAATTGACATCATTACTGTAGTTGCTTAGTGTATGCATCACAGTTATACATAATTAAGATCTTATAGCCTGAGAATGTTTGATTTGGCATTATGTTCTGTTCTTGTTTGATTGGGAGCTTAGGGTAGGATTGGATATTCGAAAGTCTATAGGGTCCAGCGTTATGTATGGCTAGCATACACTAGTGCTACAGGGTTGGTGGAAGTTTCATGGATAGGTGGGTTGAGTGAGGCCGGGAGGCCAGTTATGAGATGTTTACCATTCCTCTAGGGTGAGGATTGAGCGCTCGCCATGTTGTGTATTCAGTTAGGGCATTGTAATGATGCTTGAGACAAATATGGGTAGGTGTGGAAGGTAGTATGGGCCCGTACTACTGAAAGCACAGGACCCATACGCGTGTCAAGTAAGTCACAATCCCTAGGGTTAGTAGGGAGTTGGCTCCCAGTTATTTATATGGATTATCTGATATCTTGTGGTATGTTTCAGAATGGTGATGACGAGGCGCTTCGTGGCTGGATCTGGTTCGGGATCAGGATCAGGGGACAGAGGCCAGGAGGGGCCGACAGCACCTGAGCCGGTGGTGCAGATGGGTACAGAGGAGTTGGATTCCAGGATTCGCGAGATCCTGCATGATGAGGTTGCTGCTGCATTCCGGGCTCAGTTACCAGAGATGTTCGGGTCGATTAAGACCGCCATGGTGGAGTATTTTGATGAGCACTACGCAGCCCTTGCAGAGACAGCCGCCGCAGCAGCTGCATCAGTTGTATCAGCGGCAGGGGGAGGAGTTGGTAGAGGTTTTCAATACAGGGACTTTGATAACACAAAGCCCCCTACTTTTGATGGGACGCAGGATCCCATCAAGGCTATGAGATGGAATTCAGATGTGGAGGGGTGTTTCTTCACCTGCTCGTGTCCTGCTGAACAGAAGGTCAGGTGTGCTCTGAACCTGCTTAGGTCTGGTGCCAAGGACTGGTGGAGACTTGCGACTGGGTCGTACACTGATGATCAGAGAGCTGCTGTTACTTGGGAGCAGTTCAGGGACATGTTCCGCGCCCGCTACATTCTGCGGGTTGAGCAGGAACGTTTGGCACAGGAGTTTCTGAGTTTGAGACAGGATGGGGAGTCTGTGACGGAGATCACCCGGATGTTCACTGAGAGGGCGATGTTTTGCCCGGAGTTTACTTCAGAGCCGGCTCAGATGACCCGTTATCTGAGCATGCTCAAGACGGATATCCGTCAGTTTGTGTCTACCCAGCGATGTGATACTCTTCTAGAGTTGCAGGAGGCCGCCTGACGGCGTGAGTTGGAGATTGAGCAGCAGTTGAGAGAGCAGCGGCAGGCCCCGGCACATTCTCAGCCGGCGCTGAAGCAGTCTAAGACCGCTGATACTAGGACCGGGGGTCAGCAGAGTCGCACTTATGGGAAGTGTGGCAATGGTCATTCTGGTGTGTGTCGAGTTGGTAGTGGGTGCCACAGGTGTGGCAAGGAGGGACATTATGCGAAGGACTGTCGCCAGGCTGCCCCAGTTCAGGGTATGAGGTTATGTTATCACTGCGATCAGGTTGGCCACATGAGGGCTAACTGTCCACTACTTGCCGCCAAGCCGTCATAGGCTCCTGCGCCGGCTACGTTGAGGATTACCGATGGGAGGCAGAGTAGAGCAGAGCCTCCGAAGGCTCAGGGACGCGCATTTCAGCTTACGGCCGAGGAGGCCAAGGCAGCACCAGATGTGGTTGCTGGTATGTTTCTATCCTTTATCTCATTTACTATATCTACTGTATGCTTATCTGTTGTACCTGTGATTAGGTACGTTTCTAGTAAACTCCTTGCCTGCTTTGGTTTTGTTCGACTCGGGGGCGAGTCGGTCTTTTGTATCTCAGACTTTTAGTAGGGAGTTCAGAGTGCCAGTAGGCGAGCTAGAGTGTCCGTTGCGAGTTTCTATCGCCAACGAACACGGGGTTTCTGCTTCTTCAGTTCATCGAGAGTGTGACTTGGAGATTTTCGGGATGTCCTTTCCAATAGATTTGATTCCGATCCCTATGGGGGAGGTGTGCGTGATTGTAGGCATGGATTGGCTCAGTCGGTTCGGTGCTATGATTGATTGCGAGGGACAACGAGTGGTAGTTCGAACCCCACGTGTGGGAGAACTGATTGTATATGGTGAGGGCACCAGAGTGGGGCAGGGTTTTGCTCAGCTGCCAGGGCTCGGCAGTACATTCAGCACGGGTGTGCAGGTTATCTAGCGTATGTGGTAGATACGCGAGTCAAGGATCAGATTTCTGTTTCCGATGTATCGGTGGTCAGGGAGTTTGCAGATGTGTTTCCGGAGGAGTTGCCAGGGATACCTCCGGAGAGGCAGGTCGAGTTTAGGATCAACCTGGTGCCAGGTGCGGCCCCTATCGCTAAGGTGTCGTACCGATTGGCACCACCAGAGATGCAGGAGCTGTCGTCGCAGCTACAGGAACTGCTGGGCAAGCAGTTCATTCGACCTAGCAGTTCTCCATGGGGAGCGCCGATTCTTTTTGTCCGGAAGAAGGACGGTTCACACCGGATGTGTATTGATTACCTGGAGTTGAATAAGTTAACGGTGAAGAACCGTTACCCACTCCCGAGGATAGACAATCTCTTCGATCAGTTGCAGGGCGCATCTTGGTTTTCCAAGATAGACTTGAGGTCTGGGTATCATCAGGTCAGGGTCAGAGAGGAGGACGTGGAGAAGACCGCGTTCCGAACTCGTTATGGACATTACGAGTTCGTGGTGATGCCGTTTGGGCTCACCAACGCGCCAGCAGTGTTCATGGACCTGATGAATCGGGTCTGCAGACCGATGCTTGATCTCTCGGTCATAATGTTTATATATGATATCTTGGTGTATTCCAAGACCCGAGAGCAGCATGAGGAGCATCTGCGAGAGCTGTTGGGAGTTCTGAGACGAGAACGGTTGTACGCCAAGTTCTCGAAGTGTGAGTTTTGGTTACCAGAGGTCCAGTTCCTCGGACATCTCGTTAACCAGGAGGGGATTTTGGCCGATCCGGCCAAAATCGAGGCGGTTATGCAGTGGGAGATTCCGAAATCTCCCTCAGATATTAGGAGTTTTCTGGGATTGGCAGGGTACTACCAGAGGTTCATACGGGATTTCTCCAAGATTGAAGTACCCCTCACTCTTCTGACGAGGAAGGGGGTGGATTTCCGGTGGGGCCCCGAGCAGCAGAGAGCGTTTGAGACCCTCCGTCAGCGTTTGTGTGAGGCACCAATCTTGACACTCCCAGAGGGAGTTGAGGATTTTGTGGTGTTCTGTGATGCATCTATCACAAGTTTAGGGGCGGTCCTCATGCAGAGAGGACGAGTGATAGATTACGCATCGCGGCAGCTGAAGCCGCATGAGACGAGATACCCTACACATGACTTGGAGCTGGGGGCGGTGGTGTTCGCCCTTAAGATATGGAGACATTACCTCTATGGGGTCCGCTGTACCATTTACACGGATCACAAGAGCTTGAGACATATCATGGATCAGTCGAACCTGAACATGAGGCAGCGCAGGTGGCTGGATGTAGTCAAGGACTACGATTGCGAGATCCTTTACCACCCTGGTAAAGCGAATGTGGTTGCGGATGCTTTGAGCCGCAAGTCAGGTGGGTCTTCCACCCCCGCGGTATGTATGAGGATAACGGTGGATTCTCCGCTTGTGAGTTTGATCAGAGATGCCCAGGTAGAGGGCATGTGACCGGAGAATTGGAAGCTGGAGAGGATCAAGGGTGAGAATACCCGGTTCGTGCAGGATAGTCGGGGACTATTGACCCGATGCGGTCGGGTTTGGGTTCCGATGTCTGGTGGGGTTAGGCAGACGGTTATGGAGGAGGCTCATAAGTCTCATTTCTCTATTCACCCGGGGGCCACCAAAATGTACTGGGATTTGAGTTTGAGCTATTGGTGGTCGTGCATGAAGCGAGAGATCGCTTGGTACATCGAGAGGTGCTTGACCTGTAGGATGGTTAAGGCCGAGCATCAGAGGCCGCATGGAAAGCTGCAGCCTCTAGAGATTCCCATGTGGAAATGGGAACAGATCACGATGGATTTTATCACCAAGTTGTCGAGGACGGCGAAGGAGTTTGATGCTATATGGGTCATCGTGGATCGATTGACCAAGAGTGCCCATTTCTTGGCTATACGGGAGAGCTCATCGGCCGAGAAATTGGCCGAAGTGTACATTCGCGAGATCGTGTCTCGCCATGGGGTTCTTGTTTCCATTGTATCTGATCGGGATGTCAGGTTTACCTCCCGCTTCTGGCAAAAGTTTCACGAGGAGCTGGGCACGCGGTTGCACTTCAGCACAGCATTCCACCCGCAGACAGACGGCCAGAGCGAGCGGACTATTCAGACCCTCGAGGACATGTTGAGGGCGTGTGTCATTGATTTCGGTGGGAGTTGGGATTCTCACCTACCGCTTGCGGAGTTTGCCTACAACAACAGATATCATTCTAGCCTTGGCGCCCCGCCTTTCGAGCTGTTGTATGGGCGGAGATGTCGCACCCCGGTTTGTTGGGGTGAGGTTGGCCACAGGGTGATGGGTAGGACGGAGGTGGTCTTGCAGACTACCGAGAAGATTCAGCAGATTAGGTAGCGGCTGCAGACCGCTCAGAGTCAGTAGAAGAGTTACGCCGACCAGCGTCGCTCCGAGTTAGAGTTTCAGGTCGGTGACATGGTACTCCTGAAGGTCTCTCCCTGGAAAGGCGTGATCCGCTTCAGGTAGAGGGGAAAATTGGGTCCCCGATATATGGGGCTGTTCAGGATCATTGCCAGGGTTGGCAAGGTAGCTTACAGGCTAGAGCTGCCGGAGGAGCTTAGTCGGATACACAACACTTTCCACGTTTCGCAGCTGCGAACGTGCATTATGGATCAAGAGGAGGTGGTGTCGCTGGATGATATTCAGGTTGATGAACGCCTGAATTACGTAGAGAGGCATGTGGCCATACTGGAGAAAAAGATGAAGATTCTGAGGAATAAAGAGATACCTTTGGTGAAAGTACAGTGGGAGCATCGGAGGGGGTCCGAGTGGACGTGGGAGACGGAGGCTGAAATGCGGGAGCATTACCCGGAGTTATTCGCTGCAGCAGACTTCGAGGACGAAGTCTAGTTCAAGTGGGGGAGAATTGTAACACCCCGATCCTCAGGTATTGATTTAATGTGTGAGTTCTTGATTTCAAGGGCTACTCGACGAGTTGATTGCCCTACTCGTCGAGTAGCAGCGGGTTGGTCCACGTATTTTAATGACCTACTCGTCGAGTCCAAGAAGGGACTCGACGAGTAGGAGCTGGCAGATGAAACCCTAAATCTCAGGGTTTTGCACCCTATTTAAAGGATCATTGGCCTCCCCCAGCCTCCCCTTTACCGCCCCTTGTCCCTCTCAAACCCTAAATCGTGTGTGTGTGTGTTCTTTTGGTGTGTTTAAGCTTGGAGGAGGAACTTTAGAGAAGGAAACACTTGGGGAAGCAAGGAAATCAAGGCTAGGAACTCGTGGGGAGCTAAGAGATTCATCAGTTGTCACTCTCTGGAAGGTATTAAGCTGTTCCTTTAGCTCATCTCTCTTTTAACCTCTTTTGGATGGGTTTTATGAAAGGCTCCCCATGTTTAAGCTAAGATCTGAAGTTGTAACTTCAGATCTGGACTCCCTTTGACCTCTAGATCCATAAAGTCATCAGCCTTGCCTAGTAGGAGCCTTCCCTCAAGTGTGAGACTTCTTTGCAAGCTTAGTTTTGCCATTTAAGGGTCTTAAAGCTTTGCATGCACGTAAAGTTTGCGACTTTACGTGATAAACATGCCCTAGAAGCTGGGATCTGTAATCTGGAACCTTGCCATGGCTTAAAAAGCGTCTGCATGGATAAAGGTCTGCAAGGACTCGGCGAGTTGGATGAACAACTCGACGAGCCCTTTGAAGATGGCCATGAACTCGACGAGTTGGATGAACAACTCGGCGAATCCGTTGAAGATTGCCAGCGAGTCGTTCGAAGACTCGGCGAGTCAGCTAGGGTTTCTCCCAATTCTTAGACACGTATGAACTCGGCGAGTTAAAGGGGAACTCGACGAGCCAATCAAGGATTTCACGACTTCTCGAGTTCAGGAAGGACTCGACGAGTCGGTGAACTGCACTCGACGAGTCGAGTCAACATGGACTGTTGACTTTGACTGTGGACTTTGACTTGGACCAAGGGTTGACCAGTTGACTTTTGAGGGTATTCTGGTAATTTGGAGATTTATGAAAAAGGGTTTTATGGTAACTATAGGTGGTGGAGCTCGTGTTGGTGATCCGGGAGTTGAGCTTTCTAGTTTCAGACGACAGTTGCAAGGTGAGTTATCCTCACTATACTAAGGGGTCTAAGGCACCAAGGGCGGCCCATTGGATGTGTTATCCTAGCAGTATTGGATGTTGAGTATGAGTCAGTGTTGCATGTTAGTGGTTATTCCAGTTAGGTGGATCTGTAGGACTACCTATGATGTTATATGATTATTGCATGCTCAGTAGTTATGTTATGTGTTACATGTTATGTGGGATGGGTTGAGGTTGTACTGCACCGTGCGGTAGCCAACAAACCCTAGAGTATTCCAGATATGAGCTGAGGGCCCGGTAGGCATTCCAGACTCATGCTGAGGACTCGAGAGCATTCCAGATATGAGCTGAGGGCCCGGTAGGCATTCCAGACTTGTACTGAGGGCTCGATGGCATTCCAGATACGAGTTGAGGGCCCGGTAGGCATTCCAGACTCGTACTGAGGGCCCAGGGGTAATCTAGCTCGTAAAGCTGTGGACCCATTGTATGCTGTTGCAATTTGTTATGATATGTTATTACTGATGTGGTTATGTGGACTGTATGTGTATTGGTATTTTGGGGGTAACTCACTAAGCTTTAAGGCTTACAGTTTCAGTTTATTGTTTCAGGTACATCAGGGGATCTCGGCAAGGCGAAGGCATGATCGTACAGCTCCTCATATTATGTTTATGTTTCTGGGAATACTCTGATAAATAATATTTTGAAAACAAAGTTGTAATGTTTTGATGAACTTGACATGTTTTAAAAGTTTAAATTTGTTTTGAAAATTTTTGGGTGTTACAGTTTATACCTTAATTTCATCCTTTTCAATAGGGTTCTATGTAGATTTGGTCCCTCCCAAAAGTGAAATAAGTAACTTGTCCTTATTTTATAGATATATATATATATATATATATATATATATATATATATATATATATATATATATATATATATATAACCATGATAAAATAAGAAGGAAAATTTTGGTAGGAAGGGAATTTTTTTTATATACATAACTTTTTACTTGCAAACAAACAAAATGAATCATTACATGATTCAAAAGTAAGATGATTTACAAGAAAAAATTCTCAAAAAAATGATGGGTTTTGATATATAAAAATAGTGAGTTTTTCATAAATACTGGCAACGAAAGCTTTAAAAATTTCTAGTAATTTTCAAGTTTATAACAAAACCAAATCATCAATGATCATTTTAAAGAGGTTAGAATGATATTAAAAACAATCATATGATGTTTTAAAATGACAACCTTTGGATCCTTTGAAACCACTTGGTTTTGGGGTGTTGAAGTAGATGGCAAGAACAAAGAGCTTGATTTTCTCTACAAGTAATCCACCACCAAGAGTAAGGTACCAATAATTGCTAGATTCCTTCTTGTAAGCTTTTTATTTAAGCCTTTAAGTTCTTGACAAAATAATCACTAAAGGAAGCACCAATTCTTCACTAACCAACTTCAAAAGATGAGAGGAAGAAGAGTAAAGAAAGCTACAGTTCTATGCTTCTTTTAAGAGAGAACATGAGTGTTAAAAACTAGCTCATCTCAATCAAGACACTCCCTTAAGTATTCCATGCTAGGTAAAGTCGAACTCATATAATATGTAACATCCAAATTTTCAAACCAAAATTTTCATTTTTAATTAACTAAAACATTGTTCATAAAAACCCATCTCAAGAAAATCTCAAGTATCAAATACAAATCATCACAATAATATCAGAGTGTCCTAAAAATATCTGGAATCAGAAACTGTAGGTGAATATGCACAATTAAGCATTCGCCTTCCCGCGATCCTCAGAAGTACCTGAAACACATTTAATCAACAACTATAAGCATGAAGCTTAGTGAGTTCTCCAAAATACTACATGCAACACAACATAAAATAAACAACTGTGAGTTATCAGCAACACTGGAGACACCACAAAACCCTATATTCCATGAACATCATTGATATGTTTTCAAATTTTCTAGGTCCGATGGGTTTTCATTACACATAAACATCCAATATCTTCAAATTTATTAACATCCCAAATCTAGAAACGCCGATCTCGTAGAGAAGAGAATCATTTGTATGTTTGTAATCACATTAGAATGTATCGTAGTACTACACATATAAAAAATTTATAGCAATATAATAGCATACCGGTTCGTAAATGACATATAGATAATATTTTCCAAATTTCGTATACTTGTATATTCATTAGTATCATGGGTAAATAGTGCATGGTTTTGGGTGCTTAATATGGATCGTGTACCTCATAAATATGTTCAATTAACTCTCTCTCTCTCTCTCTCTATATATATATATATATATATATATATATATATATATATATATATATATATATATTTCTCTATCTCTCTATCTCTCTCTCTCTCTCTCTCTCTCCCTTCTAGAGTTGCATATAGATAAAATAATGAGTATTGTAGCATTTACAAGATTCATGATATCCAAATTATTAGACGGTAGGTTTACGATCATGCCCTCGTGCATAAAATAGATGGAATAGTACATTGATAGTTAAATTTTGCATAATGATATAGACCATGTGTTGCTATCTTTTCATGTCCATGTTATTAAATCAACCCCAACATTGTAATACTAGTGTGTGAGGTTTTTGTGTTCCTAGAAGCTAGGTTTGGTTTGGGTTACTAATATGTGCATATTTAGTCATATATTTTGTATAGAATATTAATACTTTTTGGCTAATTTATTGCAATTATGGAACAAAAGATGCTTAATTACGTTTAAATTATATTTTCAGTTCAAAAGAAGTGCTCGGAAGCAAAATGAAGCAGGAGAAGCTATCGGGAGCTCGGGGATCAAAGAAAGAAGAAAAGAGCCAAAAAACCAAGAAGGACTCGGCGAGTTGACCCTTGACTCGACGAGTGCCCACGAACATTCTCGAAGCAGAAGAGTCATTGCCTTGTCGTACACGGGGATTTAATGAGAGACTCGACGAGTCAGTCGTTGGACTCGACGAGTCGCCTCTAATCTATAAAAAGGGTCTTTCAGATCGATACGAATTTTTTTTTGAAGAAAATCCTTGGAGGAAAGCTGTGATTAGAAGACCTACTAAGGTGCTGGAAGTCAGAGAATCAACCGTAGATACAATTTTGAGAAGAATCAAGGCAAATTCAAGTCCATTCTTACTTATTCTTTAAGTTGAACTATGTTTGAGCTACTTGATTTCGTTTTTGATCTTAGTTTTACTGTAATCATGAGCTAAAACTATTATCTTCTGTTTAGGATAGATGACTTTATGATTATGGTATGATTTTATGGTTAGATTACTTTAATTTGGTGATTATGTTTTGTTAAGCTTGTTAAAGAACCTTATGTGTTAATTATAACTATTCTTCTGTTAATTAACCAGTATATTAAGTTGTATGACCATCTCTTAATTGCTAATCTCATATGATTTATATGAAAACATTGTTATATGCATAGGAATAGCGAACGTGAAACTAGGGTTAATAGAGAATAGGTAAGTTAATGTGTGAGCTTGTGTGACGAACCATCAACAAGAGGTTAATTGAACGACCAATTTAATTAACCACTACAAGTCTTACTTAACCCGAATCAATAAACTAGAAAACCTGTTAATTTAACCAACTGGCCACTGTTTGAATTGATTCGTTTTCTAAGGATTAGAAATAGCGAACGTGAACCTAATCACACTAATCGGTAGCCAATGAAAAGTTAATCCATTGCACTTGCCATAAAATCAACCATAGGAATAAAGGATTCAACCCTAAACAGAAGTCTTCTTTATTATTGAATTTAGTTGATCTTTGCTTGCTTACTTGGTAGTTTAAGTTTTAGTTAATTGTTTAAGTTTCTAGTCTTGCAAAACTAGAGAAAACCCTTCCTTTTATTATTTGCTTTTTAGATAATTATAGTAGTTAGTTTAATATGCCGTTCCCTGTGTTCGATACTCTGCTTGCTTAATTATACCACCAATTGGCAGGTACACTGCCTTTTGTGTGTTAAATTTATATTTAAAAAGTAGGATTAAAACTAGTTCGTTTCACACACATCAAGTTTTTGGCGCCGTTGCCGGGGAACAGTTCAAAAATTAAATCTAATTTCTAGTATTATCGATCCTTTGGGTGAGATCCACCTTGCACAAAGTTACTGCTTTAGTAATTTAGTTATTAGGTTAAGTTTTAAGTTTTTCTGTTTTTAGAGTTTTTGTTTAAATTTTTGTTCTGTGTTAGCTTTGAACTCGCCGAGTGCAGTCGAAGCTACTCGACGAGTCCATCACTGAATACATAGTTACGTTTTTAGTTTATTTTTGTTCTTTTTACGCGTGTTTTCTAGTTTTGTCTGAAGTTCGTTTATGACCAGAGGAGGAGGTACACCTTTGATTCCACCATTTGAAGACCCGGAATCCGCTCTTAGGAAAAACAAGGACAAAGTACTTGAAGACACTAACCCGCCAAAGAAATCACCGTTCAGGGACCTCAAATCAGTCTTTGGGAAGAAAAAGAACAAGAAAACAGGTGAGTCTAGTAGCCAAAAGGGCGAAGGAAGCAACCTTAGAAATCTTGAAGATAATACAAAAGAAGCCGAATTTGAGTACGATTACGAATCCAAATCCGAAGAAGAAAACAACTTTGAAGGCAAACCCGACAACACCATGGCTAACATCGATGAAGTTCCCATGGGAGAATGGAAGAAAAGGATACGTGACGATACCGGCCCGGGACTTGTGCAACCTGCAATTCCCACGACTGCCACCTTTGAACTCAAAGGCCACATACTTGCTCAACTTAAGGAAATCCCCTTCTACGGGAAAGATCACGAAGACGCTTACAAACATTTGGACGAGGTCAACGATGTAGCCGACTACTTCAATGTTCCAAATGTGCCTCGCGAAACAGTTTTTCTTCGTATGCTTCCAGTCACATTCAAGGGTGCTGCAAAGGATTGGCTGAAATCACTCCCTCCAGGATCCATGACTACATGGGCCAAAATGAAGGAAGAATTCATAGACCAATTTTGTCCTCCCTCAAAGATAGCCAAGTTGAAGAAAGCCATAGCAAACTTTGAGCAACAAGTTGGAGAATCCTTATACGAGGCGAGGGAGAGATACAAAGGTTTACTAAGGAATTGCCCACATCATGATCTTAATAGCCAACAATAAGTCTCCATTTTCTATGATGGAGTGAATGTGACCACAAGGCAACTCCTTGATTCACAAGGACCTCTCACAAAGAAGCCACCCCCAGTAATTAAAGAACTAATTGAAGAATTCTCTAAACACTCTAGAGAATATCATAACCAAAGAAATATACTAATCGGGGGGTGGTGAACTCAGTTAATGATAGCATGACAGCAATGATGGCTAAACTAGAGAGTTTGGATCGAAGAACGACTAAGATGGACCAATCCATCCACGCTATCCGGGTGGGATGTGAGAATTGTAATGGGCCCCACCTTACTAGAGACTGTGATTTGGACGAGAACGGGAACAGGAAAGCACATGTGTGTTATTCAAGTGGTGATAGGTACGATGACAATTGGCGAAAACCCAAGAAGGAATGGCTCCCGTATGATGAGTACAAAAAGGCAAAGGAGGAAAAATATAAGCAAAAAGAAAGGGGCTTTTATCAAAAAGAGGAACCGGTGCTAGAGAAGAAATCTGATTTGGGAGATATGTTCACAATATTTGTAGCCGCGTCTGAGAAAAGGCATAATGATACCGATGCTGCAATGAAAGAACAACAAAATATGTTAAGGGAGCAACAAGGCATGATTAGAGAGCATCAAACTATGATGATAGATCAACAAGCTATGCTTAGGAATCAACAAGCTTCCATTCATAACATTGAGAAGCAGCTAGGTCAGCTTGCACAACAAATCAATCATAGAGCACCGGGTGAACTTCCAAGCAATACCAAAAAGAATCCAAGAATGGCGCATATAAATGCTATTACAACTGATTCTGAGAAAAGTTTTGTTCCTCTTACCCCTATCCAGAAGGATGTTAAAAAGGTACAAGCAGAAGAGGCAGAAAAATCGAAGTTGGCAGAACCCGACTCGACACGCCGAGTCCCATACAAGGACTCGACGAGTCCACGACTTGTTGATAAAACCAGCTGTCTTTTGAAACCTTACCAGCCTCCCTTGCCATTTCCGAGTCGAGCCATACCTGATGAGCAGATCCAAGGGTATAGAAAATTTATGGATCATGTAAGGGCCCTCCAAGTGAACATTCCATTTGTTGAAACGATACTTCAAACGACTAAATATGCATGCTTGCTTAAGGGTCTCTTTACAGCTAGAAAAGATATGGCTGAAGTCGCTGAATCAGTATTGAATGAGTTGCCAGAGAAGAGGGGCGATCTGGGTAGCATTACCATATCTTGTCAATTTGGAAATATAATTACCACTCGAGCGTTGACTGATTCGGGGGCAAGTGTAAATCTCATGCCATATTCTTTCTTCAAGAAGTTAAACTTGCCGGACCCAAAGCCTATCCATATGGAGATCCATCTAGCCGATAAAACGATAAAACATCCAATTGGAGTATGCGAAGATCTTCTCATCAAGGTTGCTAAATTTGTTTTCCCTGCTGATTTCGTAGTGTTGGACATGGAGGAAGACCTTAAAGTCCCAATCATTATTGGGAGACCGTTCTTGAATACCGCAGGTGCTATAGTCGATGTGTGCAAATCTACGTTAACACTAAGAGTGGGGGATGATTCGATAATTTTTAAAGCAGAGCAAGAGAAAAAGCATGAAGAGATAAGGAAAGATAAGACTTCCTCAATGGATTTGGATGACGAATTATTAGAAAGAGAATTTTCACTTTTGCAAGAAAGCAATCCAAATCAATTCATATTAGCCTTGGAAGACAATTTTGATGCTGAAGGAGATTTGAGGGAGATAGAGAAGATGTTAGAGGAAGCAGATTACCAGAAAGTCCATAGAAGTATTGAGAACGCATCGACTCACCGAGTAGCATCTACTGACTTGACGAGTCCAAACGAAACGTCAAGACCAATGGTGGATTTTGTCCTGCAAACTACGAGTACCCTTTCCAGACTTGATGTGCATGTTTTGCCTGAGAAGTTACTTGACGAAATTGAAGTTGTTAATGATGTAAGTGACTTTGAAAATGCCCATTTGGCTTATCTTGACACAATTGTGCAAAAGGATGGAGAAATTCAACATGACATCAAGGAAAGCTTGGAAGATGAAAAGACTATTAAGGTCTCGAATAGTGATTCACATCACTCTTTTAATGAGTCAAACATGCTTGATCGAAAAGCTATGTCAACCACAACCAAAAGGACCAAACTTTGAGCCCGAGTGGCTACTAATTATGAAGTGTTACCTTTTGAACCACCGGATTCTTTAGTATGTGACGAAAGTGAGGAAGAATCTTTGATATCAAGTGATGATGAAGTGACAACTGAAAGGGCAATCAAGATAGACAAAGAAGAAGTACAAAAGATGGATCCAAAGAACGGGGTAATAAGAAGAAGTGTGGAAAAAGGGCAAGGTGTGAATCTGAAGACAATGCTAAAAGAAGAAGGAAATAAGAATTGAGAAGGGCATATAAGAGAAAAATACATGCTTACAAAACAAAATACAAACCACAAAGGATTAAGCTTGGCATCCCGATGAAGGACAACGCAGAAACGTAGAGCGGGAAGGAGTGCAGCTAAAGACTCCTAAAAAAGAAGCGCTTGACGGGAGGCAACCCGTTACGAGAGTTTGCTTTATTTTACTTTTCTCATTTTATTTTTTTGTTTTTGTTTAGTTTTCTTAGGATTTTTCTGTCCAAATCTTCCTATTTGTCTATAAATGATTGCTTGAGGACAAGCAAGTCCTGAGTGTGGGGTGTGGTAAATTTAATAAAGTTTTTTTTTGGGAGAAAATTTTCATTTTTTTAACAGCTTAACAGACTCGCCGAGTTAGGCCACCTACTCGACGAGTCCATACGTATCCAGAAAAATTGACCCGCGACATGACTCGCCGAGTCGATACCCCTACTCGACGAGTCGATATTATTTACTGAAAAAAAGAAAAATTTTACAATTCGGTAAAATTAGGGTTTTAACCCTAATTGAAACATCACTTTCATTCTACACAATAGCTGACACCACACGCCGTGCCAAATTCTCTCAAGCTCTCATCTTCATTCTTCTTTTGATTTCTCCAAAATCTTCACACAAGGTAACGATTTTCACTCCTAATTCTGTTAAAGGTTCAATCTTTAGATGTTATATGGTCTTAATTTCTGGAAAAAACCCGTTTTTGAAAATACATGATTTCTAGGGTTCTTAAATTTGACATGTTTTGTGAGTTTTTGTTCACAATGATTATGAATTAGTGGTTAGAATACCTTCGTGGACAAACCCCTGAGATGAATTTAGAGGTTACATGACTCAATACAGTTCAAATCACAACAGGACCCGATGTGTTCATCAGACTCGCCGAGTCTGTTCATGGACTCGACGAGTTCAGTCGTGTTTGCCAGATTATGAGTTTTTGATGTTTTTCTTTATTTTGTGGTTTGTTGGTGTTGTTTGTGTTATTTTGCAGGAACACGTCTTTCAGAAGGGGTCAAAGCTCCCGTGGGAACCAAGAATCCCATCCTTGGTTAAACTTTCCACGAATCAATTCCGAATCTACAATGAGGAAGTGGAGGAAGAGGTTGGAAGAGTTGAAAAAGAAGGAAATCCATGTCCCAAATGCAATTGATTGGGAGTGGCTTGGACGAGTGCGTTATGAGGAAGAGTCGGCCCCTTATTTGGTCAAAACATTCACGCACAATGAGGTGTCAATAACCTGTGACGGATGGAACCAGTTATTCAGAATTCAAGAATCGGTGTACCAAGAATTGTGCTGGGAATTTTTCTCCACCGTTTCTTTTCGTGGAGGAAACGATTATTATAGTCCGGGGAAAATTGTGTTTTGTCTCGGTGGGGAATACCGCCATTGTAGTATGGTGGAGCTGGCCTGGAGGTTGGGAATTTATGACCAACAATTGGTCAACACTGGTGCGTTCGGTACTTTTCTTGAACATTGTCACCAAGTTTTTCCGGATGGTGTCAAGGGCCCTATTTGGTGGAGAACTATTGCTAACAAGGTTTACATTCCCAAATCCGCTCAAGAGGGGAGTATCAGATCACCCACCCACCGGCTAATTCATCGCCTCATCTCAAGTACGATCAACATGCGGAAAGACGACGACAAGGTTCCTAACCTTGATGTGTTCTATTTGTGGAGTATTATTACTCTGAATACTTTTTGCAGTCTCCCATATTGCATGGCATCCTATTTATCCGAGGGAGCAGTCAAGGATAGGAAGACTTCCAAAATCAATGGCGGGATGTTTGTGACCCGCCTATCAAGGTCGTATAGGTTGATGAACGCAGGGGCATGGGATATGATGACAGAGGTTCCGACCCCTCCTTTTAGCATTTTGCTTTATAGGAGGGCAAGGATAATTGAAGATTTTGGTGGAGGAACCTTTGTCATTCCTCACGATGATCCGGTGATAGCGCCCGAGGAGCCGGGTAGACGAGTGAGGAGACGCCAACGAGAAGCCCATGATGAACAACCGGTAATCCCGGTTGATGATGAAGTACCAATGGATTGGTACAATGTTGAGATGCGCCGGTTACAAAATGATTTGGCTAGGGGGACCAATTTTTGCAACCAATCACACATCCAAATGTTTAATCACTTCCAACTTCCGCATATTGATGGAGGAAACTATCCATATATTCACACATGGGAGGAGCGGATAGAGGCGAGAAGAAGCGGAGCAAGTGGAAGCAGAGCGGGGAATGATGAAGATGATGATGAAGAGGATGAGGAGGAAGAAGAAGATTGAATGATCCTTTTTATTTATATTTGGTTGTGTTGAAAACAATTTTTATTTGTTTGTTTTGGTTTGCTTTTGTATGGACAAGTAGTTTAGGATTTATGTTTGGTGTGTTTTTCCTTTTTATTACATGTTTGTTTTAGTCTTTTCAGAATTTGGATAAAGGGTTTGCATGCAAAGGGTCTCGAGAGTGATAGAAGTGTCGAGTCTAGGCGAGAGAGAATGGAGTCCGGTCAAGAAAAGAGTTGGAAATTGTCTAAATACTGAAGGAAAAAATGGGAGAGTCTCAAGTGATCAGTTTCCAAACACATCAGAATCAACTTTGGAGCAGAATATAAAATTTTCCACCCAGCGATGGACTCGCCGAGTGCACTTAATGACTCGACGAGTCCCAGTGTAATTTCACGAATTCTGCCTTTTCGCGCTACAACTCGGTGAGTCACATCACTAACTCGACGAGTTGATACGTATTTCACCTCTCAATCTTATGATTTGATGATTATTTCACACGGCAATTGGCTGCACTTTTGAAGAGTAATTCTTGTTGATTTCCGAGAGTCTTTCCTGCATTTTTTTAGAGCTATGAACCACACGAGATATGACGCCCAAGGCATGGATGAGCTGTTCCCATGCCAAAGTCAGCTGAAGATGGAGTTCAAAAGAAGAAATATCAACCTCGACACTACTATCCCAGGGGAGTTTGTTCCAATTCCCTCTTTGCTTTTCTGTTTTTCTTTATCATGCATAGCATGCAATGGGGACATTGCATGAATTAAGTGTGGGGTAGGGGGTTGGTTATATTAGAATCTTAATTTGGGCTTAATTTTAAAAAATTTGCAATAACATTGCTAGGATAATTCATAAAATTATGGTAAAAGCAATTAGGATACATGCTAGTATTATGTTTTATGATTCTATGAGGACCCAAATGTTTAGTTGAGCCAATATATGTTATAATGCATTTGTGGCCTCCCTTATTCTAGTGAAATCATGGAACAAAAACACAACCTCGCTTAGTTTGAGGGTCGCAATATGTTTAGCATCGTGTACCAGAAATCTATCGAGGAAGGCTTGTATCTTAACTAATAAGGGTTGAAGTTAAGCACCCATGCTTAAGCATGTAGGTTTTGAGTGAAAAAATAGTGAGATATAAATGAAAAGAAAAAAAAAAGAGAAATTACCCAAAAGTTGTTAGAATTTTTGGAGCTATCAAGTTTAAAGATCAAAGATCAAAAATTCTGTAGAAATTCAAAAGTTGAAGATACCAAAAATCACACAAAAAGGTGATGAATTCAAAGTACAAATTGAAGATCAAATATCAAAGAAAATGAAATTCAAGAGCTCCATTGTGGTATCTAAAAGTTGTAATTCTCTAGATTATGTATGCTTGGGTAGCTTTACAAAAATACCTTGAGGTTAAAAAAGTTTTATGAGGATTGATTGAGAGGGATGCATAAAATGAGCGTTGTTCGAAAGAAGTGGGCAAGTGTTTATGAGGATTGTGAGTATTTAGAGTATGGGGGGTTCTTTAGGAAAATTTCAGACACAAATGCATGCGTTGAGGTCTTGGCAAAATGGTTGTGTTTGATTAGGATTGTTTTATGTGATGTTAGTATGTTTAAAATTCAGTTTTGCATGGGGGCAAGCAAAAGTCAAGTGTGGGGTAATTTGATATGTGCATATTTAATCATATATTTTGTATAGAATATTAATACTTTTTGGCTAATTTATTGCAATTATGGGACAAAAGATGCTTAATTATGTTTAAATTATATTTTCAGTTCAAAAGAAGTGTTCGGAAGCAAAAGGAAGCAGGAGAAGCTATCGGGAGCTCGGGGATCAAAGAAAGAAGAAAAGAGCCAAAAAACCAAGAAGGACTCGGCGAGTTGACCCTTGACTCGACGAGTGCCCACGAACATTCTCGAAGCAGAAGAGTCCTTGCCTTGCCGTACACGGGGATTTAATGAGAGACTCGACGAGTCAGTCCCTGGACTCGACGAGTCGCCTCTAATCTATAAAAAGGGTCTTTCATATCAATACGCAAATTTTTTTAGAAGAAAACCCTTGGAGGAAAGTTGCGATTAGAAGACCTGCTAAGGTGCTGGAAATCAGAGAATCATCCCTAGATCTAATTTTGAGAAGAATCAAGGCAAATTCAAGTCCATTCTTACTTATTCTTTAAGTTGAACTATGTTTGAGCTACTTGATTTCGCTTTTGATCTTAGTTTTACTGTAATCATGAGCTAAAGCTATTATCTTCTGTTTAGGATAGATGACTTTATGATTATGGTATGATTTTATGGTTGGATTACTTTAATTTGGTGATTATGTTTTGTTAAGCTTGTTAAAGAACCTTATGTGTTAATTATAACTATTCTTCTGTTAATTAACCAGTATATTAAGTTGTATGACCATCTCTTAATTGCTAATCTCATATGATTTATGTGAAAACATTGTTATATGCCTAGGAATAGCGAACGTGAAACTAGGGTTAATAGAGAATAGGTAATTTAATGTGTGAGCTTGTGTGACGAACCATCAACAAGAGGTTAATTGAGCGACCAATTTAATTAACCACTACAAGTCTTACTTAACCCGGATCAATAAACTAGAAAACCTGTTAATTTAACCAACTGGCCACTATTTGAATTGATTCGTTTTCTAAGGATTAGAAATAGCGAACGTGAACCTAATCACACTAATCGGTAGCCAATGAAAAGTTAATCCATTGCACTTGCCATAAAATCAACCATATGAATAAAGGATTCAACCCTAAATAGAAGTTTTCTTTATTGTTGAATTTAGTTGATCTTTGCTTGCTTAGTTGGTAGTTTAAGTTTTAGTTAATTGTTTAAGTTTCTAGTCTTGCAAAACTAGAGAAAACTCTTCCTTTTATTATTTGCTTTTTAGATAATTCTAGTAGTTAGTTTTATTTGCCGTTCTCTGTGTTCGATACTCTGCTTGCTTAATTATACCACCAATTGACAGGTACACTGCCTTTTGTGTGTTAAATTTATATTTAAAAAGTAGGATTAAAACTAGTTCGTTTCACACACATCAGTTACAATATGTTACATATTTTTGGATGAGATTATATTTTACTATTTGAATTGATTTTTTTTATAAAATATTTGCATATTTGATTCTACTATTTTAGTTTTAACATTATTTCTTTGTTTTTTCGGTGAAATATTCTCACACATATTTCAATTAAACGACATTTCCATCTTTTTTCATAGAAATAATTTTCTAAATATTAACTGTAACGTCCCAAAAATCCAGATATAATTTTTTTTTAGGTTAATAAATCGTTAATACATATCTTTCCCATAAGACCAAGGTAAACAAGTTTTAGCTAAACATCATTAAATCAGAGTAATTCACAAAATGCGGAAACATGTGGTGTGTGCTCTGCAATCATCTCGAGCCCTTCCATCAGAAAATTGGAGTACTTGAAACATAAACTGAAAACCGTAAGCACAAAGCTTAGTCGGTTCTCCAAAATACCATACAACATACAACCACAGATTATCATGCAACATACATATAGTTGCCATGGGCTCCCCCCATGGTCTTTATCTGGTATGACATGGGCTTCCCCATGGTCTTTACCTGGAATGTTATGGGCTTCCCCTCATGGTCTGATATCCAATTGCCACGGGCTCCCCCCAGGGTCTTCCATGCAAGTATCACAGAGATAACTAGCATACCACATAACACGTAATGGGCTGGCATTGGTGCCTTCGACCCATGGATACAGTGAGAAGCTCACCTCAAACGCTACACGAATAATCCTACACTGCCGCTGTTGCTGCGAACCGGCCCCCGAACTGAGCCAAACAACCCAACACCATAATCAATAACTAGACAAGGCTAGACCCCAACATTAGGCCCAAAGATAGCCCAACTAACCAGGCCCACTATTGGTCCAAATCCATTGGGCCCACTAAGGCCCAACAAGGAAAGCCCAAAATCTAAACCAAAGAGGAGTCCAAATCCACAAGTAATTCCCCAGACCAAGAAATCCAACACTCAAAGCCCAAGACTCAAAACCAAAGCCCAAAGTCCAAAAATGTCAAACGAGCCCAAAATGGCATTGGGCCATTTACGTTGGGCGTACTACGAAATCCCTCAGTACGCGGGGCGTACTAACATTTACGCTGGGCGTAGAAGCGACTTACCCAAACTTGATTCATGACTTAATCCCTTAAGCACTTGGCCCCACAACCTCATGAAACCTTCGAAATAAGCCATTAACTGACAAAGTTGGCAACTTTATCACTTTGCATGTCTTAATGAGGCCATACAATGCAAATTAATCCTTTATGAACTAATAACCTCAAAGATACTGAAAGTAGCAACTCACAACTCTTGGAGTGGTGGCAAACCACTAGATCTCACCCATGAGACCAAAATGGGACCAAAACTTAAATAATACTAGATCTAGGCTTCAAATGAACAAGGTTAGAGCTTTATACCTCTAATGAGCTGGAAATGAAGAAGAGAGTCCAGATCCACAAGCCTTCCTTCGATCCACAACCCGGCATCAAGTTCCAATTCTTGAATAAACACCAAAACCCACTAAAGATGCACACAAAGAGCTCACAACACTCTTGGAGGAGGTTGGGGTTCGAAATTAGGGTTTTAGAACAATGAAGGCTGATAAATGAGGGAGTCTTGAGGTTATAGTGATGTTTATATAATGCCCAAACCCTAAAAAATAAGGTTTGGCACTCTGACCATTATGCGGGCGTACCTGGCCCACCCACGCGTCCCTTAGCTCAACACATGGGACTAATCTTCCAAATTATTCCACCAAGGTCCAAACTTGCCAAAACTTCAAACTACCATAACTTCTTCGTTATAAGCCCGTTTCCAACGAACTTTATATCCACAGAAAGGTGGTGAGGAGACCTACGCTTCTAACAACACATCATAACCTTAAATATCCCCGAATAAAAAACAAAATTTCATAAAAGACCGACTTATCAAATTACGATTATACCCTTGGACTCCGGAAACACCATCAAACACTTACATCACTCAAACTATAACATTCACATCCAAGAAGGGCCAAATCCTTCCTTCCCAAAGGCCCAAAGCCTTATGATGATTGGTAACTGGGCCACGACCCTGCACAGTGAAACTATTCGAAACCGGGTGTTACAACTCTCCCCCACGTAAATTCGATTTCATCCTTGAAATCATTCCTTACCATTCCCGGCACGCTTGACAGCCCTCGGGACACAATCATAACCCTGAGCATACAATGGTCTTCCCAAGTCAACCGAACCCAACCCAAGCAAAACATTACAACCCGAAGAAGACAATCTGAATCCCATGCGGAAAACCAACCCTACTTCTCCTGAAATCAGAAATCTAGAATTGGTCTGACTCCCCGACAGACCGTCCATACTGAACCATTGCTAAATCCATTCCACTTTATCCCCTAATTGACTACTTACCTTCCAAATACTTGAGATCCTCAATATAAAAAGAGTCATCGCCCAATAATTGGTGCAGAACACTTATACTTGACAGAAGGCTCAGATAATCCTTCAAGTAGAAGATTCCTCCCTGCAATGTTTAGACTGAAACGAGAGTTGCACATCAGAGTTTAATCAACTACCCTGAGATTATTTAATCCAACCGCAAGCGACTTAGCATATTCCCCAAAACAAGCGATTTCACATACGAATCCCAGATCACTGAAACCACTCCGGGTCTTCTTGCTGCCCCCTAGCTGCTTTCCAAAAGCAGTCGAGTCCTCCCTAGTCCCAACTTGTCTGCCAACTATCAGAGACACCAGACTCCTACCCGGTTTGTCACACCCCGATCCTTGTCGGAATCGATCAAGGCGTGATATATTGTTCAAAGTCTCATGACAACTATGTTATAATATGATTAGATTCAATTAAGTACTAAGTATGCAAACAAGATCCACAACATACAAATACATATCCAAATACGAACAACATTTATTACATCAAATTTAAATTGTCTTGTGGATTTCTAAGGCGCAACCTATTTTTCATCATTCTTCATTCTTCAAATCTGCACCATGGGTAAAAACAGGTCAACTACTAGAGTTGGTGAGTAATCAAATTTTAGTAGAGAAAATTGTGAAGTTGAAACATTTATAATTTGAAATTTGTTTTCTTTTGAAGTCGACAAACAATAGTATTTGAGATAACGGTTTATAAATCAAAAATTGATTAACAAATGATAACAACAACAATAAGTCCTCACCCTATATATATATGTATATATATAAATATATAAAGGATGGAGCATCTAATCATCATACACACTCAACCACGTGCGATCAATCACCTTAGCGTCCCAAGGCGGGGTGGTCAACCCAATAGCGCTATTATTGTCCATAACGTACCTCAAGAATACGGGCATAGTCATGGAGATTAGACTAAAAATGGTAATGCACTACAAGTACATGTAGCGTAAACAAACAATAGTTATACAATTAATGACTCACGTATAAATGTCCCAACAATGTCTCAATTGTGATAAAACAATAAAATGAAGTTGGAACATATTAGAACCACATGATACACCCCAAAAGTATTGAAAATTATAAAGTATGGGGTAGATTACTCACTTTAGTCCCAAAACGAAATGCGTGTGTCGTACGATAGACGGTTCGGGTCAAAATGGCGTAGAACCTAATATAATTAATAGTTTTGGTTTAGGAACTGCTAAACGAGAATGGAGTATTAATACAAATAATTAGACACATATTCTTATATTAGATGAATTAACAATAATTCATTTTGATTATAATATTAAGGTATTTATTTGTTAAATGAATTTTAAATTGAATTAATTACTTTGCATAATTAATTTATATTTTCAATTTAGGCCAGATTTTAATAATTTCTTATTAAAATAATAACTTGCCCAATTATAATTATTTACAGATTTTAACAATTATTTATATGAAATAATCATTAAAATGCATTTTTACATGCTTAAATACTTAGGAAAATGGTTTTAAATAGTAAACAGTGTTGAAAAAATATGAAATTATTAGGAAATCATTATTTCATACAATATGAATTACTGTAAAAATTTTATATTTTTCTGAACTTTTTTAGTATTTATTTAATATTTTAATGATTAAACAACACAAAATTCGGGAAAAATAGTAAATTATTCCCAAAAATTCTATAAAATTAACCATAGTTTTATAACATGATATAGAGCCCAGTGTATAAGTTTCAGATGTTTGTGACTATGGGAAGTATTTTTTATATATTTCATTATTAATTAATCAATAAAATCATAAATAATAGTAAACAGTAGTATAAATGCATGAAACTTCATATATCATGTTTAATCAATATATAGGTCATCCCAGAATTTTCTCAGAATTTATTGAATGCAACAAGTATTTTATGTGAATTATTGTCCTACTTTATTGCAATAATTATAATAATTCAATAAAAATAAGTTATTTTCTGAAAATTTCCAGAACTTCTTATTTTATTGATGGTATTCTGAGAAAAATCAGATTTATGCATAAAATGAGTTTTAGATATTTTGGTGGATTTAATTTGTTTCTTGTATGAATTTGAAACTTTTAACAACATACCTTGATGAATGCTTCAAGAGGGATGAAGATTTGAGTATAATAGATTGTTCTTGGATGGAATATGAGTATTTCTTGGAGGAAATTTTGAGATTGAGAGTGAGAGAAAGAATAGAGAAGGTTTAAGTGGTGAAAAGAATAATGTGTTGGGAGAAAAAGGAAAGGAAAGTGGATGGGAGGTGTGAGTGGGAGACCATGGGAATAATCTTTTTGCTTTTGGTGGTCTTCATAATTTCCCACTAACACAAGCATCTTTTACATAATTAATATAAGAGTTTTATAAAATTTAATGTAAAGTTTATAAAAATAGAGTTTTATAAAAGATAGGTTATTATTTGATTATAACAATCTACTTTGATTTGAAGTTTAATTATAGCATTCAAGTTTGATTCTTTTAATTTAATTAGAGCATTATACTTTGATTTGATTTTAATATGGTATCATAATTTAATTTGATTATAGTTATAACGTTGTACTATACTATGTTGCTATTAACGTCAATTTATATCGTAGTGTATGAGTTTTGATCCTATTAGCGTCAAGTAATCTTGAGTAGGGTTTATTAAATTTCCAATGTTGTTTAGCGCTGTAAAGGCTAAGGAAAATCAAACACACGAATTTTCCAAATGATGTTTTCTCATTAAAGTAGCGAATTGTACAGTTATTACATAACGTAAACCCTAACATACAAGGGTTAAGGGAGTTGACCGGTTTGACTTGTTGACTTAGTTTGACTTTGCCTTGACCGAAATTTGACGGTTGTCACACGGTTGCTGAGTCAAAAGACTCACGCACACAATCGCCCCCCTGCGACACCCGAGAGAACCCTTATCTGGCGATAATTGCTTGAACCATTTGCTACTGAAACCACTGATAAAAGACTGCTTCAATAACCAATTGTTGCCTCATATCATACCTGGTCCCAATGACCTACCATTTCCTGATTCCAAACATGTTGTGGCTCTCCCACAGTTAGGACCATCCCAAGATACAAAAACGATGGCTTGATCTGACGTCAACAGTAAATCCATTCATTACCCATGAACCTTGCGATTGATACCCCGACATATAGATACCCCAATTCTTAATCTATTGAAATGAAATTCATGCACAAAACACTCGCTATAAACGACTCGGTATCTTACCCAGAAACTATTGGGTTTTGAGCACTATAACACTCCTATGGTGCACATGCAACCCTAAATGCTTTGGATCTATGTTTTCTCTATTATACATGCACATTTTCAATTTTTCCAAAGCATTGTCCTAACTAGCATACGAATTGCCAAATGAATAATACATCTAGATAGATGGCATACCTTTTAGAAGGACTTGTAGTTCTTGATCTTTGAAAGCTTGAGCACCTCAAGTGTGATGCCTGTAATGGTTCACAAACACCAATATGCAAAAGGATGACTTAAGAGAATAAGCTACTTATCTCAAAGAGAAGGTGTAACCGATTTTGGCTCATGGAGGGTTCTATTTATAGTGTTGCATATGCTAGGGTTACACTTTGTAAACCCTAATGCTCCATGACTTTCTACATTCTTATGCTTCATGGGTTTAACCTCCATGGACTATCCATGGATTAACTTATTGGTTTAGCCCATAATCATGGATCATTAGCCCACACTACAAGAATTATTGATTTACATAATCAATTCCCATATATTTAATTAGTCTCTTTTGACCACAAAATTAATTCCAAATTAATTCTTGATCAATACTAATTAACTAATTTTGTATTAATATATTATACTTGTAATATATTAACAAACCATAAATAACCTTATTCTCAAAATTCATCCTATCAAATTGCACTGGTGAAGGCAACCCAAAAGGACCATGCTACAATCGGGTCAAATACATACCAGTTATAGTTATGGGATTAGACACCAAATCCAACAGAAACCAATACGATACTCAACTTATAACCTGAGATCCACAAATTTGCACTTTCATTTCACACCAAAACCTTCTGATTCCCGACGACCCCTCATTTGACCGATCTAAAAAAGTTCCCAAACCATCTCTGAGACTACCAGTCTTGCACCTGGTCCAACCACCGGGTTCCCAATAGTCCAAATAACCAGGCTACCCAACCTAATAACCCCTATGTGCCACACACCGATCACACACTCGATCATGCAACTCAAAATTCAAAACCTTGACCCAACAGTCTCTACCAGGACCCAACTGAACTACCATAATCACATGGGCCTCGCCCACGAGTCCTACTCATCTAAAGCTATACAAGCCCGACTCCGCCCCGGACCCCAATGGTCCTCGATCCAAAACAGCGAAATACTCCTCGACAATCCTGACCGGCGTGTCCAAGGCACGAACTAATTCCCCCTCACACTCGACCAACTCTAACAATAGATTCCCACGAACTGGTGAATGCTACGATCCTATTGCAGTCTTACAACACATCAACCAACCATGATTACAACCCCATGGCCTGACCACACCCTAACCATCACAACCCCACACACCTGGAGCCGAAACCTACATCCAACTGCCTCCCGTCAGATGTTCTGAACATACTTCGAATTTCGAAGCCCTCAACCTGGACTCAAACACAAACCTGATATGCATAATAAAGAAGACGTCAACCAGCGTTTGGGAGTTTCCTAAACTCCCACCTACACAACCTCCATCTGAACAGTCACTTGGGTCGTTTCTCTCCCTCTGGCCAGGATGTGAAACTTGCCCTAGCTCCACACCCTTCCCAACTTTCGGAGATCCGGATCGATCCACCCCACTTTGATTCGACATATCCCTCTCTCACCTCTTAATTCTGATGGATTTCCGACCTGACTACCATAAATAACATGAACCGCCTATAACCTTTGCTAGACAATACTAGCATTCCATTGCTAGCCAACTCCATGATCACCCAACTCCTGAAACCCTGAAGGATACTCTTGAAATCTTAACCAACCTGATAATCCAAATCACCTCCCATGACACCATACCAACTCTTTGAGTTCATATGCTGGTGACTAAAAACTATAACCCTTGCCCTAAACTGACAAAATTTCACCCTAGCTCAATTCTCAAAGAATCATTGAATCCTAATTGACTGTAACCTGAACAAATATGAAACTCCCTTGACATTTCCCCTGACCAACAACTCACGCAACTGACACCACCATCTCCCTGCTACCGCTCCTTTCCTAGCAACGGTAGTGTTTGAACCCCACATATATTCCATAGGCAACTGCCACTCCTACCAGAACAAATACAAAACCACAGAACCCTGACGGTACTGGAGACTATCCGATGAACCATGAACAAAGATCTTCTACACAAAACCCCTGAACCGATCTTGACCAAACCCAAGATAACAACCGAACACATTGCAACCCGCTACACGAGATGCAATCCCTTAATAACCCACTACTGATTCAAGTCATGCAAAAGACATTAAAAATTTCTCGTAGATATATCCCAACAATAACGAAGAATTAAACCAAAGATAACGCTTACCCAAACCAATATAAAGTTCCAAGCAACATGAATACTGATAACAACCGAAAGGATCACAAAAGATAACATACCCACAAAATACCTGCTGGAGCACGGGCCTCCCCTGACTAACGCTGCAATGACCGACTCCTATCTGTTGGGCCCTTGCCCTACCCTCATCACTACCAGAGATCCGCAAAATAGCCGGAGCAGGTGCACTTACTGCTCATCTCCTTCTCATCCAACAGACGACCCTCTTGTGGCTCACCTGGTCGCAGAGAAACCATAACGGGCTTCCCCCCTCCCCCCCGAGGACAATCCCTGCTGACATGATCAATCTTGTTACACTTGTAACAACCCATACCCCTGGAATGACAACCTCCATCGTGCTGTTTCCCGCACGTGTCGCACTGACCCCGGCCCCGCTGGCCTCTTAATCGCTGATCCGAAACCTTGGGTCTCTCCCTGGGACCCTCCCTTGCTTGCACCTGATCTATCCCTCCTCTTTCCTAGGTGCTCCAAATCGATCCCTCACTCAGAGCATGAAAGAGTGTGAGCTCCAACGTTAGCCAAATCCTCAGCACGGATCTGTTGGATTAATGTCTAAGTCCATAATCATTTTGGTATGTACTTGACCCGATGGTGCATGGTCCTTTTGGGTTGCCTTCACCAAAGCAACTTGATAGAATGAATTATGGAGAGAGAGGATTAATTATGATTTATTAATGTATTTTGAGAATAATATATTAAAGGAGAAATCATATTGTTTAATTAATATTAGTCAATAATTAATTAAGAATTAATTTTGTGGCTAATAGAGATTAATTAAACTTAGGGGACTAGAACTATCAATTGTGTGATAGTTGAATATTGGGCTAATGGACTCCATATTAGAGGAGTGGACGAATTCTATGGGGGAAACCCATTAGAAATCGTCCAAGGCCTCTAAGGAGGGAGTCCATGGGCTGCTTAGGGCCTAAGCAGTCATATTAGGGTTTCCTTGTTAGATAACCCTAATAGCCTCACTATTTAAGGACCCCTAGGGTACCAAAAACGTGGTGAAGAGTTTCCTTAGGGTTTCTAGATGTTTTTTGGGTGCCTATGCTCTTCTCCTTCTTCATCCTCTTGCTCTTGGTGTTTGTGAGCCATTAGAGGTGTGACATTTGTGACACTAAGCTTTCTAAAGCCAATTACAAGAAAGGAATAGATTGTTATTACTACATAACAATCAAAGGTAAGATCTAAACCTTATTCTTATGCTAATATCGATTATCACATGCTAGATCTAGGGTTTATGGCTTTGGATGATTATTGCATGTTCATTAGACAAACTAGATCCAAAGCTTTAGGGTTTGCATGTACACCATAGGAATGATGTAGTGCTCAAAAACCATCAGTGGTATCAGAGCCTAGGGTGTTTGTTTGATGTATTTGATGCTTAATTATTCATTGCTTGCTTGAAGATCGAAGTTTATTTGCTTCTGACTGGCAGACTCGCCGAGTCCATGAATGGACTCGCCGAGTAGGTCCTACTTGACGAGTTCCATTGTGGACTCGACGAGTCCAGGGCTCTGGTGCCGGGATTTTCGAATTTTCTGCCAGATTTTGTTGTGGATAATTGCCAAAACTCGTTTTTCTTACCAAAATCCAAATTTTTAAGTTTGGAATGATTATCCTCATCAAAATTGACGGATTTGGTTAAATATGGATAATATAGGATTATTATTAGTCAAATATTTGATCTAGTGGATTTGAAAAGCTTCAATTTACACCCCTTAGGTTTTATAGTTAAAATTTTTTGATTAAAAGTTTTAGTTTTGAAATTTAAATAGTTAAACCCTAATATTTTGAAAGGTTTCAAAATTTGTCCTCAAGTTTTGGAATTTAAATTTTTGATTAAAAGTTTAATTTTTGAAATTTTAAATTCTAAAACCCTAGTTTTGAAAAGTTCAAATTACACCCTTATGGTTTTATTAATTTAATTAAAGGTATAATTAAAAGAGAGTTATTAAATCCAAAATGATATGGTTTATATTTAATTAAATTAAAGGTGTAATTTATAAAATTAAACCACCAAGTATTTTAAAAGTGTAAAATACACCCTTATACTATATATATATATATATATATATATATATATATATATATATAATATGTATAACTTAAAACTGCTAGTCTTACCGTTAGTAGGCCTCATTCACGAAGCTAGTCTATAAGGGGTGTTTAAGGAAATTGCCTATAAAATGACGATTGAATGGGTATCCACTCTTACCCACCGCACTCTTGACTAGTGGAGGGTCGTTAGCCGAACGCGTAGGATAGGGCAAACCTTCTCCTCATTAAAAGTATAATGAATTATAAAGTAACTAAATGTTTTTACAAAATTCCCAATCCTAGTTACTTTAGGTAAAAGTGAATTGATGCAATTCCATGAAATTACACTTTGTACCCTTGCGAAGACGTTAGTGGAGCGTGTGTGGTTAACTCAAGCTTAAACCTTACTTGTCCTCAAGTAAGACAAGACTAAAATGAACTTGGGATGAAGTATCCTAAGGGAAATAAAAAGAATGGATAGAACCATAGAACCTGATCACCGTTAGTCAACATGGTCAGAATTGATCTTGCTATTATCTCATTACTTTTTCATCCGATGACAATGGGACCATAAACCACAGCTAGGAAAACTCCTCTAGGTGAGTAAGGAGGGATGGTCAGTCGCAGCCTCAATGAAACATGCATACAATGAAGAACATCTGTAGTAGGGAGAAAGCAATTGGATGGGCTCGTGTGGAGCTCTTCTTTAAGTGTACACTCTTATCACGAAAGTTGCGTGATCTCACGTCTGCCGGTTACTCTCATGTGTAATTGGGTTTAATCGCTCGGGCACCGTTGTAGGAATCGGTTCACTTAGTGTTGGCCCAAACCTCCCGTAGTATCCGACTCAACAGTCTCTCTAACATCACCAATTTGCAAAAAACAACAACTCGATCTATATACAATAAGACAATCCTAAATAAATGAATATCAAACCCCGGGTGACCAAAATGTAGGGAAATTAGTTCAATAATTGAACCGATCACCTATCTAAGATTTTTTTTTTGAGATTTTTTTTAACTAACATATTAAATTTTTGCTTTTATCAAGAAAACTTTTGACTCAAAATTTGGTTCCCAAAATTATGTAAGTGGAACCGAGGGGGGTAAAAATAATAATCTGAATGGTCTAAGTGTGAAAATGACCATGTGTGGAGCGTAAATATGCAAGCTCCTTTTCAAACTTTTGATTTTCCATAAATAAAGAAAATGCCCTAATGTGGGCTAAAAGACTTTCTAAAATCCTAAAAAAATCGCGAAAAAGATATAGTGATGTAAAGAGACCGGATATGGATTCTACTCGGGGACAAGCACCAGTGCTTCATCCTAACGGTTCAAACATGATCAAGTGTGATCCTCTCGGCGGTATTGACCGCAAGGCTAAAAACATCCATTGCTATAGTATATCCTACAGTTGTTAGTATCGCATGCATAATTTTTCATGGAAGCTACCTGGCCATGATCACTTACCCCTTTAAGCTTCCAGCATATGATCCCGAGTATGAAGTCTTAAACTGCAACTAGTGGTCCCGGTTCGATGGGTGAGATTACAACAACATCCTGGACCAATAATGATACAATAACTATGAACCTGTTCCATGGCATCCAATGGGGTGAGAATAAACAGACAACAAAAATGCATAAATGCTAATGCCCTAAGCTAAATGTTATGCAAAAATATAAAAGTAGAAAAGAAGAAAATAAAATCTTTTTGGAATTTTATAAAATAAAAAAAATGAATGTGAATTAGCCTAAAACTAAAATGATATGCAACCTAACTAAAAACGCATGAAAAAATAAAAGGAAAAGGAAATGCCTCACCCCAAGCTTAAGAACAAGCATTGTCCTCAATGCTTAAGGTAAGGTTAGAAATGACCTAAATTGGAGGATCGGGCGGCGGAAAGTGTCCATGGTGGTGGTTTCGTGAAATTCCGACCGGTAGAACTCCGAGAATCTTGATTTTTTCGACGAGGTGGGTATTGGAAGGTTATGTTCTTGAGAGGAATGGAGTGGGAGGTCAAGGTGGTTAAATGAAGAAGAAGGGAAGCTGAACATTTTCATCTATGGGTCAACAATGGTCAATTTCGGTCAATGTTGGTCAAGAAAAGTCAAAAGGTCAACTCATTAAAACCTTTGGTCAACACCTGGTCAAATAATAGCCAAAAATAGCCCAAATTGCCCAGCACAGTGCGCGGGTCGCGCAGAGTAGCACGCGGGCCGCGCAGACCTTGCAGTTAACTCTTGGGTCAATGTCGCTTCATCACACCTGGCCGCGCAACCCACCCGCGCAACAGCACGCGGGTCGCGCAACCCGCTGATCCTGATCTTCATTTTTGCTTCATTTTTCTTCGTTTTTCACCCGTTCTTGCTTTGGAAGGCCCCAAACACCTAGAAACTCTTGATTTCTTCAAAAACAACTCTTTTGAATCCCAAAAACATCTTCAAAACTCATTTATTCAAATTAAAAACACGAAAGCACAATGCTTTTCAAAAATGCCCTTCTTTAATGTCTTTGGCGAGACGCCTCCAAACTTCACTTTAACACTTTGGGGCGTCCAAATGGACAACATCTTGGACATTTGAATCAAAACCCTCGTTAAATGGCTTCAATCGATGTCCATTAACCTTGCAAATTTGCCTCGTGTCTACTTGGGATGCAAACGGATCGGGGATTACCCGTGACCCGTGGATACCCGACCCTAACGGGGCGGATATTACCCATTTTAACGGGTAACGGGGCGGGGACGGAGACATACTTTTCTACCCGAAGCGGGGACGGGTTGGAGACGGATATGGCACTATCCGCCCCATTTAAAACCCGATTATATATATATATATATATATATATATATATATATATATATATATATATATATTATTAATGTTTATCGAAAATGTTATTCACACTTTCACAATATCAAGACGACGCTTCAATAATCAAGGAATCGATTCTTCGTTTCTCTAAGCCAGCGATTGATTTCGTTCTCTGTAGGCTTTTCTCCTAGAATCAAGAATTCAATATCCACTATAAATGATGCATCCCAGTACGACAAGAATCCTTGTTCAGTTTGGTTTCGATTTTTCACTCTTCAGTGTTCAAGCTTCATTATTTCTGGTTCAGTGGTTCAAGACAACAAATCAACAATCGTTCAACTTCATCCACCCTACTCTCATCGGCGGACGACCGTCATGGGATTGGAGGAGAACAACCTACAAGAAGTTAGAGCTTCATCCAAAAATCATAAACACGGGTTTGTTTTCGATTTGGTTTTCTACAAACGATTTATATGTGCCTAGTATAATCAATTTCTTCAAACGATTTCTTAACTCCACTCGAGTTGTAACTGATTAATCAATATATTAGTTGTAGTTGATTAAATGGATTTCCTACACTCGTTTTTGTACACAGTTGTAATCGACTGAATGTCCTGATTTTTCCAAAATTAAATTTCCCGAAAATCGATTTTATTGTATCTGTTATTAGACCACCTATCTTTGCTTTGTAAACTTGCTTCTAATTGTATGATAAGTAGATGACTTTTTACCTTATGTTAAGAGCCAAACGAAATCACATAGTTATATACAAAGTTTTCTACTTAATTTCACTGCCCGCTAAGTGTTCGATGATTTTCCTGCTTAATTTCATTACAAAATTCTCTAGTATATTTCATTGCAAACTATTATGTGTTTGATTTCACAAACTCGAAAATTAATCTGAAGCTTGATTGTATCATAGAAACTTGATTAAACAACATCTACTCAATCCTATTAATGTGATTAAGTATTTAAATTGTGTTGTTTTGATCTTTTATGTGTGGTTTCTTTCTGTTTAAATCTACACAATTACTCATTTGCAAATGTGTTTTTATTTACCTGCTATGAAGTTTTTTTTTAAAGCTTGGTAATTATCTGCTTTGCATATGTGTTTTTAGTTACCTGATATGAATTTTTCAGAAATCCATGAGCTTGCTAATTATTTGTTTCATATGACTTTTTAGTTACCTGGTATGAGTTTTTTAGTTTCCTGATATAAGGTTTTCATTACATGTGATTTTAATTTTTTATTTTGTGTTATTGTAGTGAGACCCAAGATCAAGTTCAACAACCTGAGCAACCCAATTTTGAGGCTGCTGGAACAACTAATGTTGCATCTGTTGGTGCAACAGATACAAATGCTACTGGAGCAACTAATGTTGAGGATGTTGTTACAACTGATGCACAAGTTGTTGGTACAAGTAGAAGATTGACCTCGTTAGATTATTATTTAGAGGAAAATGTTTTGCCAAGGACCGGAGATTTTGACATTTTAGCATGGTGGAAAAGTAATGGTATTAAGTATCCAACTTTGCAACAAGTTGTTAGAGATGTTTTGGCTATACCTGTGTCTACTGTTGCTTCTGAATCAGCGTTTAGTACCGGTGGAAGACACGTTACTCCTCATCGGAATAGGCTTCATCCTGATTTATTGGAAACATTAATTTGTGCTCAAGATTAGCTATGGGATGAGAAGTTAGGTAAGTGTTTTTATTTTCATACTTTTTCTTAAATGTATAAACATACTAACATTTAACTATTTGATTATTTCTAGGTGCACATTCCAATAAAGAGAAACATCTTGCAAAGTTTGAAGTTGTGAAAGATGATGAGTTGGTAAGTTTGTTGTGTTTATCTTTTTGTTTTTAGTTTATAGTAATCTGCTATTTGACTTCAAGTTTTAATTGATGGTTTAGGGTCCAAGCTATGTGGATTTTGACGCTTAATTTATGAAGATTTGTTGGTGATGGAGACCAAAGACTATTTTTGAACAAGATTAGAATGAAGTTGTTTTTATTTTAGTTTCTTATCAAACTTAAGAATTTCGTGATTATCTTTTTTGTATTTTGTCGTCTTTGAGAATGAAATATGAATCATTGAACTTTTTAGTTATTCTGATTATTGTTTATGTTTTTTGAGTTTTCATATTTAAAAAATAGATTTTATTTACTAAACGGATATCCATCGGGTACCCGAACCCGGCGGGGATTTTTTTACCTGAATCCGTCGGGGATTTAGCAGGGCGGGGGCGGGGATGGATGTGGGAATCGAAGGTCGGGGACGGGGACGGGGATTGCAGTCCCCGCTAGTATCCGCCCCCGTTTGCATCCCTAGTGTCTACATTTTTTAGTTTCCACACCTCCATTGAGACTCTTTTCTTGTATTTGACTTTATTTTTACGGGAGAACCACACCGGACTTAGACCTTTGATAAAAGCAATCATCCAACCATATTCTTTCTTGTACTTGTTCATTAAGGTGACCAACTCTTCCCTCTTTGACATGGTTTTTGAGTAGGTGACCGGTTGGGCGTCTTCTTTCTTGGGATACGTATCCTTTGAAGAGTCCGACAAATTTATCGCTTCCAACTCTTGTGGTTGGTTTACCAATGGAGTTAGTTTCTTAATGGTAGTGGGTGGCTCAACCTCTCTTTCATTAACCCCTATCACTTCCTCTATAGTTTCATTGTCAGCTTTTTCAATTTCTTCTTCTTCTTTGACAGCCTCTTCCACTTCTACTTCTTCTTCCTCTTCTTCATATAACACTCTTGGGCCATCAAAAATTTTCTCATCTTTCAAAAGAATGGAACATGCGCTATGCGATGGGCTCTCTTCGGATGGTAGTTTGTCTTGAGCTTCCATTATACTAATTGATTGAGCAATTTGTGTTATTTGTTTCTCTAAGATTTTGAGGCTAGCTTGGGTTGTTTCCTGGAAAATTTGGGTAGAAGTGGCAATGCTTTTAACAATTTCCTCTAATGACATGCTTGGCGTTTCAGTTTGTTAAGGAGGGTAAGGATAGAGTTCTTGGAACTGCGGAGTTGGTGGGTATTGGTTATTTCCCCAAGTTTGGTATGGGTTTTTGTATTGGTTATTTCCCCAAACTTGGTTGTTGTCCCACCATTGATCATGTTGAGGTTGATCATAACTCGATTGGTTTGACCAGTAGTAGCTTCCCTTCTCTTGCACGTCTCCCCATTCTCCTTGTAAATATGGACACATGTCGGAATGATGTCCATTTTAGGCACAAAAATCGCAAAGAAGAGGTGTGGGCTGCACACTTTGGTCACTTTCAATCATCATAACTAACTGAGCTAGCTCAGAAAGTTGGTCTTCGGTGCAAGGAGTGTTCATTTCCGAACCATACTTTTTTTTTAATTTCGGGATTTTAAATTTGAGTACCTGCACAATGAGATCTAGGCATAGAGAAACAAATTGATTAAAAATAAACCAATCCCCGGCAACGGCGCCAAAATTTGGTGGTTGTCGAGGCCAACAAAATAAATACCCTAAATATTACACACTAAAATACTGTATAGTGGTAAAGGGATCGTATCCACGAAGATTGGTTCAATTTTATAACTCTATGAAAAATCTCTTTGTAAAGATACTTGTAAAATGACAATAAATTAAAAATGGGGGGTTTGGTCTTTTTAAATACTTGAAATAAACTAGAATTAAACTAAGATTTAATTAAACAATTTCAACAAAAATAAGAGTTTGATGTAAAATCAATAAGAGAAGGATGGTTGACTTAAGGTTTCCTCACTTTGACTTTTGATGAACATATCATTAGAATCCAATGGTGCAATACTTGTTTTAAATCCTCAATTTGGCTATAGTAATCGAAGAAGCTTGAGATTACCTAGACTTTTCTTAGTTATTAAAATGGTTAGAGAAGCTCATAACAATTTCCTTAGTCAAAGTCACAATCTCCATTAAGCATGTGATTAGTGAAAGTCAACTAGCATTAAAGACCAAAAAGTCACCAAATCCAAGAGGAGTCAAATGCTTTCACTACCATGTTGGAGAAAATGTTTTTATGATTGTGTGAAGCAAAAACAACACAAAAATTATTTGTTGCTTGCTAATTTGAGGATCCTTTACTTAATCAAGAAATTAGCCAACTAATCACCACAAACACATTTAAACTCATGAATAAAAACATACAAGTAGTGATAAGATGTTAAAACAAAAAACATTCCCATAAAGATTTAAGAACCTGTTCATGGATTCTTTAACATTCAACAAAAGTTCAAAGGATTCAACAAAATTCAACCAAGATTAGTTTAGCCAAGCATGACTAAACTCAAAGAAACAAAGTTAGAGAAGATTGTACCAAACATTAAACAAGAATCAAGAGGTGAAAAGATGATGTTCTTGAGGTGTTCTTGGCCTTCAAAAATCTTCAAAACTCCAGAGAGAATGCTCAAAAATCGGATGTCTAAGAGTTGAGAAAAGTGGCACACCAAACTTCCTCATATAGATCAAAACAAGAATTTCCGGAATTGCCCCTGCAGGGGGTTGCGCGACCCGCGTGCTGTTGCGCGGGTGGGTTGCGCGGGTGGTCCCTGGATGTAGCATCTTTGAGGTTTGTGACTCCATAGCTTAGCCCACTTGGCCCAGTTCGAGTCCAATCAGCTCCTAGCCCATTTTTATTCAAGTTTTCTTCATTTTAAGCCCAATTTGACTTCTCCAAATCCTCCAAAGCTCGTGAACTCACCCGATTAATAATCTACGCACGCTTGAATATTCCCCCGCATCTTGTAAATTTAAAGTTTATTTCTCTCAAAGCCTTCAAATAATCATCAAGCTCACTCCATGCATCATCTCCACTACCCATCAAGCCCAAAATCCTCGACGTCCTCTTATTCCAATTGCTTTCCATACGTCCCGAACATTCCCGCTCCACTAGTCTCCATGAAATCTGCAATAAAGCTCACAAAACTAGAAAGTACCCGAAATTGGCCATAAAATAACAAAAAGGAAAATATGCATGGAAATTATCTAAATTATGAATGAAATATGTTAAAATAAACTATAAAAAGAAGTAAATAAAATAAACTATCATTAACCGGCACACTAAATGGTTCTGAGCAAAGGTAGCGAAGGGTGACTCAATGTTTGTCATAGTTCGGTGTAGCGTGTGTGGCTAACCGACACATCGAATAGGTGACTGTAACATTGGGGGCACCATGTATATTTGCATGGTTATTCACACCCTGTTTTGTGATCCTCGGCATCCCAGTCACAAATCGAGGGGCATATCGAGATTTAAACATACCATTGAAGAGTTCAATGAATCTCAAAGGATCTAGGAGTTTTTCAATACATTTAAAACCTAATCTCTTTTTCGTTTTTCATGGTGGAAAATTAGTGAATCGTCATTCACTTACCTTCAAATGTTCTGCAATTTGGGTTACGACATCCCTCTCCCAAGTTGTAGAGTATTGTGTTGGGTCCTAGCCTTAATATCTCATTTGGGTGATTTATTAAGGACTCAATCAATCAACTAACTTGATTTTTCTCCCATTTTGTAGATGTCTGAATCTAACCGTGGTCTTCCCGAATCCCATGGAAAAGTTTTTCCTGCTCAAAGTGAAAGTCTGTTGTACAATGAAGGTGAAAGATTGATCCTTGCATTGTGGAGTAGCTTGGTTTCACTTCCTCCACCTCCTCCTGTTGTTCTACCAAACGCACAAGACCGAAGAATTGAAAGGTTCAATATCACTAAAGCCCTATTGGCGATGAAACATGAAGATGGAAAATCCGTGTGTGCTCACGTCCTAGGGATGAAATCACACATTGATAGGTTGATAATTTTGGGTGCGACTTTTCCAAAGGAGTTGGCTGTATACTGGGTTCTTAAGTCACTCCCTGAATCATATAATAAGTTCAAAAGAGAGTATTATATGATGGATCTTAACGCGACCCTCATTGACCTAACTTACATGCTCATTGCTGCTGAATCAGGAATGATTTGGCAAAGTAATGGAGCATATTTGTCTGGTAACTTAACCAACCATGCTTCCGTGATCGCTCCAGGAGAAGCCACCTGTTTCTGCTGCCAAGAGAAGGGGCGTTGGATACGAAGCTGCCCAGAGGACATGAAGAATCTAAGAGATGGGAGAGTCAAGAAGTATGGCTCTACTTCAGGTAAAATCCACTATCTAACTCCATTAAGTTCCTATTCATTGATTCTTAATACATAATGTGATAAGATTACATTTGGATGTTTTGCAGGATCAGAGAAAAGAGAGGAAGCTTGATGGAAGAGCAAAATGAGTCTGATCACGAAGAAATGGATTACGATCGCATGGATTCGAAGATCAGATTTTGAGCTTAGAAAGTTATGATAGATTTGTTAGAAATATTTGATTACATAGTTTTTCAGTTGATTTTGCATTGTAAGGACGTGTTTTTCCGCTGCTTTATGAATAAAATAAATTTTTGGTTTGACTTATTTATTTGTATCCTTGCAATGAAATCATTGTGGGAAATTGATGTTTGCGTATTTCTATAATAAATGGATGTGATTCTTAGTTATATTATTTATGGAAATTTTCTTAGTAAGGAAAGATTCCCATCGCCCAAGTTTCAATTGCACAGAATCTTGGAATCATATGATTTGAATCATGTGATGTATGGAAATCTTGATACTTAGAAATTTTAAGACTAATTCCTTGACAAAGAGTCAAGTGAAGGACTAGGAGAACGGGTTCACGATGATGTGCACCGGTTAAGTCCGTCATAAATAACAATTAGATTATTCGTCATATTTACTAAAAGATTAGTGAATGTGGTTATGCTTATAGGATTAAGCATGATTCTGAACCATTGAAAAGTTTCAATGAATGGCAGAACGAATGAGAAGAATCAATTAGGCAGAAAGATAAGAAGTTTCTCCAATCTAAGAAGAAGGGAGAGTACTTCTGTATCAGGTTTTATGATCGTCTTAATTGTAAAGAACCATATTACAATCCATCCTCTAAGGATACCTTAGTGCACTAGTTTGGCTAAGAAAAGGAATCAGGAATTGCTATAGTGGTTAAGTCGTTAAGATAAATCATACTTCGTTCCAATATCGAATATTAAAATTAAGATTGTGACATTGAGTGACACATCTTAAGTAGGTTTGTAACACTTATCAATTGTGGAATAGAGAAAGTTTTCTTATTCATACACATTTGGAATTTGTAAGTTGTGATGTCTTGAAGAAGACAAAGACCAACAAGAACAAATTAAATTAAGTGTTAGTCTTGATAGAATTTCGCACTAACTCTTGAATATTTGTTTTGTCAAGGAATGTTTCTTGACAAGAGAATCATATATGTCAAGAGGTCAGTGGGAGTATAAATGATCTTGAAAAGCTTCAAGAATAAATCAAGAATAAACCTAATCAATGATCACTAGCACACGACTTGAGGTTTGTAACCTATCGTGTTGACAAAATTCTTTTTCTGTGCCAATCCTGTTGAGTAATTATGCATATGAGTTCTACGAGTTCTCAATAGAATGCATAAGGCAAGCACCTTATTCAATGAAAGTATATTGACTGGAATAGGTGAGCTGCTAGACAATTTGGAAGCAATGGTGGGACCCTTGATGGCAAGAAATTGAGAATGAACAAGTTCTGTCCATAAGAGTTTGAATTTGTCACACACATTATCTTTCGATTATGCTTATGGCAAATTCACATGGATAGGAACACATACACCATAAAATCTAAGTGTCATAAGGTTTCTCTCCTTCATGAAAATGATTGTGAGGAAACGCTTTCACTAAGAGAGATTTTAAGGAGATAGCGATTATGTAAATTGCATTCTCAAAATTCGATTATGATTACGACATCCCTTTTCATAATTAGAATTGTGAGATTTGGCAATCGGTCTGAACATTTGGGACTTATTAATATAAGTTTTGAATTAGTTTAGACACACATGTGAGCTGTCTGAGGAAATGTGTATGAGTTTGAGAAGCTTAGATAAAGGCTTATCGAAGCACATCGTATTGGAAATATGAACTTTGGAAGTCAATAAGTATTGTCTTCTAGAAGTCCAACTATTTTCTGAATACGTGTCGAAGCTAGTGGGAGCATAAATGTTATGCTGAATGGATATAATCATCATGTTAGTGGGAGCATGATTATTATTTTAAGTATTGCAAGTTGGCAATATTAATTATAGAAAAACAAAAGTTTCACTTTGCAAAGTTGCAGGGGTTGAAAAGTTGTTTTTGCTATAATTAAGGGAGAAAATGTTATACTTCGTTTCCAATCTAAAAGCTTAGATCGAGAAATTTTAATTGAATTTAGTAAAGGGTATATTTATTATTTGCATTCTCAAAGTTCGATTATGATTACGGCATCCCTCTTCATAGTTCGAATTTCGAGAACACGGCAAATAGAAATATTATGACAATATTATAGTAAGAAACTGGTAAAGTATCACGTTTTTCATTATGAATTGTATCCCATAACGCTTTGGGTATATGATCAATTGCATATGCAGTAATATTCGACCGTTCTAAAATTTCCAAATGCCTAGGGCATTTAGAGGGAAAAAGGAAATAGAACCGGTTTTGAATAAAACAATTAAACAACTGCCAAGGACAATCTAAGGTTCGACAAGGATTGGTCGCTTGTGGACAATTGAAAGTATAGTCATGGATGGACCATATTGACATTATTATGAATAGATAAGATTCTATTTAGAATGAGTTGTCATATGTATAATATAGAAATGTTTCCATATTGGGAGTTGGATATCGAGAATCATGTCTAGATTAGAAACTTTTATGCAAGAAGAATGTTCAAAGGAATGTACTTTGAATATGAGACTTCATGACTATGGAATTGTCTTGTAACAATATCCAATAGAGTATTTTGTAATTTCATTGGCCGAGTCTTGGTGACTTTTGTTCCGTGACATTACGAAGGGACTGTTGCATAAAATGTTAGAATCTAACATATTCTAGTAGTGGCGAGAATTTTGTATTCTTACACTAATGAATTAGGAATTGTGAAATGAGTGTGATTGAAAATGTTATTCAATTATACTATTTCACAAAAGTAAGGACCATAGGTAAACATAGTGTGCATGCTGAGAGCATGGGACAATTGTAGTTATAATTCAAGTTAGAAGTTGATTAAACGAAACAACAAATGATGAGTAATCAATATGGTGATTAAATAAAATGTTTTATTTATACTCAAAGGTTTGAGGCCATATAGGATTAGTATTATTCTTGTGTTTCACTTTGCATGTTTTGACTTCCCGAATAATAAGATTATTCAAACCCTCCACAGTCGCTTATTCTTTGGAAGTAGGAATGAATGAAGACTATCATGAATTCGTCTGTAGATTGACTGAAACATTTAGTCATAGCACAAGTTTGCTACAGAGTTCATGAGTGCAGCTATAAGATTAGAGTATTAGATTAAACCCACGCTCACTTGGATCGCTTCATGGATTTTATCACGAGTGATTGGTGAGACGGTAATATCTTATATTCTTGAAACCGAGCTGTGTAAGTTGTATCTTGCGAGTCGGTTACACATTGATAATATGTAAACGCACCAGTAACTTGGTGTTATAAAACGTATTGTTATGTGTGATTCGGTGAGTGAGTGCAAGCGAGCATTGAGTCGAAGTTTATCCGTTCCTTTTACCCAAAGTGGGATAAAAGCGATATCTGTGGGCCCCTCGATGATTTAGTGATGACACCCTAAGCGCTTGGCCAAGCCGGGACTAAGTTGATGTGTTCAACTGTAGTCTGTTGTCAGTCGTCATAAATTGGAAGTCGGGAAACAATATATAGACAGAGAGAATGATTTAAATCCATGTCTCAGTCTATACGATATCAAGAATGGAGGAATATATGATCCCTTATCTAAAGGACACGCTTCTGATAAGATCAGAGTTGACAGCGGCTTTTGAAAGCTACGATTGCGGATTAGGATCTGAAGTCATACGCAGAATAGTTATTAGACTTATCCAAGTCGGAGACTTTTGGATTAGTGTCTAAGTCCATAACCATTTTGGTATGTACTTGACCCGATGGTGCATGGTCCTTTTGGGTTGCCTTCACCAAAGCAACTTGATAGAATGAATTATGGAGAGAGAGGATTAATTATGATTTATTAATGTATTTTGAGAATAATATATTAAAGGAGAAATCATATTGTTTAATTAATATTAGTCAATAATTAATTAAGAATTAATTTTGTGGCTAATAGAGATTAATTAAACTTAGGGGACTAGAACTATCAATTGTGTGATAGTTGAATATTGGGCTAATGGACTCCATATTAGAGGAGTGGACGAATTCTATGGGGGAAACCCATTAGAAATCGTCCAAGGCCTCTAAGGAGGGAGTCCATGGGTTGCTTAGGGCCTAAGCAGTCATATTAGGGTTTCCTTGTTAGATAACCCTAATAGCCTCACTATTTAAGGACCCCTAGGGCACCAAAAACGTGGTGAAGAGTTTCCTTAGGGTTTCTAGACGTTTTTTGGGTGCCTCTGCTCTTCTCCTTCTTCATCCTCTTGCTTTTGGTGTTTGTGAGCCATTAGAGGTGTGACATTTGTGACACTAAGTTTTCTAAAGCCAATTACAAGAAAGGAATAGATTGTTATTGCTACATAACAATCAAAGGTAAGATCTAAACCCTATTCTTATGCTAATATCGATTATCACATGCTAGATCTAGGGTTTATGGCTTTGGATGATTATTGCATGTTCACTAGACAAACTAGATCTAAAGCTTTAGGGTTTGCATGTACACCATAGGAATGATGTAGTGCTCAAAAACCCACCAGGATCGTGCCCAAGCGCTCACCCACGATCTCCAAAATCTCCTCCTTAACTGAACCAAAAGATCGCATGAGTCTGCTCCATAATACCACGGGTAATCACCGACGAGATGAATGCCCGCATCTGCTTGCTCGTCGTCTCAGTACCTGCACCTGAACCGGAACCAGACCTCCTCCCTGAGCGCCCATCACCAAACTACAACATGCCAATGATCAGAATACACCTAAAGATCCTCCTCTCACAAGCTTTTTAGATTCTCTAAGACTCTCCCCAATTCGAGTATGGATCCTGTGCTTTTAGTAGTACGGGCCCAATACTACCTTCCACACCTATCCATACTTTCCTCAAGAATCATCCTGAATCCTCTAAGTCACCTACTCAAACTGATGCACCAAAGCTCACTAAACAACGCGACTACAACCGCTACAACACTCCCTAGGCTCACCTAGATTCCCAACCTTACCCTGCCATCAGCTGCTGAAGAGCTCCCCATAATTCCAGTCACCCACCTCATGAATACCATCATATTTACTTAGTAGCTGACTCCCATCATCCAAGATTTCCACAAAGCACAAAGCAAGCAGCATTCGGGCAGTAACACTCCGATCCATAGAATGATCATATGACATTCAGCCCACACACCACAACTCATGCTAGAAATTCCACCCTTACCGACGGCTGCCTTATGCATGCAAATTATACACAGAACAGGATCGGATAGACTGTCGAATAATAGACTCTACCCTAGGACCACAACCAGACAAGGAACAGGAAGTAAGGCCAAATCAATTATTCTAGGGCTATAAGATCCTAACCGTATACAATTTTTAAAGCATACACTTAGCAGTTACTGATACCAATAGATATTTCCATTACAACATAGCATCCAATACTCCCAAGACTACAAAACATCACACATATCAAGCCAATCTATCACTGACTAATCAACTCTAGCATGCAAGTCTACCAACTCATACAATAAGCATACAAAGGCATCTCTCCTAGCATTCTATCATGCAGAAACTAAGCAGATCCTTAGCCATAACTAGCATGTGATTCACCAATTCATAAATTAAATCATATTAGATAACACGTATGAGTATTTTGGGAAAACTTACTTGAGCTCGGCTGATTGCATGCACCACACCCATTTTCTTATCTTAGAGAATTCCTTTTCTCAAAAACATTTTTCTTTTGAAAACTCTACCAAATCCTCAGTTTGAGTTTAGACACACCTGAGAGTATGTCCGAATCCCTCAAACCAAGGCTCTGATACCAACTTGTAACATCCCAAAAATCCAGACATAATTTTTTTTTGTTTTTAGTTTAATAAATCATTAATACATATCTTTCCCATAAGACCAAGGAAAACAAGTTTTAGCTAAACATCATTAAATCAGAGTAATTCACAAAATACGGAAACATGTGGTGTGTGCTCTGCAATTATCCCGAGCCCTTCCATCTAAAAACTGGAGTACCTGAAACATAAACTAAAAACTGTAAGCATAAAGCTTAGTGAGTTCCCCAAAATACCATACAACATACAACCACAGATTATCATGCACCACACATATAGTTGCCATGGGATCCCCCCATGGTCTTTATCTGGTATGCTATGGGCTCCCCCATGGTCTTTACCTGGAAGGGTAAATGTCATATTAACCCAACGAACTTTTCACGGTTGTCCGATTTAGTCACCAAAGTTATTTTCTGCGCAATAGATCACTAAACTTGTTGGTAACCTGTTAATTACGCCAGTTTACCTGATTTTATAGGTTGCCAAGTTTTACTTGCCATTTTACTCCGATCTACGTCTATTCAAAACCATTATCTCCTTCTTTCCTTTCCTCTATACACATCTAATTGCATTCTTCGTTCTTTCCTCTAATCACACACATTTGTGTGTGTAATTTCTCAAACCCCACCTCCATTTCCCTTCAATTTCACCATGGGAAGTGATCCAAAGATGAAGATGAAGATCAATATAAAGAAATCATCCACTATTCCTCTTTCAGAACCCATTGCAGGGAGATTGGATAGAGATGAGATCGACCAAATCGTGATTAACTGTAACATAGAGGGAGTTCTATTTATAGAGGCGGAGTTGGATTCCATGTTGGATACCTTTGGTGAGTTCACGTCATCACCGGAATCCGCCGCCTTACTCCGTCTATTGATTACCCTGACGAAATTTCTTCCTATCCACTATTGTTTGCACAGGTACATCATCTATCCCCTAATTATCTTAGATTTCTTCTCAACAGTAAACGTAATCTTTTGGGTTTGACTCTCACCTGAATTTGGATTTGACAATTGAGAATTGGGGATGATTTTGTCTGTCGATATAAATGGAGGGGATACCCTTTTCGAATTTTTTGTTTGTTGTTATTGGTTGTGTTGAAAATCTTGTTGTACGTTTGAAGGGTTGGAGATGAAGAAAGGGTATTAAAGGTGACTTTTTCAGGAGCATGTTGTTTGGAAGATACTTTGGCTGGTAAAGGATATTTTCTGTGTAAATTTTTATCTGTAGAAGATGAAAGTGAAATCATGATGGTGGTTGTAGATGGTGATATAAGGTGGCAGACGGTGGTTTAAGGTGATGGTGTTTGAATGTTCTACAAACAATATGAATAATACTGGGTTTCATAATGAACATGACCAAAGAAAGGTTCAAGAACAAAATAATAATAATAAACCTGGTGGATGTTGACATGGCATTCAAACCCTTCTTAACATGTATATTACCTTTGAACCCGGTTTCAGGTAACATTAGGGTATTTTAAAATAGAGAAATGTAAGTTTATTCCTTTAATGTGCAAAAAAAATAGTTTAGTGACCTTTTAAAACAAACACGATAAGTTTGATGGGTTAATATGACATTTACCCTACCTGGAATGCCATGAGCTTCCCCTCATGGTCTGATATCCAATTGCCACGGGGTCCCCATGGGGTCTTCCATGCAAGTATCACAGAGACAACTAGCATACCACATAACACGTAATGGGCCGGCATTGGTGCCTTCGACCTATGGATACAGTGAAAAGACTCACCTCAAACGCTACACGAATAATCCTACACTGCCGCTGCTGCTGCGAACCGACCCCCGAATTGAGCCAAACAATGCACCACCATAATCAATAACTAAACAAGGCTAGACCCCAACACTAGGCCTAAAGATAGCCCAACTAACCAGGCCCACTATTGGTCCAAATCCATTGGGCCCACTAAAAGGCCCAAATCCATTGGGCCCACTAAGGCCCAACAAGGAAAGCCCAAAATCTAAACCAAAGAGGAGTCCAAATCCACAAGTAATTCCCCAGACCAAGAAATCCAACACTCAAAGCCCAAGACTCAAAACCAAAGCCCAAAGTCCAAAAATGTCAAACGAGCCCAAAATGGCACTGGGCCATTTACGTTGGGCGTACCCAACAGGTACGCTGGGCATACTACCAAATCCCTCAGTACACAGGTCGTACTAACATTTACGCTGGGCGTAGATGCGATTTATCCAAACTTGATTCATGACTTAATCCCTTAAGCACTTGGCCCCAAAACCTCATGAAACCTTCGAAATAAGCCCTTAACTGATAAAGTTGGCAAATTTATCAGTTTTCATGTCTTAATGAGGCCCAAGAATTAAAATTTTTCCTTTAAGACCCATAAAAACCACCTTAACACATGCATGGTCCATCCTAAAACATCAAGTAATCATCTTTATGAACTAATAACCTCAAAGATACTAAGAGTAGCAACTCAAAGCTCCTGGAGTGGTGGCAAACCACTAGATCTCACCCATGAGACCAAAATGGGACCAAAACTCATATAATACTAGATCTAGGCTTCAAATGAACAAGGTTGGAGCTTTATACCTATAATGAGCTAGAAATGAAGAAGAGAGTCCAGATCCACAAGCCTTCCTTTGATCCACAACCTTGCATTAAGTTCCAATTCTTGAATAAACACCAAAACCCACTAAAGATGCACACAAAGAGCTCACAACACTCTTTGAGGAGGCTAGGGTTCGAAATTAGGGTTTTAGAACAATGGAGGCTGATAAATGAGGGAGTCTTGAGGTTATAATGATGTTTATATAGTGCCCAAACCCTAAAAAATAAGGTTTAGCACTCCGACCATTACGCGAGTCATACCATTAGGTACGCTGGGCGTACCTGGTCTACCCACGCGTCCCTTAGATCAACACATGGGACTAATCTGCCAACTTATTCCACCAAGGGCCAAACTTGCCAAAACTTCAAACTACCATAACTTCTTCGTTATAAGCCCGTTTCCAATGAACTTTATATCCACGAAAAGGTGGCAAGGAGCCTTACGCTTCTAAAAACACACCATAGCATTAAAACTCCCCGAACAAAAACCCAATATTCATAAAAGATCGAGTTATCAAATTACGATTATACCATTGGACTCCGAAAACGCCATCAAACACTTGCATCACTTAAACCGTAACACTCACATCCAAGAAGGGCTAAATCCTTCCTTCCCTAAGGCCCAAAGCCTTATGATGACTGATAACTGGGCCACGGCCCCACACAATGAAACTATTCGAAACCGGGTGTTACATTAACCTCCAAATTTCCAATCCTAATTATTTTATTATATAACTATCATCTTTTTGTTAGTTAATCTCTTTGACTATTAGTTATATTATATTTAATAAGTTAAAGCAAAATTAAATATTTAAAAAAATGAGGATTAGCTAAGTGTTACAAAATCTCGGTTTTTCCTCCCTAAAGTGCTTTTCAAATTCATTCAAAAGAAGTCATAATTCTGAAAAGTGATGCTAAACTCCAATCTCACAAACAGTTCCTAAAATAGAGATGATTCTTCCACTTACGAAATTGATTCATCTATATGATGAGGTATACCACTCGCAACTAACCTACAAATTAGTGAAACATATATTTTATAGAGACGAATCAGTTTTTTAAGTGGAGAATCACACCCTTCCGAAAAACAATCGCAAATGACCATGTGACTGTATAACCCTTATTCTTAAACTAGATATGCTCATATAGCCTTACAAACTTTTATAAATAGTGCTTTGATACAACTATATGAAATATCTTTAATATTGGATAAGGACGTACTTTTGGGCCTACTGTTGTTTGCCTTTATTATTTTGTCTTAGTTTTTTTCTCGAAATCACTCATCGTTATCTAATTATCACCTTTTGTTGTCTGTGAGTCCTTAAATGTCATCGGCAAGCTTTCAGTTTTGGAAAACACACAAAAGACTCGTGTCTAGACCAATCCACAAAAAGTATATAGTTCCCTAAATGATGTGAAATACATGTATAATGTGCGATGAAAATAACCAAGAAAACGTGATAAAAGAAGCACAAAAATGTATCTAACAAAAGCGTGAACGAAAAGTAAACTTAAAGTAGATATTATCCTATAAAATCATTAGGAAATATTTCATTATAAGATGTGGAATATGTTTGTTCATTGCAATATCTTACTTCCAGTGCATTACATCATAAATGCACACAACCGATATTATTTTCTGAACATATAATTTCTTTTTCGAAAAATATCACATTAACTTGAATTATATAGCTACTTTTTAAAATTAAAAGTATATCTAAGAAATTTATTTTATTCACTCTTGATTTTTATTCTTGATTTTTTCAGCTAAAAAAATAATTGCGTTTTTACATTATACTTAGTAGAAGCCATATATCAAATACTAGTTCTTTTAGTCTTTTAGGTGTTGTTTGTTTTTTTATAAAAACTTCTTCAAACCATTTATTGCTGTTTGTTTTTTGGAAGACTTCAGACTACAAAACCTCTGCGCATGTGCTGCGTGGCGCAGCACTTGACTTGCCTCTTCTAACCTCTTCAGCTTTCATTTTTTCCAAGTGTTTTTTAAGAATTTTTTTATAACTTATTTTTTATAACTTATTTTTTTTAAACTTTGATTTTCTTAAATTTTTATTTACGGATGTGATACAATTTATTTTTATAGTTTCCATGATTTTTTTAACTTGATTTTTAAATTTTTTTTTACCGTTTCTATTAATAATATTTTCAATTTCAGTTGCATCTTTTTTAATGTGTGTAATTTTTTACGAACTTTGTAGACATCGTTTGCAATACTTTTTTAATTTTTTTATTATTTTCTTTTTTTAATGTTTTTTATAATTAGTTTTTTTTTCTAGAATAAAACTATTAGTTTCTTTTACATTTTTTTAAGTTTTTTTTTTAAAAAAAAGTTTTATATTTTTGTTTTTTTATATGTTCTTTTTATTATTATTTCAATGTTTTAAGACTAGAATTATTAAATTTCGGTGTTGAGAACTATTTTCAGTTTATAAAATTAGTTTATTTAAATTTCAGTTTACTGCAGCAGTCTGCAGATGTTAAAAAACAAACATGCTTCTTATTATAGGCTGCAGCCGTTTGTTCCACATCTTCTGCTACAGAGGATTGCAGAGGTGGTCCACAGACTTCATGAATTTTCGCTTCCAAAAAACAAACAGCACCTTAGTTTAAATCGATCACAACGACTCTTTTTCTATTTAGGGTATATTTGACAAATATAAGTAGTAGTTAGGAGTTGAAAAATATGACATTTAATTGAACTAAAGGTGGTTTGTGTATAAATGTTTGGAAAATATAGCATTTAATTGAACTAAATGTGGTTTGTGTATAAATATTTGGAAAATATAGCATTTAATTGAACTAAAGGTGGTGGATTTTCACTCTGTATAAATGTTTGGTGAAACTAGGTCTATCTGAGCTTTTGAAATGTGTAAACTTATAGTATAAAATTAAATTTTTGTTGAAATAACTTCTAGATTAGAAATTCTTTTTTCTAAAATAAACGCTTTTAATAAATAATCCCAAGTAAAGCTTTAAATGATACAAAACAATATACATTAGTTAACATAGGGACTTGTATCTCTTGAAGCCATTGACAAAAAACACATTCCTTTAAAGATTCGAGTATCATGACACAAATAAAGTAAAAGTAAAGATACATCTTTACATAATGTATTATTACTTTTACATGCTTTCTCTTGTAGATCATATAATTATATCAAGAACATGATTTGCTTTCTTTCCTAGTTCAAAATGTTAACAAAGTCCATAGTGTACATCGTACATAGCAAAACTGAAACAAATTAAATAAATCAAATATATATAAACTTAAATTTGAAGAGTCAAACATGACAATGACAAGTGAGAAACTTTAACTTTATTTTTGATGTAAATGAATGATGTTATTCTAAATTTGGAGTAATACGATTCATAACATTATTTTTTGTTTAAAAAATAGAGCTAGATAAGATACGTTTAACTATATTTTTTATACCAAAAAAAAAATATTATATTTTTATAGTTGGGTTGGAATGTTATTTTGGTATTGAATAAATTAGATCCTATCTATATCTTTTCCTACCCAAATCCTGAAAACCCAACTCAACCAAACTAAAATGTGTTATATCCATCAAATAGTTGTATGGAATTTATCCTATTTGAAATCTTACTCCTATCTCTTGAAACCAATGACCAAAAAGGTAATCTTTTAAAGAGTCAAGCATCATTACACCAAGAAAGAAAGAAAAAGGTACACTTTTGGTTTATTCCCTTACATAATTTACGACTATATTTTTTTACTCTATCTTGTAGGTCATATAGTAATGTATCTTTTTCATAGTAGCATAATTGATATACAAGTGTGGTGTGTATGTGGTATCAGTTTAATTGTATTTTTCTGTTTCTCATGTCCACAATCATATAATAAAAATGCAAGTATTAAACTTCAAAAAGAATAACATCTTTTCATTCATGTACGATAACCACTCATTTATAATGAAGTGAAAGCGAATTATGCGGCATAAGCACCGCTCATCCTGCGAAAAGAAACATATTCCTTCCCTTCGTATACAATAACAATACATTCCCAGATGTTCATCCCTTTCTCTGGCTCAATGGTAAAAACCCATGGCGCCCCCACACAATTTGATTCTGTTTCTCCATTCATTAGCCATTTCCATCATGTATTTATACATACAAGGTACCCCATTATTTCTCCTCCATAACCCACCTTCTCAAATTCATTCTTCATATTTTCCAATTTGTTTTTTTGCTTGATTTATAGATTATCGTAAAAATTAGGAATCATGGGAAGGAAGAACAGAGGAATGAGCAAAAGAAGGTCATCCAGAATCGATAGTTATCCCTGCATCTCTTCCTCCATTGCATACCCATCTTGCTTTTCATGCACTACTTTTAATATCCTCGCTCCTATTTACAAACGACTTATTCATGAGGTAAAACCCATATCCCTGATTTGATGTTTTTGGGGTTTAATTCTGATTTTGAAAATATGGTTAACTTTTCGGGGAACAACAGGATCGGAATTGCAGAGAAAGTGAAATCAAAGCGTATTGGTTGGATAGGAATGAAAGAATCTTAGATTTGCTGTTGCGTGAACGATCATCGATCATCTGTCTCCAGGTTTCTTATCATTCCCAAATATTCAAATTTCTTCGTGAACACCGAATAATCGCATTATCAAATCCATCGTTGATTCTTAGGAATTCTGGGTTAATAATGAAGAACTTGTAAACATGTACGACACAAGGCTTGGGGATGCAGGTTACACCATTTTCAAGCTTCCACGCACCAATAATCGTGGCGATGGTATATGCTAATAGCTATTTGCTATTCCCCCAAATACCATTTCATCACATAAACAGTTTTTAAAATTCTTATTTTTCTTTCTGTTTCTTCAAATTAAACAGGTTTATTCACTGCTGTTCATAATGATTACTTTCATGTTATCAACCATAAAGAGTTCCTGTTCAATGATTTTGGTGATCGTGTTGCTCAACTTTTGCATGTTGAAGTAAAGAATGTTGGTCGTGAAATTCTTATAGTCAACACTCACTTGTTATTTCCACATGATTCAAGCATGTGTTTGGAAAGATTGCGACAGGTTATAATTTATAAACTATCTTAATATACTTATACATCATATATATGTTCATGTTATCTTCATTTCTTGAAATTGACCTTTTTTATTATGTTTTGATAGGTGTACAAAATCTTGCAATATGTAGATGCTTATTTGAAAGAGAACAATCTTAACCCTTTGCCCATCATTCTTTGCGGGTAATTATGATTGTTACTTTATGTTTTTAGCTATATCATGTTAATATTTAGTTATTAACTATTAAGCCACACCATTATTTATTTATTTAAATCCATTTTAGTGATTGGAATGGAAGCAAACGAGGCCATGTTTACAAGTTTTTACGATCACAAGGATTTGTATCATCATATGATATTGCTCATCATTATACCGACGCCGATGCACATAAGGTCAATATTGTCAATATTTGTAACTTTTTTTGATCATTTACGACACATGCCATGAGTTTTCTGATCAATTTTGAATTTTGTTTGTTGTAATGCAGTGGGTTAGCCATAGAAATCATCGTGGAAACATATGTGGTGTGGATTTCATATGGCTTCTTAATCCAAATAAATATCGAAAAATACTCAAAACAAGTTGGAGTGATGCAGTTTTCGGTTTGTTCAAGGTACCATATAACCCACAAAATAAAAAATAACAGAGAAAACTAAACACATGAATGAATATACATGGAAAACTCCAAAACACTTTTTTTTTTTTTTTCTAATAATATATATTTTTATCAGTATCAAGTGAGTCGAGCCTCACTTACACGTGAAGATGCATTTGAATTTTTGAAGGCAGTGAGCAATGGTGATTCTATTACCTACTCTGGGTTTTGTGAAGCATTGCGACAGGTAACATACAAGAATGGTTACGTTATATAAATACATTCCGGAATCGGAATTGGAATTGGAATCGTGAATTCCATTGTTTGTTTTCATTGCAGCTTAATCTTATTGGTCATATGTACGGGCTAAGCGAGGAGGAAACAAAAGATTTATGGGTTCAAGCAGACATAGATGGAAATGGTGTTCTTGATCATAAAGAATTTCAAGAAAGAATATGGAATCCTATGTGGAGTTACCATGTTGAAAACACGATTAAGGATCAAGATGAGATTTTGAATGGAACCCAATTAAGTTTGGGATTGGGTGTAACAGATGCAGCATTATTCCCATCGGAAACAGAAAACGGATTGTGGCCAGAAGATTATTCGCTATCGGATCATGCAAGACTCACTGTTGTATTTTCACCGATTAGGCTGATTTCTTGATTTGTGGAGAAACAAACAATGGATCAAAACGACACCGCATGAGGATTTGAAGCACATGTCTTTGAGAGTGGGAAAACTAGAGAAACTTGTTGAAAAATGGAATCTAGTATATACTTTCTCACTGCTTTTGAGTGTTGTGTCAGCGTATGCGTATGTGTATTGTATCAGTATCTGTATATGTATTTGTAGCAGTACTTGTACAGAAATTTATATCAACACTAAAGGATCAATTTTGAAGATACAATCGTTAAATTTATGTGTTTTTTTTCAAAGATTCGTAAAGGGTATCCATGATTTTTTTGTATTTTGACTATTTGAATTTCGTGTCAACCGGAGACTGGTTTTGGAGGTGTGGACGTGTCAACGTTTAATTGGTTGTATGATTCTTCCTTTCTTATCTTCCACCTTAAGCCTTTACATATAAATGGATGGCATAAATGAAATTAAGACTCCATTTTTGTCCAATTGATATACGCTGTATATACACAGCATTAAAACGAAGGTACTTTTCTAGGAACCTCACTGGCACTTTCCTCTTTCACATACACCACTCGGCTGGCTGACGTTTTCAAGGAGATAAAAACCACCCTTTTTGCAAAACCCACCGAATTTCACAATCGATTATCAAGAACTCAAATTTTTTTTGTTCACAATCTATTGTAAATCTTTTTGTTAGGCGTGCATCTCGTTCTTGATTTCAATTTCTAGTTTTGCCCTCTTAATATGGACGTCTTACCTGCAAAATCTCTTCCGGTTGGCTACCGATTTCGTCCGACCGACGAAGAGCTGGTGAATCATTACTTAAGGTTGAAGATCAACGGTTTTGATAAAGAAGTGAGTTGTATTCGAGAAGTCGATGTCTGCAAGAAAGAGCCCTGGGACTTACCTGGTATCATCTTCTCTCGATTCTTTATCCCTTTTTCAAAATTCGAAGATGCGGAATCTAAATATTTTAGGGATAATCTAACCGTGTGTTTTTTTTACTAGATTTGTCGGTGATTGAGTCCATCGATAACGAATGGTTCTTCTTTTGCCCTAAAGATCGAAAGTATCAAAACGGCCAGCGATCAAATCGTGCTACGGTGTCTGGTTACTGGAAAGCTACCGGAAAAGATCGAACGATCAAGACTAACAGAGGAAGTAGCGTGATTGGAAAGAAGAAGACGCTTGTTTTCTATACTGGTAGGGCTCCAAAAGGCGAGAGGACTCATTGGGTGATACACGAGTATTGTGCTACCGAAAAGGAACTCGATGGAACACATCCTGGACAGGTAATCGCTCTAGAAATCTGAATTCTTGATTCTTAAACATATTTGTATCTATAACAGTTGTAACAATCGATTGGGAGTTTATAATGATTTATGTTCATCCAGAGTCCATATGTGCTTTGTCGTTTATTCAAGAAACACGATGGCAAGGAGGAAAATGCTGAAAGTTTAGACTGTGTTGATGTTGATCAAAGCGATGCTTCTCCTCCTTCTGTTGTAAAATCATCTACTGAAGATCCTCAATCAGAGCCCGTAACCCCAAATTTGACTGGTCAACCAAACATTCAACCTTTACTCAAAGAAAATCTCAAACTTGAAGAACTCAATAGAACAAATGACCCTTTGGACTTTCTCGATCATTCACAGTTAATGGTACATTTCCATTTTCTTTTTTGGGTCTTTCTTTTATTTTTCTACATACCCTTTTGTTGGTTTTTATAATATTCTAAATTTCTATTTAACAGAACGATCTTGACCTTGATGAAGCTCTACAAGGTTTCTGGGATGCATCACCTGACCATTTCGAATCAAAAATCTTCTCCCCTTTGCATTCCCAGATGCAGTTAGAGTTTGGATCCGCTTATAACTGCGGAATGGTCAACTCCGGAACCGGAAACGAACACTTCGGAATGCAGAATCAATACGGGACAAACGGAATGGAATTCTCAAACTGTTTCCTAAATGAATCAGATCACTTATCATTCGTTGATTCATTTCCTCAAGCCTCCATACCCGAATTTCACCAATACAGCAGCGAATCAGATGGTGAAGTCATCCAAGTTCAGGTACATATAGAATACTTTCACATGATCAAAACATATAATTTAAAACATTTACTTTATCTCATTCATCTTGTATTGTGTAGTCTATGAAACTTGAAAAGGCGATTGGTGAAAATGTTATCTTTCATCTTCCTCATGAACATCAAGCACCAAAGGAAGAATCTTGCAGTAGTAGCAGTAGCAACATTGCATTGGCATCCAATGGCGAGGGCAATTCGGGAACAGGAATTATAATAAGGAATCGCCAGCCAAAGGTTGCTAATGGCATAAACTTTAGTAACCAAGGAACTGCACCAAGAAGAATCCGATTGCAGATGAAACTACAAGTAGGGTCAGTTACCCATGGTGGTGATCAGCAGCCTATTGTGACTGAGGTGGGTTTTTCACCTTTTGTTATTGATTTCCCTTTTTTGCCCCTGAAAAAGGAAAGCTTTATCTTACATTTGTTGATTTGAAATCCAGGAAAAGAAGCATAGCCCAGGTGGTAGTGATGGTGAATTTGATGAATCTTTAATATCAACTTCAAATGTGAAGCCAAAAGCTGATTTTTCTCATGGCATGCTAAGTTGGGTGTATATGCATAAGGTGCTTGTGGTTGTAGGGTTGTGTGTAGGGATTGCTAGTTTATGGAAATGTTTGACTTATTGAGGGGGGATAGATAGGTGAGTGGTTTTATTGTGGATGAGTAGTAGAAACTGATGACTTATATATTATGTTCATATGACCTATCTATATCTTTTTTTTTTTTTTTTTTTTTTTTACCCTAGTATGGTAAAGTTTTAGACGTATCAGTTACTCTGTATTAGCCAGTTGTATGATATTTTTTCCTGGATTTGGCTGATGTATTTGATGGTTCAAGTTTTTGATGATCATAATGAATGAATTACTAGTATCTAGAATACTAGTCGATTCTTTTAAATATCTCTAATAGGTTTCATGTAATCATTCTCACACAAAACTAAATCATCGATTAAGGGTGGTGTTTCAGTGTTTGGTCGGTTGAAGAAACGTTTTTTTTTGTTCTTAACAATTTTAAATTTATTGCAACCAATCTTATAAGGTTTGGTTTTGAATAAAGTTGTAAAGGCCAAAGGCTTTTCATTAACAAACGAGGAAGATAATGTTCATCCTAAGTTCTTTTTGTGTTATAGGAATTATTTATTTGGTCTTTATCTCAAATGATATTTCAGCAAGTAATAATACTTGACATTTTGAACAAATACATTTGTCCATTCATTCTAGACCAATTCATCTTGACAAAGTTATAAACGTTATTTCAAATTTGTTTAACCCAAAAAAAGATGAATCAAACCGAAATAAAATACAAGTTTGGATGTTAAAATAATTATCTATTAAATAAAATCTAAAAAAAATAATTTAATGTCTTATTGGGTTATTCACTTATTTGGTTGTCTGAATTTGAGAGATATTCACCAAACCCAAACCAAATAATGTTATTTTTATTCAGTTCGCTTGGGTTATCCGTTTTCAGTTTTTTATGCAATTCTACATGCGGTGATTCTTGAAACAGAGGAGTGTGGTGGTTTGACAGTGGTACCGGTGGTGGTTGCCACTTGCCAGAGAAGACAAAAGGAGGGAGGAGGAGGGAAGAGGGAGGAGTGTGTCACAAGGGAACAAGGAAGACGGGTGGGTGTCCCTTTCAATTATATTCATAATAAAACATTGAAAAAAGGAATAAAAACTGGCAAAAACATATAAAGGATAATACAGTCATTTCAAGTTTGACAAACATCAAATTCACAACCAAACTAGTTGAAAAGGATGAAACCTGCAAGTTTGAAACTGTCTGTACGAAAGCCAAAGAAAACAGCAAACCCTGGGGAGCATTTTTGCAATTTTCTCAAAAGATGATCAAATTATTAAAAGATCCACCTTCTGAATAATTCTTTGTGTGTAGAACAAATCTACACGATTATATACATAATCTTGTTCACATTAAGCAACAAAATCATTGCTATATTAGTATTATCCTTTAGATTCATTCTAGTGCGTTCAATCTGCTATGGTTAAAATGGTATGAACAGTAAACTGCTTTCTTGGATTTAGTGCAACAAGTCAACCTCCATGAACATCTACTACTACTAACTCTCAACCTCTGCCATTTTCAAAAATACATGGACCCCTAAACGCTTATGTTTTAGATTCTTAAATCAAAGACCATGTCTAACCTTGCTGATGCCTTCTTGCATGCCACTAAACAAATATTTATATAACACACATCTTGCTTTATAAATAAGTTGAAGTTTCATCATCTTCCAAAACAAAACAAAAATGAGTTGCATACAATTTACACTTCTAATTTTGGTTTTATTGCAATCTATCCTTCACTCAGAAGCCCAGCTTTATGTTGGATTCTATTCGGGGACATGTTCAGCAGCCGAGTTCATTGTTAAAGAGGAGGTCGCTAAAGCCTACTCCCAAGACAGAGGTCTTGCTGCTGGTCTAGTCAGACTCCATTTTCATGATTGTTTTGTCAGGGTAAAGACCAAACCTTGTTGCTTATATTATCTGTTATCTGTGATTTACCTCTCACGTGATGATCTTGGAACTATCAGTGATAAAGTTTACCATTTTTTTTAATTTGTTAACATGGGATCATTTTTGGTGCCTCACAGGGTTGTGATGCATCGGTCCTCATAGATCCGACTCCTTCAAACAAGGCAGAAAAAGATTCACCAGCAAACAACCCAAGTCTCCGTGGATTCGATGTCATTGATAATGCAAAAGCTAGACTTGAATCACTATGTCCACGGGTCGTTTCTTGTGCTGATATAATCGCGTTTGCAGCTCGAGACAGTTTTGAGATAGTAAGAAAAATAAAAATTCTTATTTAAGGGAATGACTTAATGGGTTAAGCAAAAAAACATAGCTTAATCTATTAAGACATCAATCGTTTTTAACTTAACGAGCTTAATGAGTTGAACACAATCTAGACAACTCTACATGGTTGTTTCCTTTTTACTTAATATGGACATAATGACTTAATGGGTTAAGCCGAACATGGCTTGATGTATTAACACAATCAATCATTTACCTATTTGCCCTTTTTTCATCCAAACTCATGTCACAATAAAATTGATGAAAATTGATGAGTATGTTAAAAAGTTTGTTGGAATATAAAGGTAAAATGATTATTTAGGGTGCGTTGACACACAACTTTTGCGAGCTTTTGAGAGTTTTTTGTTTTTAAGAAAAAAAAACTTTGATCGGCAGAAGAAGCTTTTAGCTTTTATTTTAAACAAAAAACTTTTAATCCAAAAAATATTTCAAGTAGCTTTTTGAAGCTTTTATCTTTTGGTTTTTATTATAAAGTTTGCTCGGCAGCAAAAGCTTTTAGCTTTTATTTTAAACAGAAAAACTTATAATCCAAAAACTACTTCAAGTAGCTTTTTGAGCTTTTAGCTTTTCATTTTTATCTAATTTTACATTTTAAAAAAGCTATTGTTGGTTATTTTTGTACAAAAGCTCTTAATCAAAAAGTACTTCAAGTAACTTTGGGAGCTTTTAGTTTTTAGTTTTATATGATTTTATATATTTAAAAGCTAAAAATTACTTTTATCGAACACTTTACACCATCAACTAATTTTACTAAACACACTATACAACACTATACATGGCTCTATGCAAACATCATTACTCATTCAACAATTTGGATATTGTTATAATTGCAGACAGGAGGACAAGGATATGACGTCCCGGCTGGGAGAAGAGATGGCAGGGTTTCACTAATAGCAGACACAAAGGCATTACCACCTGCAACCGCTAATCTCAACCAACTCACTCAGATGTTCTCGACCCATGGGTTGACCCAAGAAGAAATGGTTACGTTATCCGGTAAGCAACATTCAATTTTTTTTCAATTTCCAATACCGTTTCTCTATCATTGGATGAAAGTAAGATTGTTTGCATCTTACCTCCTATGATCCCACGACCTTATGAGATTTGGGTATATATTTTACTACAGGTGCACACACTATCGGTCGATCACATTGTACTTCATTCGCTAGTAGGTTGTACAACTTCAGTCAATCGGTCAACCAGGACCCGGGTTTGAACACATTGTATGCTAGCAAACTAAAGCAAGAATGTCCAAAGGGAAATAGCAATGCGAATTTAGTAGTACCAATGAACCCTAATTCACCAACCATAAGTGACACAGGATATTATGTTGATGTTTTGAATAAAAGGGGTTTGTTTACATCAGATCAATCTCTACTCACAAGCACAAATACAACAAAACAAGTACATCAGAATGCCATGAACCCGGTTCTTTGGAAGAGTGAGTTTGCAAAAGCAATGGTGAAGATGGGTGGGATTGGTGTTATGACGGGTCATCAAGGAGAAATTCGATCAAATTGTCGAGTTATCAATAAATAACTAGATTATAACCCGCGTTAAACGCGAGGGAACGTATTAAAAAAATATAAAAACATTTATTTATATTGCATAATATCTATAAAAGAAAGTTTATGGCTATTGTTATTATTGAAATGTGAAGAAGAAACACTGAAATCGATAAATATCTATAAACGTTGCAGGACCTCTTTGTTGACAACGTCGTTTGTTTTATTAGTTGAACGACCTTCCTCGTCACATATGAGTACCTTCAAACCTTTTTTGTTTGTTACACGAGAAACAACTACATATATCTGACCATGGGTGAAGACAGGTCTACGCAAGTATAACCCAACATTTGATAATGACTGTCATTGACTTTTGTTAATGGTCGTAGCGAAACCAACTACTATTGGGAATTGCCTACGTTGAAAATGGAATGAAATTTTTTTATCGGATGGGGTCAACTTCATGTGAGGTATATAAGTAGTCTCGTTGAAAAATCTTATTTTGGATTGGTTTTTTCTACAAAACTCCAAATGCGAAGTCTCAATCTTGATGTAGATATCTATACAAACTGTTGTAGTAATCTCCCTCCCAACAAAATTACATTATAATTTGACCGGATTTGAAACTTATAGCAATAGTACTCCCGCATACTTACAGTATTCCGCCCTCCTTTTGTATTAGAGTCCACACAATGTTGATGTCGTGAACAAAAAAAAATTAATGATTTGTACAAACATGTAATCTTTGTTAATTTAACTAAAATATAAAAATTTATGATATGTGTACCTTCTAAATCATCCTGGATGTCTTCGTCGTCGTTAATAATATTATTGATGGGAAATCCATGTCTTGGGATATTAGAATGCAATCCAGACTCACCATTAGGAAAAAATAAAGGATAACACAATGGATCATAACATCCCCAATAAGATTGAATTGTTCGTGGTTTTTTGGATCTACCATACACGATAATACTTCGTTTATATGTGGCTATGTTGTCGTTACCTTCAATCCAAATACCAGCGACCTGGATTTTTATTATGGAAATGATATGATTATATATGGTGTGTAATATATACAGTTGTATGTCATACATGATATATTTTTTTTATAATTAGTAGACAATAATTATTATGGTACCTCGGATGTGGTCGGTCTATTGTATACCCTTTGGTCAAGTTCTACTGATGAATTCAAAGTGACTCTGTAATTGTCAAGCGGCCCCAGATCGGCAAGTCTTCGAAATATTTGCACGTATGGGTTTGTGGCAAGAACACGGATCAACTTTTGAGCAATTTGTTTATCAATATTCTTCCATTTGAGTCTATGTGACATCTCATAATCAGCATCGTAAAAATACAACTGTAAGTACCGAGGTTTTCCATCCCTTGGGATTAACTGTTCGATTCTATGATATATTCCTCCATTCAAACAAAAAGTGTATACTCCAGATGTCATATTTGTCATTGTTTTATCCACATCCACGCCTATTGATGCGAATGAAAAGTTGTTGTTGTATGCTCGTATCATGTGTCTAAAGGTCTTGCCTAATTCGTTTCGAGATGTGAAGAGTTCGAGTAATTCTTCGGGAATAGAGGAATACGCCAACTTTGTTTTACCATCCATGCAACAAAAGGTAGGGAATTCAAATTGGAATCGTTTTGCTCCACAATGAACACATGCTTTTTTCCCCTTCAACACACAATGTTCTTTAGGGATACCATTATAAATAAAGTCATATGGATCCTCCTGAAGAATTTCATTACGCGTTGTCGCTGAGTTTTGCTCTTTTCGTCGTTGATAGGCCTTTCTGTTCTGAATCGACCTCCTTTGAGCAGAATCCAATACACTTGTAGGAGTTTTATTTGTAATATCATTTAGGGTCCTCTCTGATGTACACACATTTGTCATATGTGACACGTTTTGTCTACTTACTTCACCATCGGCTATTCGTCTAATCTTGTTATTCTCCTTTCGTCGTTCATAAGACGTCTTATTATATGCTTTTCTTTTTTCTGCAATATTTTGTTTTGGATGAATTATACGTAAAGTTAAAGTAATAATCATGTTGCACATATCAGACATACCTTTATGTGCATTTACGTCTAGTCGAATGACATCATTAGACCTATTTTCCTTGTCTACAATCACCATGCCAACCGTAAAAACGTAAAAATAATAATTTATAAATTTATTTTTTTCATAACACATATTAATGAAAAACGATTATTATATACAATACTTATAACCGTATTACTTGAACATTGATTGAGTTGAACTAATTATTTCTATATGAAATTGATCGTTGCATTAACTTATATACCTTTTTTCTTTTCAATATTTGAAGTAATGTTTTAACTATTTTTGTTTTTTATGTTACCTTTTCAAGGCTTGTTTGCCTTAAGCAATATATATTTGTTTCAAGTTTCATTAGTTTTTTTTCGGTATATATTTCTTTAAGGGTTTCAATAGTTTTTTTTTCTTAAATAATTGGATAAATGCATATTGATTAGTTTATATTTAAATCATATTTGTAATTTTTCTTTGGTAGAACATTTGTTTTAATAAATATACCACAACGTAAATATCCTATAAACAGAAAGAACAAAATAAAATAATATAAAAAAAATAATCAAACAAAGAAACTAAATTTATAAATGTTACAAAACTTAGAGAAAAAAAAAAGTAAATCATATGTTGTTGTCCCATGATTAGAGGTAAACCAAACCGTGAAATAGTAACAATCAAAAGTTTGTACTTCATCTCAAAACCTTCTTTATAATATTCTACTCAACAACTTTAATGAGAAAAAATGGTTGTATACTTATATTCCCTACAAAAGCCATTTATTTGTTTACTATTTGCCACTTCTTGTCATACGACATAAGTGACTTGTTTGGAATATATTTTCTTATACGGCTAATAAACATCCCTTAATATATTTGATACCTTTGGTCAAAACCATTTTATAATCATTGAATAATACATGTAAAGCTAGTACTTCCTTGTTAGATATATTTTACTAATATGTATTATTTAAATGTTGAATTTTAAATATTATAATTAGTTTGGATAAATAAATATGATAAGATTAATATTCGAATATATAAGTTTTATATTTGAATTTTCAACTTGTTTAGATAGATAAGTAGGATAAGATTTATAAATTTAAAAGTAGGATAATATCAATGTAACAACCAACATTTATGTAGTTAGGATAGGTTCGATATTGTTGAAAGTTTTAGGATATGTTTTTCAAAATTAAACTTAGGATAATATCAAATATACTAATTTTATTTCTTGTTTATGTAATATCCATTTTTAAATATCTGAATTTCAAAATTTATAAAATTAAAAGATGGATATTTTAAATCTAAAATATATAATTTTAAATTATAGCATTAAAATTTCATTTTCCTTGTAATCACATTGTACATTGAAAAAGTTTAAAGTACAATCTTATAATGAAAGTATTTATATAACATGTGCTGTCCAGAAAATCGAATTAAAAATATATGAATTATCCCAAGAAATAACAACCTACTTTAATTTACCCATAACAAATAGAAACTTAATTAAATTTATGATATTAGGATGTTATTTGATGCATTGGTCGAATGTTTAAAAATAATAAAGTTTGTAATGATGAAAAAAATCTGAACATTTAAAATGTTTTGGTTATAGTAATATTGTAGTAAATAAAGGATAAATAGTATAAGTTTGGGATAAATAAAAGGATAAGATTAATATATATATATATATATATATATATAATATATATATATATATATATATGTTGTTTTTTAGGGTAAAATATATTACCAAATAGCCAATGAATATATAATTATTTACCAAAACAGCCCATGAGTTTACAATTAAAATACCAAATAGCCCTTTAATACAATTGTTTGTTATGTAAGTAATTACTTTGAAAAGTATTCAATTTATAACATTGTACTTTCATTTTCTTATAAAACACATGTTGCCTTGTGAAAAGTCGTTTTATAGTAATGTACTTTCAATAATATGTTTTATTACCATAAAAAACCAATGAATATAAATATAATACCAAACAACCCCGTAAATAAAAATGAAAGTACTTTGATAAAAACAAAAGTAGGGTGCTATAATAATCAACCAATACAAAGTACATTACTATTATTTGAATTTAAACCTTCATAAAGTAGTATGTCACATTAATTAACCTAACCTATATTTGTAATTTATATTAGATTATACTGATGTAAAGGTCTTCATCTATTTTTTTGTATTCACCCAAGAGAGAGCCATTGGTGTCGACAATCATCCGTTGGCCATAGTTCATCCACCAATTCATTTGTGCATTCTCATTTCCATAGATAATGTATTGTTGTTCCAAGGGTAGTTGTGGAATTTCGTTTTGCATGCAATCTTCTTCATTCGTAACTTTCTTATTTGAAAGTATAATGACTTCATCTTGTAGGGGTAATTTTGGAATTATTTGCTTGTCATCTTCTGTTTGTGTATTCAAAAACTTCTTTTCATTTTCAGATTTGGTGGTTTGATTGTTGAATGGTTCCACTTGAACCCTTGTAATATCGTAAACATCACCAAATTTGCAATCTTCACATAACCAATCATTTTTAGGTACTTCATCTTTAATGCTCTGCATACAATATGTGTGTTCGGCGCCATCCATACACCTACTACATATAGCAAGTGCTCATAGCCTACATCTCTATATATATCACACACAATGATATCACATAACTGGTCATCAACAACCTCAACATCCATTACACTGAACATATAACTTCAAAAAACCCTAAACCTGGAAAAAAAACTAGTGTTTCACCTAACACCCTATTTTTAGAAAGAAAATTATGAATATTGAAAAAATTGTAAATAAAGTTACCCAATATATTTGTTATGCATGAACCGAGAAAGAGAGGCAATATGTCTGCTACCTGTTTATGTATATGTTTCTGGATATGTAAACAAAAAACACAATCATTCAATTAAAGAGAGTTAGAATGTATATTAATTACATTTCACAAAGAAATTACCTAATAAGATTTATGTTTTATGCAGGAACCAAGAAGGAGAGAGTGCAGGGAAAAAAAGAAGGCTAAAATGTTGAATATTTCGGTCCTGTTAACACAAAAAACACATAGACAACATTAAAGAAAAGAGAGAGATAAAGAGAGAGGAGTTTGTATATTTATGTATTTATATTCTGTTGTATTAGAGAGAGAGAGAGAGAGAGTTATATTATGTATGTAAACACAGGCACACACAGTCACAAACACCATTGAACATACCTGCTATGTTTTTTTTTCTGTAGGATTTGAGAGAGATTGAGAGTGAGTTTATGTATTGGCCAAAAAAACACAAACACGCATACAAATTATGTGAATTCACAAATAACACATACCTGTTGCGGCTTATGTATGCAAAAGACACACACATACAACCAATCAAATTCACAAAGAACGATGATTATTTTTCTTCTGTAGTAATCGAGCAAAAGAATGAATTTTAGATATTAGGGGTTTGGATGATCACAGATTTAAGGTTTCAAGAATTTTAGGACAGGAAGCTTTGGTAATTTATAGTGGATTAGATCACTAAAAATATAGGAAAGGTAAGTATACATGGGACTTAGTCAATAAACCGTGATTATTATTTTGACTTTTTCTAATATTGACCAAACTAATATCCAAGATTACTCAATGCTTAAAATGATTGTAAACAGTGCCTAAGGGTTTGTACGACTTAAAATTCAGCATTTGACTAAAAAGTCAAAGATCAGATTTTGAATTTTTAAATTTAAGATAAGATTGATTATGTGTATCTAATTTCGAAATTCAAGTTTGTTTATTCTTATCCCTTAAATATCGAATGTGATTCTTATCCCTTAAATATCGGATGTGAAGCTAACAGAACTCATCTCGAAATTGAATTGATCAAAAACTGAAACCATATTCTCTCTTATCACGCCTAATGAACCACTCACAATTAATGTCTTCGCTGCTTCTTCACGCTCTCCATCTCTTCGGACCCAATCGACCCTCGCTGATGCCCTACCCCATCGCGTTCTTCCCTTCAAACCGTCGAACCTAGGAGACCACATCGGTTTGCGAAGCCGACCGACGAACAATCACTGCTTCTCCCTCCCATTTGTCCGGCCTTGTCGACCACCGACGATGATCCCTCTGACGAAATTGCCACCACTGGACCAAGAACCACCACAATCACTTTCTTATTTCCTCAAATCAAATGAAAACCGGATTAGCATCTCTGATTTACCCATAGCCGATGCCCATTGGGCCTGCTATATTGCTATTCAATGTAACCTAATAAATTGAACGAAAACAATGAAATAATCCAAGGTTAGTAACGTAGGTGAATCAAGAAAACTTGTCGAACTAAAAGTTTATACATACTAAATTACAAAATCGAAGCGACTGTTCGAACCCAAATGACATCTAAAGTGGAAACTCTTTCCCCCAAACACAAAACCCTTTCTGTGTCTTCTGATTGGGTCCTCAAGAAGAAGATATAATAAATATGTCTGTCTGAATAGCTCGTGAAGAAGAAGATTGAATAAAGGTGAAGGTGAGGGAAGATGGTGGTAACAAATTGCTACCGAAGTAGGAGGAGACTAATACGCAGGGGTTTGACGATGGTTGATATAAGGCGTTAGAAAATGGCGTAGGCGTGTTAATTTTTTTTTTTTGTGAGGATGAGATGACATCATCAAAATGATCCTAGGGTTGAGATGAATGAATGAAACCCAATAAATGGCCATGATTTTTGCAAGTGATGTCATTAGGTTTCTGGTTTAATATATATAGAGATGAGGCCGATAATGCCAATTAGGCTCAATTTCAGTGTGCTGATATGTAAATTAGTTTGCAGAATAATCAAAGAGAATCTTGGATTGTATTTATATGTTACTCCTTAATTTAAGGGATAATAATTTCACCAATAGCACAAATTGACGACCAATTTCACAATTGATGTCTTGCAAAATTTCAATATATATATATATATATATATATATATATATATATATATATATATATATATATATATATATATATATATAGAGAGAGAGAGAGAGAACTAGGTTCAAGTATTCTAACTAATTATTGTGCGGATGTGTGGACAATGTTATTCTATGAGAATTACTAAAAGAATAAGTTGTTACCAATTCGAATACGTTCAACCTTACAAAAATATCGTCATTTTCATGCATTCTCGCTAATTATTATTTATTTTATTCTCACACATCGTTTTTCACTCATTTTCATTCTGAGAAAATACGATCCAATAAACATTCTGACAACATTCTGTCAGAAATGAGAATAATAATAATAAGTGTATAATAACCTTATAGACGATTTAATTAGTGAAAATGTATGTTAATGACAATAATTATGTAAGATTGAACGTATTTATATTATCAAACAACATCTTTTCTTTATCATTCTCAAAGAATAGCATTGTCCATACATTCGCATAATAATTAGTTAGAATAAAATAATATATATATATATATATATATATATATATATATATGAAATCATTTTTAACAAACAAAAAAGCTGCAAAAAGAAAAGTTTAAAAATGCAACATTCCAAACGAATATGAATTCACTTTTTAGCTAAAAATTTGGCAAAAGCTACAAAAGTTTTTTAAAAAGTTGCCTAAATTCAAAACAGTATTACATCTAGCAAAAAAGTATCACTGAAATTCGAGAAAATTGTAAAATTGTTGCTCTTTTCCAAATTATATATATCCCTACAAATTACAGTTTAATATTGTAAAGTTGCATAATATTCCTTGTATGAAAAAGTTATATAATAACCTTTATATATGACACAATTACATAAATTTTCTTGTATGAAAAAGTTATACAATAACCTTTATATACGACACAATTACATAAATTTTCTCATTCTAGTTATATAATAATACACAGAAATGGTCTCACTTTATTATTCTCATTCTAATTATGTAATGGTCTTTAAGTATAATTATTTTATAGAAATAGTTATGTTAAAGCAATTATACAGTGATCCTTAAAGATGATAAAATTACATAAAAGGAGCTGATTATGCCACTAAGGTCTTTTATCTATCCACAGAAAAATTAAGGGTATCTCTAAATATTATTAAAAGAGAACCTTTAATTCTAAATTGAAGAAATCAAGATCATTGGTTGCATTTCAATCATATATTTTCCACATTTGGATTATTTGCTGACATCATCTTTGTCAAAACTTTTATTTTTGTTAACCAAATTTATAAAACGTATATTACGTTTTAAATTGGGAATTCTATTAATGATAATTAAATTTCACCAAAAATAAATTGAATTAAATTAGGAATTTTATTAATCACAATTAAATGTCACCCAAAAATAAATGAAAAAATATCGCACTCCACCCCTCATTATCAGTACCACTACGCTCTCTCCCTTTTTTTCTTTAGATAATCTATCTAACCTAAGTTTTGTACAGGAGAAGAAAATGGGGGAAAGAAGAAATAGAATATTTGTGGGCTTCGATCTTTATGGATAAGTCTTGTGTTCGGTCATCATAGAAGAAGGTGAAATGATATAGATATAAATTTTTTTTGGATTCTATTTTAATTTGATCGTAGTTTAGATCGATTTTAGCTACGTTTTAGATTATGCTTCTTTTATTTTGTTTCAACTATGAAGTTCCAGTCTATAAAACCTTTCGATTTAAGTTTAAATCGATAATGATTCTGTTTTCTGAATCTGTTTCGATTTTTGTTCTTATGATCTGTATTGTTGATTTTGATTTTTCAAGTTATAGGTATCTGAAGAAATCAAGGTCATTGATTGCATTTCAGTCATATATTTTTCACATTTGGATTATTTGCTGACATCATCTTTGTCAGCCCTTTTATTTTTGTCCACCAAATTTATAAAACGTATATTATGTTTTAAAGTAGAAATTCTATTAATGACAATTAAATCTTACCAAAAATAAAATGAATTAAATTAGGAATTCTATTAATCACAATTAAATCTCACCCAAAAATAAAATGAAAAAATACCCCGCCCCACCCCTCATTACCAGTACCCTTACGCTCTCTCCCTCTTTCTTTACATAATCTATCTAACCTAAGTTTTGTAATGGAGAAGAAAATGGGGGGAAAGAAGAAATAAAATACTTGTGGGCTTCGATCTGTGTGGATCAATCTTGTGTTTGATCATTATAGAAGAAGGAGGAATGATATAGATATAATTTTTCTTTGGATTCTACTTTAATTTGATCGTGGTTTAAATCGATTTTGGCTACGTTTTAGATTATGCTTCTTTTATTCTGTTTCAACTATGAAGTTCCAATCTATAAAACCTTTCAATTTAAGTTTAAATCGATAATGGTTATGTTTTTCTGAATCTGCTTCAACTTTTGTTCTTATGATCTGTATTGTTGATTTTGATTTTTTAAGTTATAGGTATCTTGAGAGCAAAAAGATGGACACATCAGCACTACTACCTCTCATCCATTGTTTCGATTTGTAAGATATATCCACTAGGTAGTGAATTTGTATATGTCAATTTTATTTTTTATTTTTTACATTTTTGTATATGCGTTTAGTCAATGATTTTTTTTTGTGGCTTACCAAGTCGTGAATGGGAAGATATATTTGAGTCAATGTCTATAATGCTTTACCCATTCGATCCCTTCTTGGATTTGGAGATGGAATTCAAACCCTTATATCAGTGAGTGATCAACATATCCTACAACTCAGCAAAACTCAGTGGTGATATGTGTTTTAATTTATTGTAAAAAACATCTTTTTATAAAAACACAAATTGGGTTCTCAAAAAGAAGTTATTCACCACTCCCTTTTTAATATTATAAAAAAAATCATCTTTTAGACTCAATAGCAAAGAAAAGACAAAGTTTTAGTATACCATGTAAATAGATTACATTGATAAAACTTATTGAAAAATGTTTGGGATTGATTACTTTTTGTTAATTTGCATTTTTTTTTTGCAAAACCATCTTCGAATTTATCTGTTACATATTATTCTGTTTCTTCAAGGAAGCATACATAGAAATCAGATTGTTATTTTTTTTATATAATACATTTTAGTTGTGAATTTGATGCTATGCAAGTACTTCCATTGTCTGAGCATGCCGAGAAGTATAGTAAGAACCTTGCACAACCATATTATTTCGTTTAACTGGTTTGAATCTTCTTATTGAGTTTACTTTCTCAAGGATAAATGGATACACCCTACACTCTTGAAAATAGGGTTGGGAACATTGTGAGTATCAATGTTTTCTCAGCAATAAGAGAAGAAATTAGTATAAAAGTTGCAATATAGACCATTTGTAATTACATAATAATAACTAAACAAAGATATGTGAAAGATTATCTTTACAATTTAAATTGTAATATATAACATAAAAATCGTATGAAAATTTTATTATATTCCATTCCATGCCTCACAAACATGTTTCTAGAATGAAATTACTCATTCTTTTATCTTGCTTTTGCGATTACCTATCCATTCCATTTCTTTGTTGTTCCATTCTTTGCAACCTCACATATCTCAAAAAAGTAATTCGGAAATCCATCACAAAAAAGAAAATGTTTTATAAACTCTTATAAGTGTAGAACAAAGATAAGACTAAATGAGTGTATGGTGTTAATCTAATTATGATTTTCTTTCATCTCTATTTGCATATTTCTAGCTTGTTTGTAGTATTGTCTATAAAATATTATTGTTATATCTGAAAGTTTATTTTCCGATTTTCATCTTTTTGTGTGTATATTTTAATCTTTCAGGATTTTTAGAGTATTTGAGGGATCGTTTCTGCTTAGTAGTGGGGTGAAGTCAATGTCCCTAAAATTGGAGGGTAGTTGTATTTAGAGCCACTTGAATATTGAAGATTTTTGTTGGCATTAATTTCAATAATCATATGTACCGTAGAAGAGATATCAGAACAATAGTTTATTTTTTTATACCGTTTCTTGTATTTATTTTTTAAATGTTGCACAGGTGATTGGTACAAGGTGTGGTCACCCTTGTCTAGGATCAAGGGTAATTTGGTAACTTTTTAAATATTACACTTTATTAAAGAGTACAAACGAATATTTGTGACTTTTGGTTCCTTATGAAAGAGGCAAGGGTATAACGATCCTTTTAATATAAATTGTTTATTTTATTGTTTATTACCTTCTATGTCTAAAACATAATTACAACCTTTTGATTATGCTTATTAAATATGTCATAATATTTTATTTGATCTAAATTTATGATTTTCAGGTGTATGGAATTGTAAGAGATAGAGACTGATTTCAATTCGTTAATGTCATCGATTATTTCAATATATTTTGGGATGTAAGTGCTTTAGATGTCGAAGCTTTTGATTATATTTGATAAAGAGTAGTTAACGGGGGCTGTTTTTTAGATTATTCATTATTATATTAAAATTATATATATATATATATATATATATATATATTAAAATTAATAACATTATCTCTACCATTCAGTATGGAAACCATCATTCATGAACTGAATAATGCTTAATTGTTTCTTTCTGTATTCTGTGTGGCAAATTCATTGGTTAAAGCCTTTGGCACCAATGTGATGATATATATTTTACTCTAGAGAATCCTACACCAAATGTAGTGACATCTTCAAAGGTATCTTGCCTAACTTTTCTAAAGCCTTTGGCACCAACTAGTTCTTTCAAGAGGTTAGTTTTGATTTTTCCTATTCATTTCAATTGAATGACTAAGCTCAATGTACAATGTCTATGTGTTTATATGTTTTATATAAAGTTGGAGGTTTTGAATGGTTTTGAATGGTTTTTCCGGTGCAATTGGAAGTTGTTATACCCAAACGTATACAAGTGGTTAGCACCTCGCTTCATGTTTTTTTTTTTGGTTTTCATGTTTTAAGAATTGATATGCTTTGGATAAAAATCGTACCCCCTGTTTGAGTCCAAAATCAAAATCGTTTTTTTTGTACATTAAAGCTCAGTTGTAGGACAGTGTTCTAGAAACAAATTTCATTAATAACATTGAAGTTTGCAAAAAAAGGTCATTAATAGCACGACCCTTTGAAAAAAATTACTTTTTTCGGTTTCTTTTTAGATAATCTGGAAAAGTTTCAATTTTTTTTTCGTACAGTAGAGCACATCAATAGGATATTTTCTGAGAAAAAAAGTTCATTAATTGAAAATACATTGTCATTTTCTTTCACATATGGACCATTTATGTAATTTTTTTCAAATATGAAACATTTATTTAATATTATAGATTTCTTATCTTATTCATATATTTTCATTTACAGCAATGTACTTTAAATGTTCATTAGTACGCCATTGATATGATAATCTTTTGAAAAAAAATGTTTTTAGTATTGAGCTTTGTAAAAAAAAAGTTCAGATATAGCGTTGTACTTTTTAAAATAATTACATTTTCAGATTATTTTTAGATGATATAGAAAGTTTTTTTTTTCTGTATATTGAAGCTCATTTGTAGGACTGTTTTCTGGAAACAAATTTCATTAATAACATTAAACTTTGCAAAAAAGTTCATTAAGCTCATCATACTTTCAAACAATTACTTTGCGGATTCATTTTTGATGACATGGAAAAATTTTATTTTTTTTGTACATTAGAGCTCATTAAGACAATTTTCTTTTAAAATACATTTCGTTATGGAGAGTACTCACTCTATACTATTGCTATCTATTATATACTATCTTATCTTCTAAAGAATTATAAAAGTGTTGCTTTTTTAGCTTTTTTTTTCAACATTTTGACTATTTTTCTATAGTTTCTACCCGACAACTTATTTGATGATGTTGAAGCCTTTTCGAGTGTTGGAAGTGGTTATCGTTTGAATGTCTCTTAATGTAAATTTTAAGTAATTATTGTTTATAGTCATTATTTTACTTAAAATTTTCTTTCAGGCTTCAGAGGCATATTATCACATATAATAAGTATTCTTATATGAGAAAAAAAAACTTAGCAAAATTAAAACAAAAAAATTGGTTTTGATGTTGTCTATATCGTGTAAATCACAATTACAAGAATCAATATTAGCGCATATATATATATATATATATATAATTAATGATTACAATTTTTAAACAACGTTTGTATCTTGAAAACATTTTGCATGATTAGTTTAAATTAATAGTTGTACACTTATGTTATATCAAATATTCACATATATTCTCAATGTATATATTAATTTTAACTAATCATTATAAACTTACAGATAAAAATCTATCTTTGAAAATTTGTTTGAAAACATTGATTAGTTATTAGGATTAATTATATATTTATATGTATTTTTTTATATGTCCCCCGCGTTTTACGCGGGTCATGATCTAGTTGACAATAATATGAATATCCCTCACTTTAATTTAGAGAGAGAAAAACATCATTTGGATTTGTTTTGAAAAGATACACTCATTCCTTCTCCTTCTTCACTTTTTTCGGATGGTGTTCGGGATTCTTTTTTGAAGTTAAAAATGACTTTTATCCAAAATGATTTATTGACTTATAAAGGTAGGAAAATGAGTATTTAAAAAAGTGCTTGGATTAGCTTTTTATAGTTGCAAAAGTCAATAAATCAATAAGTTAAAAGTGTTTGGCTTAATTTTGTCTTTTATCTATTTTGTAAACCTAATAATTCATAAGTTGTTTCAAGAAGTTAGAAATCGTGACTTCTTAAAATCTTCTTTTCAAAGAGTTAACAAAAAGTTGTTTTAAAAGGTTTTTTATATACCTAAACACTTTTTTTTTGTTTAATTTATTAACTTTTCAAGAAGTCAATAAGTTAAGAAGTCAATTTGAGATGAAATCACAAACACCCTCTCACTTCTGTAGATTTTGAATCAAGCGCGATTTCCGTCCAAATGGGAAAACGCAATCATCTCCAAATCGATTTCTAACCATGGATGCACTCAAATGTATATACTCTCATCTGCTTTCAATCGATTAAACTAGGGATTGAATCGTTTAATTTGCATCGAAGGTGTGAAATCAAGTCTATTTTTTAATCAGAACTCAAATCAACTGTAAGATTAGTTTTTTGTGGTGTGTGATTTCTTCCTTTACTTTTTTAGTTGTGCGATTCCAATATGTTTTTTCATGGGTGTGCGATTTCTTCATGTGTTTTTTCAAAATTCTTAAGTGAGCTGCGATGCTTTTTGTTTTTGTATCGTAATCATCATTTTGTGCCAAGCATCATATGTAATTGGTAAAGACTAAATCTGACGATCTGAAACTGCCATAACCGGTCACAGTGAACGTAAAAAATCAAGAAAAGAAACCAGGCCATAGGAGTTATCCTTAAGTTTTATCGGCCTATGTTGGTTCAACTTTAGCATCATAGACTCATAAGATGTTAGTTCTGGTTCGGTTGATTGAACGATCATAATTAGCACAATGGAACTTGTTTAAATGTTTGTCATGAACTTCCTTGTGATTAAAGATGGTGGTTGTCAGATACTCAAATGAGATTTGATGAAGATAGTAGTGGATATCGTTTTTTTAGGACTTAAAATAAGGAATGAGAGAAATCATATTAATTGGAATTGATCAGCACATTAATATCATTTAAAACATGACATGTGGCACAAATCATTTTCATTTATTATGATTGATTAAGTTAACACTGGTTGAAGGGTATAATAGTCAAAACATTTATTATTAAGCAGACTAATCAAAAAACTTCTTGGAAAGATCAGCCCCTTTATATAGTGTAATAGGTAAATTATAAAAATGGTCATTATATAAAAGAAAATTTATAGAAATACCATCGAAAAATTAAACTCGCCACATATCCACTTAGTTTTCAACAATTTTGCAATCAAATTTCAAATTATGATATATCTTCAGGGAAAAAACATTTAATTTGAAGTTCAGGTTTTCAAAATGTTTTTTTTTTTTTTTTTTGTGAGAAAAACACATTTCATTCGTATAAAGGTCCTTTGTGATGGGAAACTTAACAAAGCACTTTTCACACTTCGCAACTCACCGACTGCAAAAAATAAATAAATAAATAAATAAGGAACTCAATTACACATGATATGGTGATGATAATTAATTAAACTAACCAGGTCCATTCATAGCAGGTGTTAAAAAACTAAAGTAAAAGGATTTGATCAACAACTGCAATTAAAAAAAAAAAAAGATAACAATAATGATAATTCTTATGAAATCTAATTCAACTCAAGCAGCTACAAGTTTAATAATAATATATTCTTCCATAGTTGATAAATTGAAATTAAACTCTGATATTTCAAAAACAGAACCTAAGTGGTGAGCTCCATGATAGCACTGACTATGTCCCCATTGTGAGTTTTGAGAGCTTTCACAGCTTTAGGCCTTGAAACACCTGCTTGCGTCATCACCAAATCAATGTCACGTACCTCAACACCTGTTTCATCCACTTCCTCTTCCTCTTCATCTGCTGCTGCTGCTGCAGCTGCTGCACCTGAAATGTCCGATTTGCCCATGACGGAACCCATGTCGGGCATCCTGAATTGTTGGGCAGCTTGGGTTTGAAGCTGTGAGCTTAAGTCCTCAATCTTTGCTTCACCAAATATCACATAGGTTTCTGAGTTTGGGCTCTTGAATACATCTGGTTTTGAAATGAAGAACATGATCTGTTTATATATATAATTATTATTACAAAAAGAATGTTAGAATGTTTGTTTGAAAATTAACAAAAAATTTAAAATATATATATATTTAAAAAGGAATTTACGTTTTTTGCTCTTTTAATGGTAACTCTGCTGACACCAAGAACGGGTTTCATTCCCAGCTTCAACATTGCCTTTCGACTCTTTTTCTCACTCCTGCTTTGCTTTGAACTCTCACTACCACCTGAAATTTTTATTTTTTTAATTTATGATATGCATATGAAATGAATAATATGGGCATTGAAACATAATGCAACAAATTATGTAACATTGATTCTCATGTTACTAAGCAAAAGGTGTAAGATTTGATGCTATTTAATTGTTTGTGTTTGTAAACATGTTTTATTAATTGTAAATAATGTTTTTGAACTACTTGAAATAAACATAGTATACATTTTAAATGACAGAGAAAATGTGTTCATATGCTATTTATCTAAAGATATATCCTTTTTTTTAATAAAGTTTATTTTTTTTCTTCATTTATCAAATTAACTTTATTTAGTTTTCTAAGTAACACAACAAACATGTCATTTCATCCATTCCAAACCAACCAAACATAACAATGGAAAGGAATGATCTATTCTAATTCATTGTTCTTGTTCATTGCAAGCAGACCCTAATCATCGATTTTATATTCACTAAAATATCAATTGATTGCACTTAATTCTAATCCGAGTGTGCAAATTCTTGGAACTGAGACCAATTTAAGCGAGTGTATCTATAATAGAAATACCAGAATATCAAATTGAACCTCGAAAACGAACCCTAAGATGCTAAGACTTCAGCAAATTTAACCAAAGACAAAAACCCTATTAGACAGCATGGTTCAGAAACAAACGGAACAGGCAGTTATCCATTCACGACTATTATGTATTAACCACATCAAGAAGCAAGAAAATTTTATGATGAAAACCACAAAAGCATAAATCTTTGAAGCAAAGAATCACGTATAAGAATTATGAAAACTCTTGAAAAGGTTAGATAGATAAGTACATTGAGCACCGTCTTCCTTGTCATCATCGTCGTCGTCGGAATCGTCGGCGTCTTCATCGTTGTGGTCGTCTTCCTCCTTAACATCCTCAACTACACCCTCAACCACGGGACTCACCTCCTGCTGTAAGAATCCAGCTACAAGTCAGTAACAAGGTTGAAAAATTGAATCTTGATTATATATAAATAGATAGAGAGAATTAAGAACGTGAAAGCACCTCGACCTTCTTCTCAGATTCAATTTCTTCGACGACGGGGCCCGGCATGTTTAATCGATAACGTTGGTTGGCTGTTGGTTGATGTTGAAGTAGAGCAAGAACACCGTTGTGGATAAATCTCTGATAGATATGGTTATAGAGAGATGCGATTTTTACTCTTTAGAAGACTAGGGTTCCTTTTGTATTGGGCTTGTTATTATTGGGCCTAAAAGATAGATACTAAAAACTGAAAATACATGCTTGTTTGTTTCATTACATTTCTGATTCACTAGTTGATTCAACTGAAGTTAGAATCATTTTAACATTTTAATGGTTTATTGAAAATAGGTTTCTTAACCATTTGGAGGCTATTGATTTAGTATCAAACACGTTAAATACCCACTGATTCAGAGGTGTACTTTGTATGTTTCTATTAAAAGGTTATCAAATAGCCCTTAAAAAAGTAAGAATCCACCCTATGCCACATTCCATGTTTACTAGGATTGATACTTTATAATCAAAGAAACCACCCTATGGCACAGTCCATTTTTTATTGTTATATTTGCATAAAATATCAAGAATTCAAGTCTTAAACAGTTATTATGAGAATTTTTTAATTTTAATGGAGATGAAGGTCTTTGTAGGCCCCGACTATCATGTTAACATCGGGGCCGAACTTTAAGGTTGTTGGAAGAATAATTTTTTTGTAAAAAAAAATTTCTAAATGTTTGTTTTCGTACTATTGAACATTGTTCTAAGGAAAAATCTTTGTTAGTGCACTATCAACATTTCAGAAATCCTGATATTTAGAAGCAAAAACCTTCAAAGAGATCATCTTCATATGCTTAAATTTCAAAATTCTTAAAGGAAAAACATGCTCCTACATAGACCAAATTGCAAGTCTAATCCTGCATTCCACCTTTGATTACCACTATTGGTAACAAGTAACCAATCAAGAACAAATCAATCTCTGGACAAAAACTTCTATATAACAAAATGATTCAAAACATCAACCAAAGAGATACCCTCCATCCCCAATCAAAGCAAACAAAAGAAAACGACCTAATGGCATAGATGAATGAAGTTTCAATAATGATCACCTTCAACTAAGTATAACTTTGTCAAAAACCCCAAACACAATCTGCACATACTATATGAATGTAACCTACTTCCATAATCTCAATTACAAAGATAAGAAACACCACAAAAAATGGTTAGCACAAACTGCCCCATGATCCATTTCAAATACCATAACTTGCTCATTATCCAAATTCAAAACCTTTTTACACTATTTAGAAAAGGGCCAATTGGGATTTGGTTGGCCAATAAGCATATAAACACAAAACCTTGAGATAAAAAAAGCATTTAGAATAAGTGAGTCTTCATGGATTTTCTCCTAAAGACATCCTTCATAGACTTCCAACCTTCATTGTCAATAGCATGACAATGGCCATTTGAACCAGTCCAATACATGCAAGGTGCAGGGACATCGCACACAAAACAGTAGCACTGCAAACAGATAGAGCAAATAGAAAAAATAGTTACTTAAAAAGGGTCCAAATTAAGAGTCTAATTTCGGTCCAAACTTACAGATTGTAATATCACAAATGGGGATTGAAATTACCAGTTTACAGCAGCTTTCATGAGGTGTCTTCGTAAATGGATGCTTTACACATAAATGTCTGGAATGGGGATAATCTCTACACGCCACCTACATCAGAAGACTCAAATGCTCATTAAAATCGAAGCCACTTATGCAATAGAACAGACCACGAGCATCAATTTCATGTATCGAATTAAGGGTTTAAGAAAAGACCTGTCCCTTTTCATGGATTAGGGAAACATCGGGAGAATCATGGGGGTTGTTTTGGTGACCATTTTCGACATCCTTCTTTGAGAGATCGACGGAATCTTCTTCTGGATTGAAATCAAGAATGAAACAGTCTTCTTTATCGTCGAACTCTTTAATGGCGGATTTCCTCTTTAAACAGAAGATAGGTCTCAAAGGCGTGTCATCGTCATCATCCAAAGCCTCAACGACTGTTCTCTTTTTCGTTTTTGGCGTAAAGAAGGCTGAATCGACTTCCTGAACATCCGCCATTGATTAAACGCTTGAAAACCCTCGACTCTCGAGCGAACTAAAGCAAATCAATATGTTTGCGTGAGCGTGGAATGATAACGGTTTGAAATTTGAAAGTACATGAATGGACTCAAAGTTGTGCCCTTGGACTTGTAACTTGTAATCATTGACAAGCCAAGTTTTGTAAATTGGGCCTCATGTAAAATCATCTTCGTTATGGAAAAGGCCTATGGTCTAGACATTTTTGGAATAAGTGGATCCCTATCAAAATCAATTTTTCGGGTGGAAGGCAGTTCTAAACCGTTAACCATTCAAGATGGGAATCTTTAAAAGAGGGGTAGTTGTGGATTTTAGTCTTTTGCAATTTTTGCAATCTTGTAGATGAGAATTTAATAAATTGTGTCTGAGTTCGGGAGGTTTGGAATCTTATTGGTACTTGGTGTGATATAGATTTGTCCCTTATCACTAATTTGGAATATCTTCTTTTGACTACACATTGAAGACTTGCAGTTGTCAATCTCCAGTCGAGTCTAGAACGTAAAATCACATGGTTCACTTTTTAAATGAAACCATTAAAAAAAAATACTTGTGCGTCCGGATCGGGTCAAATCGTATAAGCAAAAAAAGATTTGAATGTATTATAATTGTACCGGCATGTGGTTTTATATATTGATATAGATTTTCATAATTTCACATGGTGAACTTAAATCAACTCTTATATGGTTATGTTCCTCATTATTTTTTTCTATTATTTTTTAATCATTCTTTTAAAAAACTTGAATAAAGACATTTTTTTTCCTAATTTCTGAAACAAGCAGCAAGTCAAAAATCAACAATCAAAACAAAAAAATAAGGTATTATCGATGAAACGATGATTTTGTTTTTGATGTGATATTTCTTACTTCGTTAGTTATGAGATTTCTTATTTCACAATTTTTAATTTACAAACCACACTCAAAATATCAAATAATCAGACAAATGAACTACGATTAAATAATCAATTCGTATTGAAACAAATAAAAAACACATAATAAACAATCATGGAACAATCAAAATTTATGTTGTTGAATCATTGAACAAGTCAAAAATCACCCTTCAATATCACTATTAGCGAGAAAAAAGAAAACCCTACTCTAGAATCGATATTCTGATATTCATAATTTATTATTAATAAATATTTTATATCAATTATATTAGAATATAGGAACAATGATCCAGTGAAGCAATAAGTTAAAAAATAATAAATAAAGAAATAAAGAAAAAAGAAACTTACATTCAATGGAATCGTGATTTGTGAATTATGAATTCTAGATCTTTGACGACTAATGAATCGATGGAATTGGAGTCTTGCCCTTGCCCTAATAGTTCGTATTGAGCCACTGCCCCCTACGATTTGTTTTATTTTCCCGTTTTGTTTTTAATTTAATTTTATATTGGGCTATATATTATATGTAAACTTTTTGGGCTTTCAAAGTATAGAATATAGGCTTTAAAATTTTGATTCTGAATATCTTTTTCCAATAATATTAGATAGTTCACTTAATTTTTTTAAGATAGTTCACATTTTTTAATTATATATAAGCTATTATAAAAGAAAAAAAAAAGTAGGTCAAGTGACCTACCTTCAACCTATGTAACCTCGCCATTGTCTCCGGTGCAAAGCAAAATGGCCCATGCTCTTTTCTTGGCTTCTCTTTGGCTCACATGGAAAACTAAGAATAACAAGGTTTTCAATAACGCTTCATTGTCCCCCTCCCAAGTGGTAGAAGAGATTAATGTGAATTCCTTCTTATGGATTAAGAATAGAAGGAAAGAGAATTCTTTGAATTGACATGTTTGGTGTAACTTTCCTTTTGTATTGTATTAACTATGTCTTGTTTGTTCTGTTTTTGCCTCTAGCTTCTCGCTAGGGTTTTAAATAAAAGCTTTTGTCGTTCATATATATATATATATATATATATATATATATATATATATATATATATATATATATATGGAAAAGTTCAATAAAGAATCATAATTATTGGTTCTTTAAGGAACAAAATCTTTTTTTCAATTTCTAGAACTTATTCTTTATCGAAAAAAAATTCTAAAAATATCTAAATTCATATATTAACATTGTGAATGTTAAAAATATTTTTCGGATTCACCGTGTGAATCCGGATTCACATTGTGAATTTTCAAAGATTCACATTGTGAATTTGACGTAAAAAAAAATCGAATTTGATATCATTGGAAAAAGGATAAAAAGTTATGAATTTCTGTATTGTTAGTTTTTTTTGATAAAAAATAAGTTCTAAAAGTTGAAAAAAAGATTGGTTCCTTGGTTAATTATGGTTCTCTATTGAACCTCACCCTATATATATATATATATATATATATATATATATATATATATATATATATATATATATATATATATATATATATATATATATATATATAGGGGAAGGTTATTGCAAAAATGCAAAAAAGATGCGAAAACTCGAGAACCAATCAGAAGATGACACATCATTAATCTTTATTATTTTTAATAAATCATTTAACTAAATTATAAAGGCTATAGATGTCAATTAAATAACTTTGCAATCCACGTTTTCAATATCTGCATACTAATAACTACATATTAAGATGCTGCAAACATATTAACAGTTACGATGGCTAATAACCAACATCTTCATGATTAGACTATTCAATTAATCAAAATCTTGATGAATCGATAGTTTTCTCTTACAAAAATATTAGTTAAAGTAAAAAGATGAATATGCAAGAACATAATCTTACATCGACAACAACTGATTATCAAAATTATGGAATTGGAAAATCAGGATGTACATTAAACGATGATGATGCAGGCAAGTATTCAATGTATTATATGATTAAATTTCACATATTTATAAAGGGTATCGATGTCAATTAAAAAACTTTTCAATCCGAGTGTATTATATTTGATAACCGATAGTTTATTTAAATTTAATTCATCTTCCGTGAATCAAAATCAAACATTAATAGGGTGTTTTAATGCAAAAAAACTGCATACTTATATGAATTGAATGTTCAATTAAAGAACATATTGATGAATCAATACTTTGAAATTGGAATAACAGAGCGTAAAAAAAATAATACGTTCCAAAAATACAGTTTCAAATAAGTCTGATTACAATAATTCTGAAATTGGAATAACAGGAACTACATGAATCGATTATGATAAATGCAAGTATTTAATGATTGTATTATTATATGATTAAATATTATTGATAATAAGTTTGGATACATTTTTTTCCTAGAAATTTGTTATGGAGATGAAGTTGTATTCGTTTTTGAACATAAATGTATGATGCAGAGGGAAAATGACCAAATTGGAATTTTTTTCATGTATTCTATTAAATTTATAGCAAATTGACAAAAGTACGATTCTTAAAAAAAAAACAAAAAAAAGTGAAAAAAAACAAAAAAAAGCAATGCACTTTTGTAAAAGGGCGTAATCGTCCTATATTTATCATACATTTATGTTTTACAAAGTTTTATATTTTTCATTTTTTCACTTTTTTTTATTCATTTTTGTTTTCTTGTTTTTATAACTCCAACGACAAAAAGGGCAATTTACTATCAATTTATGAGGTGCAAAATAACCAAAAAAACAAAAATGAATAAAAAAATAGAGATTAATGAAAGTACATTGGCCTTTTTTTCCTTGAAGTTTGAAAGAAATGAAAATTATACAGCTTTGTGTAACATTGCTTTATTTTCATTTAAAGGGATTTATACATAAATGAAAGAAAATGATAGGAAGATTTGTAAATTTACCTTAACATAAAGAAATTCTTAAAAAAATCAAAAAAAAAAGTTGAAAAAAAGTATATTGCCCTTTTTTTTCCGTGAAGTTAGAAAAAAATGAAAAAAAATACAACTCTGTATAATATAAAAGTATGATAAATAAAGGACGATTACGCCCTTTTACAAAAGTACATTGCTTTTTAGGACGATTACGCCCTTTTACCTTAATATAAATAATATCTGAAAGTACATTGCCCTTTTCTTCATTAGAGTTATAAAAGAACGAAAAAAATTCAACTTTGTAAAAGTTTTACAACATAAAAGTATGATGCATGGGCAAAATAGACCAAATTGCCCTTTTGTCATGTATTCTATTAAATATATAGAAAATTGATGATTTCGCCCGTTTACAAAAGTACATTGCCTATTTTGCATTTTAAGGGATTTATACATAAATGAAAAAAACAAAAACTAAATAACGAAAATACATTGCCCTTTTTGTCGTTGGGGTTTTAAAAGAATGAAAATAATTCAACTTTATGTTGTAATAGTTTTACAACATAAAAATATGATCAGATGCAAAATGGACAAAAAAAATGAATATAAAAAAATAGTGACTAACTAAAGTACATTTGGCTTTTTTCCTTGAAGTTAGAAAGAAATGAAAATTATACAACTTTGAATAACATAAAAGTATGATAAATAAAGGTATAATGAAGGGGAAAAATGTATAAAATTGTCCTTTTTTCCATGTATTGTAATAATTTTATAGCAAATTGACAAAAAAAAATAATAAAAAACTGAATAAAAAAAGTGAAAAAAATGAAAAAAAAAATTGTTGTATAACATAAAAGTATGATAAATAAATGACGATTACACCCTTTTACAAAAGTACATTGCTTTTTTGGCATTTAAATGAATTTTTATAAATTTACCTTAACAAAAACAATTTCTGAAAAAAAAAACCAAAAAAAATTGACAAAAAACAAAAATTAAATAACGAAAGTTCATTGCTCTTTTTGTCGTTGGAGTTATAAAAACAAGAAACAAAAATGAATAAAAAAATTGAAAAATATGAAAATAATAAAACTTCGTATAACATAAATGTATGATAAATAAAGGACGATTACGCCCTTTTACAAAAGTACAATGCTTTTTTTTTTCCATTTTTCATTTTTTTTCCATTTTTCAGAAATTATTTATCTTAAGATAAAAGGGTGTAATCGTCCTAAAAAGCAATATACTTTTCTAAAAGGGCGTCATCATCAATTTGCTATCAATTTAATAGAATACATGACATAATGGGCAATTTGGTCCATTTTGACCCTGCATCATACTTTTATGTTATACGAAGGACAATGTAATTTCGTTATTTTGTTTTTGTTTTTTTTCACTTTTTTTGTGGTTATTTTCAGATATTGTTTATATTAAGGTAAAAGGGCGTAATCGTCCTAAAAAACAATGTACTTTTGTAAAAGGGCATAATCGTCCTTTTTTATCATACTTTTATATTATACAGAGTTGTATTTTTTTCATTTTATTCTAACTTCAAGGGAAAAAAAGGGCAATGTACTTTTTTCAACTTTTTTTTTTCAGAATTTCTTTATGTTAAGGTAAAACTCTTGATTTTTTTCAGAATTTATCATACTTTTATGTTGTAAAAACTCTTACAACATAATTTTTTTTTTCCTTATATTTATCATACTTTTATGTTATACAAAGTTGAATTATTTTCATTCTTTTTCTAACTCCAACGACAAAAATGGTGCATTACACTTGGTTAAAATTCATATATTCAAACACTTAATATATCAAACAAAATACTACTACTTTTTCTATAAACATATATAAAATAAACATATTAAACAAGGCTTCTTTATAAACATTACCAACCATCTTCTATTATATTAATCTCCAAAAGTAGCATACATAAGCAAATGACATAAAGTTCAAACATTAACAAAATATAACACACTAATATTCTTAAAAAAACTACCGTCAAGCATCATAAAACAGACATATGATAATATTGATTCAAAAACCCAGATTTCCCCCTTGTTGTTTCATCCACCTTGTTGTTTTCTCTAGTTCCTGAAGAGCTTCACTTGATTCTTTGTGTACTCCAAAGCTTCTTGGATTTTGTGAACATCAATCCATAACTTGAATCTGTCAAACATGTTGAGTCTTGCTTCCCATACATTAACATTTGGATTGAAAACAACCAATTTGTACAAAAGTGTGCACAAATAACTGTTTGTGGCCATGTTTAGTGTATATGGGAAAAAGATCGAAACAGTTTTTACATAATGTTCCACATATATCTCTTGAACACAAAAGGGACCATCATTTTTCACTTTTTCAAGAAACTCAGAAACATCCAGATCATTTTGAAGTTTGATTAAGGCAACATCCAATGTAGCATAAGATACCATTGAGTAGTAGAACGTTTTTTTAAAATCATAACCGAAAGAAGTTATTATTTTCTGAAAAACCTCAAAAGAGAAAGCATTTATGTTGCAGAAATCAACATAGTCAACCATTCCTCCATTGTAATAAATAGATAACAAAATCCTGATTATGTTATTGAATGTATATTACCGTATAGTCTTTTTTTCTTAAGCTTCAAAGAATTACTGGAATGAATCTTAATTGGATTCTTCACATCTGATACAAAAAAAAACAAAAAATAAGAAAACAACAACAATTGAATTATTTACAGGAAAAACGACAATGAAAAAAACACATACCTTCATTGATTTTTTCCCCTTGCTAAGTACATCATCAATTCTATCTTTCTTAAGCTTCAAAGAATTACTAGAATGAATCTCAATTGCCTTCTTCACATCTGATACAAAAAAAAAACACCAACAACAACAACAATTGAATTATTTACTGAAAAAACGAGAATGAAAAAAACACATACCTTCATTGATTTTTTCCCCTCGCTAAGTACATCATCACTTGAAATAACGTCATCTGCCAATTCTTCTGGATCTTTTTTAATCTTCCATGATTTACTGGAATGTATCTCAATTTGATTCTTCATATCTGGAACAAAATTAAAATATAAAACAACATAAATAAAACATCTTAATCAATATGGATAAACATATGAACCTTCATCGATTTTTTTTCCTGTATAAAATCTTCAACTGCACAATCTTCATCATCTTCAATTTCAATCGGATTATCAGCACAGTTCCAATTCCTATTCATGTTTCCTTCTACTTCCGTACACAATATCTTCTTTTTTTTCATTTTCGAATTAATCTTTTTTCTACTTGAACGAGCATCCAAAATCGCTTTAAACGCAATCATCGACTTTGAAGAAAAAAAACTGATGTCTATCTCGGTTCTGTCCAATACAGGTTTATACATGAAAAACTAATTTGATCCACTATATTGGATAAGGAAGTTACCAATTGAATTCAAAATTCAAAATCTATTATCCTTAATTAACTGATGCATAAAATCAAAAATATATAATTACAAACTTGAACTTATTTTTATTTTTACGTTTACACCCTTTAATTATTAGAGAATAATATTAATTATCATATCCATGTATTCAATTCTGATTGGTTCTTGCATTTTCGCAATATATATACATTTTCGCATGAACCTACATTTATATATATATATATATATATATATATATATATATATATATATATATATATATATATATATATATATATATATATATATATATAGGGAAATGATCAAATGAGAACACCAAAAAGGTTGAGAACGCGAGAACATGTATATTCATTTGTGATTCCATGTATTCATTTGTGGAAAAATGATAAATTTTTACGCACAATCAACATGAATATGCTTTTTCTCTTCAATTGAAATTAAAGGCATAAAAATTTATCATTTCTCTACAAATGAATACACGGAATCACAAATGAATATACTTTGTTCTCGCGTTCTCAACCTTTTTGGTGTTCTCATTTGATCCTACTCCTATATATATATATATATATATATATATATATATATATATATATATAACAAGAGTACAAAATTGTTATTATTATTATTATTATTATTATTATTATTATTATTATTATTATTATGAAATGTTAATTTGTGAATGACCATTGGATTCTTCATTTCTCTCATAATTCTCTATCGTCAGTAAGCATTATAACAAATATTATTATGAGTTTTATGAGTGTAGTTATATACCACTTTAAAAAGCATTCATAACATAGCTCACCTTTCATCTTCTTTGTTTAGTATAAATAGTGAGTAATATGTATTGTAAATGTTGGTTATTTTTACAAGTGATGAAATAAAGTTCTTTAGAATCTTATTTTCTAATTTGTTCTTTAACTAGCTTCATATTTTATAACACGTTATTAGCACATCTCTACCATAAAGCTCTAACTCCTTATCGCTCTTGTCATTTTTCAGGTATGTATTTTTTATAAGTTCACATGTATATTGCTTACAACTTATTTTGTAACACCTGTTTCAGATATTAGATGATTTAGCTAATGTCGGGGGGTTTGGTGCATGGGCTCGACGAGTTGGGAGTTCAACACGTCGAGTAGTGGCATTTAATCTTGGACACGGATCGGGACCAACTCGGCGAGTCGGAAGGCCCGACTCGGACAGTTGGAGCTGTAAAGAGAAAACCCTAATTTCGAGGATTGCAGCATATATAAGGGTCATAATCTGCCCTTGTGGCCTCCCCTAGCACCTTATCATCCCAGAGAGAACTGTTTTCGGCTGTAAACCCCCTTGAGTGAGAGGAAGAACTTGGTTTAGCAAACTTGGTGTGTTGAAGAAGGGATTTAGAAGAAGGAAAAAGAAGGGAATCAGTGGATCCGACATCTACACTGTATTGGTCACCATTTTAAGGTAAAAAGTCGTTACCTTGAGCTATAGATTCTTAGATCTCTCCTCTTTCAAGTACATGACCATTTTGGGCAATTGGAGTCCAAATTGGGATCTGGACGTATCACAAGGATATGGTTCCAGATCTGGACCTCCTTAGGTTCCCAATGTCATAAAGTTGTTTCCTTTATGTAGCTTAACCTCTTTCCATGCATTAAGACCTTGTATGAAGACTAGTTTTGGTGTTAGGGCCATGTGAGACCTTGCATGCACGTAAAGTTTGCAACTTTACGTGATATCTACACTAGGGAAGGCTAGATCTGAAGTTTGGGACTCTAGATCCCACTGGAAAAAGCCGAAAATGAGAAGGACTAAAGGAACTCGCTGAGTCCTTTAATTGACTCGACGAGTCGGCCAAGGAGTTTGCGGCCAAGGAGTTTACGGCCAAAGGATTTTCGGCCAGGGGTTTGCGGTTGAGAGTTTGAAGCCGTGAACATTAAGGAACTCGACGAGTCACCTAAGTGACTCGGCGAGTTGACGAGTTAAGCAAGGAACTCGATGAGTGGCTGGTTATACTCGACGATTCCAAGTCAACATGGACTGTTGACCTTGACTTTGACCAAGGTTGACCTGAGAGTATTTATAAGATGGTGCTAAGTTAATCATTTGATGATTATAGGCAGTTAAGAAGGAGCAGCATGTGAGATATATTTGACTTCAGCTTACCAGTTCAGTCTTCGAGAGGTGAGTCTTCTTACCATACCATTGGGTCTAAGGCACCAAGATCAGCTATTTTGTGATAGTTGGTATACTGGTTGTGTAGATATATGTGGCATGATTATGTGGTTATATGCGGTAGAGATAACCTATATGGCTATGGTAGAGATAGCTTTATAGCTAATGGTAGAGATAGCCTTTATGGCTAATGGTAGAGATAGCTTTTATTACTAACGTTAGAGATAGCCTTTATGGCTAATGGTAGAGATAGCTTTACAGCTAAGATGATATGTGATATGTGGTAGAGGAAGCTTTTACAGCTGTTATATATGTGTTATGTGACTTGTGTGTTGGGGTATGCTCTGGGGAACTCACTAAGCATTAGCTTACAGATTGTGGATTTGTTTCAGGTACATCGGAGCCCAAGGGCAAGGGCAAAGCTTGATGGCGCGGCGTGCACTCTCTCGGGCGTTTTTCACGGGACACTCTGATGTTTGGAATAAAAGTTGTATTTGACTATGTTTTGAAACAATTATGACTGGATTTTCTTAATGTTGGAGTTGTGTTTGATTATTTTAAAATGAAAATTTTCTTTGTAAAATTTGGGTCGTTACAAGTTGGTATCAGAGCCTTGGTTTGAGGGATTCGGGCACACTTTTGGGTGTGTCAGGACTCAAACTAAGGAAATGGTAACATTGTTTTCAAAAATAAAATGAAAAAGCTTCTAAAGAAAAGAAAAGATGAGAGTGCAACGCGCGTGATCGAGAACGCTAGGTTAGCCAACGCTAGGTGGCGGATATCGAGAATGCCCAGCGCACGAGTTCTTGCCTGGATGCGGCAAAGGTGGGATTTGATCCCTTAGTACGCTACAGATGAGGACATACGGATAATGAGATATCATTCCATGCTAAGGGATGATATCCGGAAGTTTGTGAGCTTTACAAGGTGTAAAACCCTGAATGAGATGGTAGAGAAGGCCCGAGAATGGGAAATGGAATTGGACTTCTGCACGAAGCGGAAGCATGAGCAGGCCCAGACAGCAGTAGGTTAGGCTATTAAGCCTAAGACCTCCGATACTTCCAGCAGGGGTCAGCAGGGTCGGGGCCGGCATGCCAAGTGCAGTAGGGTGCACAATGGAGATTGTCGTGTCATAGGCTCGGGATGCTATGCATGTGATCAGCAGGGCCACTTGAGCAGAGACTGCCCCACGAGGAGCCGGATTTCTTTTCACTGCAACCAGACCGGCCATAAGCGGGTCAATTGTCCGAGGTTGCAGGGAGGGGGAGGAGCGGTGGCGGCGCCTGCGCCCGCCACATTGAGGATTACCGATGGCCGCCCCGCCAAGGCGGATGCTCCAGCGGTGAAGAGCCGCGCATTTCAGTTGACCACCGAGGAGGCTCGGACAGCGCCAGACGTTGTGGCTGGTACGTATCTACTATTCTCTACTCTTTATGATTTGTATGATTTATGTGTACATTATGCTTGTATAGGGACCTTTTTGGTCAATGGTATGTCGGCACATGTTTTGTTTGATTCGGGTGCTACCCGATCGTTCGTGTCTCTTACGCTTAGCAAGAAGTTCCGGGACGCGCCTGGAACTCTGGATTCCCTACTCGAGGTAGAGATTACAGATGACCGCACCGTTAGTGCTGCGAGGGTGTATCAGGATTGTGTCCTGAATGTGCTTGGTGAGAGGTTTCGTATTGACCTAGTCCCGATACCGTTGCGAGGGGTGAAGGTGATTGTCGGGATGGATTGGCTGGGGGCCAACGGGGCCATGATCGATTGTGAGCATCAGTTGGTGAGGGTTCGAACCCCAATGGGGGAGAACTGGTGATACATGGTGATAGGGCCTCGCAGGGGCCACTCTCTGTTAGGCTGCGAGGGCTAGGAGATTTCTGCAGCAGGGATGTACATGATTTTTGGCTTATATCTCAGATACAAGGGTTGAGACCGCGACGGATGTGGGCAGTGTGCCAGTTGTATAGGACTTTCGGGATGTTTTCCCCGAAGAGTTACCAGGAGTGCCTCCGGAGAGGCAGGTGGAGTTTCGCATCCACTTGGTACCTGGTACCGCTCCGATAGCAAAGGCACCATATCGGTTGGCACCACCTGAGACCGAGGGTTCATACGTCCAAGCAGCTCCCCATGGGGAGCACCGATCCTTTTCGTGAAACAGAAGGATGGATCACACAGGATGTGCATCGATTATAGGGAGTTGAACAAGCTAACGGTGAAGAACCGTTATCCGTTGCCAAGGATCGATGATTTGTTTGATCAGCTGCTGGGTGCGTCTTGGTTTTCCAAGATTGATCTACGGTCGGGATACCACCAGATGAGGATATACCGAAGACGACATTCAGGACTTGGTATGGGCATTACGAGTTTGTGGTGATGTCGTTTGGGCTCACCAATGCCCCAACTACGTTCATGGACCTCATGAATAGAGTGTGTCGACCGATGTTGGATCGGTCGGTGATTATTTTTATTGATGATATCCTGGTCTATTCCAAGACCAGGGAACAGCATGAGCAGCATTTGAGGGAGGTACTGGAGACCCTGAGGGTGGAGAAGCTTTATGAAAAGTTCTCCAAGTGTGATTTCTGGCTGCGGGAGGTACAGTTTTTGGGGCATATCATCAATCAGGAGGGCATTTCGGTCGATCCAGCCAAGGTCGAGGCTGGGATGCGGTGGGAAGTACCAAAGAAGGCATCAAAAATTCGTAGCTTCTTGGGTTTAGCGAGCTATTATCGGAGATTTATCCAGGATTTCTCCAAGATTGTTGTGCCATTGACCCGCTTAACCAAGAATAATGTGACCTTTCGGTGGGGCACGGATCAGCAGACGGCTTTTGAGACCCTGATACGGAGGTTATGCGAGGCTCCGATCCTGGTACTAACAGAGGGGTTAAACGATTTGGTGGTGGACTGCGACACATCGATTTCAGGGTTGGGTGCGGTACTGATGCAGAGGGGGCACGTAATAGCTTACGCCTCGAGGCAATTGAAGCCCCACGAGGCGAATTACCCCACTCACAACCTGGAATTGGGGGCATTGGTGTTTTCCCTCAAGATTTGGAGGCACTATTTGTATAGGGGTGCGGTGCACCATTTATACCGATCACAAGAGTTTGAAGTATTTGATGGATCAGCAGAGCCTCAACATGCGTTAGAGGAGGTGGCTGGATGTGCTGAAGGATTATGATTGTGAGATCCTATACCATCCAGGGAAGGCCAACGTGGTGGCCGATGCTTTGAGCCGCAAGACAGCAGGGTCCCCGATTGGGAACCATTGTATGAGGATGACGGTGATTTCTCCATTATTGGATATGATCAAAGAGGCCCAGGTTAAGGGAGTGAAGAAAGAGAATTGGAAGATAGAGAAAATCTGAGGACAATATCCTTTGTTTGTGAAGGATAGTCGTGGCCTCTTGACGCAGTGTGGCCGGGTGTGGGTACCGGTGACTGGGGGAGTGAGACAGAAGATATTAGAGGAGGCACATAAGTCCAAGTTCTCTATACATCCAGGAGCTACGAAAATGTATAGGGACTTGAGACTGGGTTATTGGTGGCCCTGGATGAAGCGGGAGATCGCTTGGTTCGTGGAGCGGTGCTTGACTTGCAGGAAGGTCAAGGCTGAGCATCAGTGGCCTCATGGAAAGGTACAGCCACTACCCATTTCCATGTGGAAGTGGGAAGAGATCACTATCGACTTCATCACGAAGTTACCGAGGACGGCTAGGGGCGTGGACGCCATTTGGGTGATCGTAGACAGACTGACAAACAGTGCCCACTTCATTCCGATTTCCGAGGGTATATCCGCGGAGAAGTTGGCGGATATTTACGTATGAGAAGTGGTGGGGTGCCAGTGTCGGAAGTCTCGGACAGGGATGTCCGGTTCATATCCAGGTTCTGGAAGAAGTTCCACGAGGAACTGGGTACTCAGCTACATTTTAGTACGACGTATCACCCCCAGACCGACGGCCAGAGCAAGAGGACAATCCAGACACTGGAGGACATGCTTCGAGCATGTGTGCTGGATTTTGGAGGGAGTTGGGACACGTACCTCCCACTGGCAAAGTTTTCGTACAATAACAACTATCATGCCAGTATCGACCGAGCTCCATTTGAGATGTTATGTGGCCGAACTATCATGCCAGTATCGACCGAGCTCCATTTGAGAGTTTTCGTACAATAACAGCTATCATGCCAGTATCGACCGAGCTCCATTTGAGATGTTATATGGCCGACGGTGTAGGACCCCGGTGTGTTAGGACGAGGTTGGGAATCGGGTCATGGGGAGCACTGATGTAGTGCTCAAGACAACCAGACTGATTCAGCAGGTGCGCGACCGGCTGCGGGTCGCGCAGAGCCGTCAGAAAAGTTATGTTGACTGATGGCGATCGGATCTTGAGTTCCAGGTGGGGGATTTTGTGTTGCTGAAGGTGTCTCCCTGGAAAGGAATTATCAGGTTTCGGAAGAGGGGAAAGTTGGGGCCTCAGTTCATAGGCCCGTTCAGGATCATGGCCCGGGTGGGCAAGGTGGCATATCGCCTGGATCTGCCAGAGGAGCTTAGCCAGATTCACAACACCTTCCACGTGTCACAGCTTCAGAAGTGTGTCACTGATGAGTCCGCAGTCATTTCATTGGGCGATATTCAGGTGGATGAGAGTCTGAACTATATCGAGAAGCTCGTTGCGATCCTTGATAGGAAGACCAAGGTTCTTCGGAATAAGGAAGTAAGACTGGTAAAGGTGCAATGACAGCACCGAAGGGGCTCCGAATGGACTTGGGAGCCGGAAGAGGGGATGCGAGAGCACTACCCGAAATTGTTTGGGTCAGCAGACTTCGAGGACGAAGTCTAGTTCAAGTGGGGGAGACTTGTAACACATGTTTCAGGTATTAATTGATTTAGTTAATGTCGGGGGGGGGGGGGGTTTGTGCATGGGCTCGACGAGTTAGGAGTTCAACTCGTTGAGTAGGGGCATTTAATCTTGGACACGGATCAGGACCAACTCGGCGAGTCGGAAGGCCCGACTCTGACAGTTGGAGCTGTAAAGAGAAAACCCTAATTTCGGGGATTGCAACATATATAAGGGTCATAATCTGCCCTTGTGGCCTCCCCTAGCACCTTATCATCCCAGAGAGAACTGTTTTCGGCTGTAAACCCCCTTGAGTGAGAGGAAGAGCTTGGTTTAGCAAACTTGGTGTGTTGAAGAAGGGATTTAGAAGAAGGAAAAAGAAGGGAATCAGTGGATCCGACATCTACACTGTATTGGTCACCATTTTAAGTTAAAAAGTCGTTACCTTGAGCTATAGATTCTTAGATCTCTCCTCTTTCAAGTACATGCCCATTTTGGGGCAATTGGAGTCCAAATTGGGATCTGGACGTATCACAAGGATATGGTTCCAGATCTGGACCTCCTTAGGTTCCCAATGTCATAAAGTTGCTTCCTTCATGTAGCTTAACCCCTTTCCATGCATTAAAACCTTGTATGAAGACTAGTTTTGGTGTTAGGGCCATGTGAGACCTTGCATGCACGTAAAGTTTGCAACTTTACGTGATATCTACACTAGGGAAGGCTAGATCTAAAGTTTGGGACTCTAGATCCCACTGGAAAAGGCCGAAAACGAGAAGGACTAAAGGAACTCGCCGAGTCCTTTAATTGACTCGACGAGTCGGCCAAGGAGTTTGCGGCCAAGGAGTTTACAGCCAAAGGATTTTCGGCCAGGGGTTTGCGGTTGAGAGTTTGAAGCCGTGAACATTAAGGAACTCGACGAGTCACCCAAATGACTCGGCGAGTTGACGAGTTAAGCAAGGAACTCGACGAGTGGCTGGTTATACTCGACGAGTCGAAGTCAACATGGACTGTTGACCTTGACTATGGACCTTGACTTTGACCAGGGTTGACCTGAGAGTATTTATAAGATGGTGCTAAGTTAATCATTTGATGATTATAGGCAGTTAAGAAGGAACAACGTGTGAGATATATTTGACTTCAACTTACCAGTTCAGTCTTCGAGAGGTGAGTCTTCTTACCATACCATTGGGTCTAAGGCACCAAGGCCGACCCATTTTGTGATAGTTGGTATACTTGTTGTGTAGAGATATATGGCATGATTATGTGGTTATATGCGGTAGAGATAACCTATATGGCTATGGTAAAGATAGCTTTATAGCTAACGGTAGAGATAACATTTATGGCTAATGATAGAGATAGCTTTTATAGCTAACGGTAGAGATAGCCTTTATGGCTAATGGTAGAGATAGCTTTACAGCTAAGATGATATGTGATATGTGGTAGAGGAAGCTTTTACAGTTGTTATATATGTGTTATGTGACTTGTGTGTTGGGGTATGCTTTGGGGAACTCACTAAGCGTTAGCTTACAGATTGTGGATTTGTTTCAGGTACCTCTGAGCCCAAGGGCAAGGGCAAAGCTTGATGGCACGGCGTGCACTCTTTCGGGCATTTTTCACGGGACACTCTGATGTTTGGAATAAAAGTTGTATTTAACTATGTTTTGAAACAATTATGACTGGATTTTCTTAATGCTGGAATTGTGTTGATTATTTTAAAATGAAAATTTCTTTATAAAATTTGGGTCGTTACATATTTTATGGAATTTCTTAACTAACAATTCCTTAACATAGAAGTCTTTATTTTGATCAGTATTTTCAGTATGGAAAACCATGCTACAGAAAAAAAAATATTATGAATTAATATTATGTCTTCTTGTGGTTGAATAAAACAATGAACTATTGATGAAAAATCATCAATCACGCCCGACCCGTTCTAGTCCATTCCCTAAAATGAATGCAATATCATATAATCATAATAGTTATAGGTGTAACCAAGGTCGTGGAGGTCATCATAATTATGGTAACAACAATAACAAGATTGCAAGTAACCACTAGACGTTGGAAAATACCAAAAACACACATCCTAATGATAAAAGTGGTCAAGACAAAAAGAAAGTTGAAAATATTTATCACTGATGTGGAATGACTGGTCATTGGTCTCGTACATGCTGCTCTCAAAATCATTTTGTTGATCTTTATCAAGCTTCTATAAAATATAAAGAAAAAAAACTATATTGAAACAAATTTTATTCAAATTGATTTTCACGAAGATCAACCATAAATAATATATTTGAATGTTGTCGTTTTTCTTGTCTACCTAGAAGGGATAAGTGGTGGTGATGGAAGAATAATTTGTAGTATTGTTTCATGTCATTTCTTATGCTTTTATGTCATAGTCGTTTCATGAAAAATGATGTCGTCACAATCTTCTCAAAGAAATAAAATATGGCTTTATTTTTCTAAGTCAAATGATTCTTATGCTTTTTTATTATTGAAGAGAAATATGGATATTTGCAAGAGAAATTGGAAAGATATATATTGCCACTACTACAAAAACAGCCTTTTACGACACGCAATGCGTGTCGTAAAACGCTCAGACGACACGCAAATGTGTGTCAAGGAAGGCCATGTCATAACGAACGACGACACGCTTTTGCGTGTCGTCTATTTACGACACGCATTTACGAAGCACAATTACGACACACATTTATGATGTGCATGTACGACATGCATTGCGTGTCAAGGAAGGCCCTGTCATAAAGGAAGATGACACGCATTTGCGTGTCGTAACATTACGACGCGCGTTTAGGACACGCATTATGTATCATTAAAGCCCCTGTCATAAATGAAGATGACACGAATATACATGTCATAAACTTCAGCAACCATTTACGATATACATTTACGACGCGTCTTTACAATACTCATTTACACATAATACAAAAACATGAAAACAAATATATACCAAAACAATCAATTTCATCCAATAACATCATGTCAAAAAATTGTAATAAATTGGTATTAAGGGGATCTGGTTGTACATTGTTATTAAGAGGTTTTCCCTAACTATATAACCTAATACTATATTGCTATTAAGGAACACCTTCTTGTTTCTACTTCTTATTGTTATGCTTCTGTTTCCACATGATACCTGTTTTCATCATCAACACATTAGTATTCAGAAAGGCTTCAAGCATCATCAATCTATGTTATAAAATATTAAAATTTAATACACATGTAGTAAAATACTTTTTACCTAGAATCCAGGCTTCAATACAACCCATACTTGTATAAAATATTAAAACAAGAAGCATGTAAGATTTTTCAGCTTTTAGTAAAATACCTTTTGCCTAGAATCCAGGCTTCAATACAGCCCACACTTGTATAAAATATTAAAACAAGAAGCATGTAAGATTTTTTTAGCTTTTTAGACACCTCCAATCCACTGTAAAATGTAAATACACCAAAAATAATTAAATAAATATAAAAACATGGTTGAGGATTCATGATGAAATATTTGTTCATCTATTATCTAAGAGAAAGAGTAACAGGAGTTAAAAGGGAGCTTTTTTCAATATATGCGGATCTATTAGAGCAGTTAGCAGCCTCTACTGCTCTTAGAAATGGGCTTTTACTTTGGTTAACTTGAAAAGGCCAAAAATCATGCTTCAAGTCTCTCAAAATCTACATAAAAGATTAATAACTTATATGAATAATAGATATAGTATGGCTGACTTCCCAAATCTATAAAAAAAACTACTGTACTAATACTCTAATATGCATAAAATCAAAAATATATTTACAGATTTTCTTCTACTTAACCAATATGCTAAATAAGTTAAAAAAAAGCAGTGAAAAATTCAGAGTTCCATACACTATATTATACCATTAATATACGTGGTTACGAACATTAGAAAGAACTGAAAATTAGTAGATGAACCTACAAGTGAATATCTCAACAAAAAAGACAGAAGCCACCTTCAGTAACAGTGATTCAGTTGTCATGATATGTTGATGATCAGACTCTGTACTTCTCTGTTTGAGATAGCCTCTAGGAGAACCATAAGAATCATTTGGTGAAGATATTTCAACATCAAAATTCACAAGACCCCACATACGAAGCATCTTCAAGATCTCAGAATATATTAATGAAAGCATACACATTGACCCCACACGATGAGTCAAAACCTGATCACAGAACAATACTTTAGTCTTCCTGTAGATATAAATAGTAAAAAGTTTTGTACAAATCTTCTTATTGAATATAATCACTCTAAAAAATATCACATGTTATTAACATATAAAAAGTAATCTCCATGTTATTAACATATAAAAAGTTTTGTACAAATCTTCTTATTGAATATAACCACTCTAAAAAATATCACATGTTGTTGTTTCTTGCATTGAACAGTTTTTATCAAGTTGTATAAGCTGAAAAATGAAAGTACAAAGAACTGGTAAATGAACTTGAATGTGCCCACCATATTAGAAGAGTAACTAAATGCCAAATGGAACGTTCCATGTGTCTCCTTCAGCTTTCAGTGATTCCAAGAACTGGTTTGTTCTTTGGGATTTCCCAAATTTCATTCCCATGCCTTTAGCTGGAGCAGCAACTGAAGCAGTTGGACGACCTGAAAGGGTAAAAATGTAAATAACCAAAAAGAAATTTTATATCTGATTGGTTGATATAAACAGTTGCCAACCTTTAGATTTACTTGAGAAGGAGTCCACATCAGAGGTTAATCCAAATCCAGATCCACCTCCAAATGTATTACCACTTGAAATGCCCATATCATTGCTAAATGAATTATCCATTCTTCCAATTGAACCCATTGACCCTGTTGAACTCATGGATTGAAGAGATGAATAGCCACCCTTTTCCAGTTTTCCCCTCTCTATCTGAAAAAATAATGCAAAATTGTTGTAGAAGAGATACAAAAGGAAGGGTAAAAAAGTCAAATAGATGCTTGCAAATCCCTTCTTCATCTAAAGAGGCAGAAAACTCAAGGACCTATGCAGAGTTAAGGAAGATTTTGTAACCCTTTTAAACAAGATAGTAAGATTTTTACATGTAAAACAAAAAAGAAAACTATAACTGAAAGGATACAACTTTAGAGAGAAGCCTCAGTGTATCAAGATCCTTAAGAATATTGCTTTGCTTGTTTGTAACAAGCAACAGATATATACCCTCCATTGGGTGATACACATAGCGTACATTTTCAGTCTCAACATAAGTGTGTTTTTTCCCACTTCCAATCAATTTAGGAAAAGCTGTAAGAAGTCCCTCAATTCTTATTTTAGACATGTCGACAAATTGCCTTGAAACAAGAGCTGTAGAAGGATTGTACGATTATTAGTTAACAAAAACTGTTTACAGTATATTAAACACGACATAAATAACAAAGATAACAATGCCAAATGATAGGAATAACAAGATGGTGAAACAGTCTCTCAAGAAAATAAATTTTATGGTGCCAATTGAAAAACACACAAACAATATTGAGTTTTTGGTGGAGGTTAACGAAACCAAATGGCCTTTTAAACATACAAGTTTCAATACTTAGTGGAGAATATAAAATTGAAGATACATATAGTAATGCAAAGGTGTTAATATATATATATATATATATATATATATATATATATATATATATATATATATATATATATATATAGATAGAGGGAGTGGTTCAAATGAGAACCATAAAAGATTAAGAACCATAAGAACCCTCATTTCATAAGTAAATATGTATTATGAATACTACTAAATATGTTAAAATCCAAATTTTTGTCTTTTTGGTAAGAAAAGGGTAAAACCGTAAATTTTTAAAGTTTAATATTTTCATTCAGGCATTCATTCATATTTTAACACAAAATTTATATAAAATACAAATTTATACAATCCATTTACAGTTTAATACACAAAATTCACAACTTAATACAATCAACTTTACACTAATTCACAAATTCAGAGAATTGTCAAACCCAAACTCTACCACCACCACCACCAACACACGCCGCCACGAACCACCTGTGCCAGCATCGCAACCATTCTTCCTTGCAAATCATATCTGCATATAAAGTAATGCAATAACATGTTAAATACTACAATCATAGTTTAATAAACCTGTTAATTTACTTATTTTGAATTTAATACAAAATAGTTATAAAAACTAAAACATTCTTACATAAGTATACAACACAAAAAAAATATATATTCACAAGAATATTTATACAAAAATTCATACATAAATCATTCATATTTTAACACAAAATTAATAAAAAAATCACAGCAAAATGCAGTAAATTCAAAACTTAATATTGTGTATAATGCTTCTTTCTTCACATATTTAAGAAGCAAACACAAAATTGTTAAAAAAAATCACAGCTTAATATAGTAAAAAAAACATATGCATGAATCATAAAAGTGGATAACTTATCTGAAATCTGCGAAGAAGACAAAGATGAGTGAGAAGAATAACATATCCTTACTCTACCACCACCACTAGCCTTAACGCCGCCAACTATCATACACTGCAATCAACCATCTCGACCACCAACCATCTGTGCCAACACCGCCAACATCATTCCCTCAAAAATCAGATCTGGTTAAAAAAATTCGAATTCACAATATAATTCATCATTTCAGACACTAATTCACAACTCAATTTAATATTTCAACGTTTAAGTTACACGACAGTCACGGTTTAAAATTTACATATTTTATTCAAAATTAGAGAAAATCATATATGTGTATAATGTTTCTTTTATCTCATATTAAGTTCATAAAAAATCACAACTTAATACAATTAATTTATAACATAATACAATCAATTCAAAGCTTAATACAGTGAATTCACATTTTAATACATCAATTTTACAACTTAATATAATAAATGTATAGTTTAATATAAAAAATTCACAACTTAATACAATTAATTAATACCTTAATACATTCAATTCACAACTTAATAAAATCAACTCATATTTTAATACATAAATTTCACAAATTAATGTAAAATTTACAATTTAATTCCTGAAAATTATACATTCGCAACCATATTCTCAGCTTAATAGACTTGTTCATAACTAATTCACAACTTAAAAGTTTTAAAACTCATGAATTCACTGTTTAAAGCTTATATTTTCTTATAGATAACAATTAAAACTAATATTAACAGAACTAAACAAAATTTATAAAGAATTCACAACTTAATATAAGTTTAATACACTTAATTTATAGTTTAATAAACAAAATTTACAACTTAATACAATTAATTCATAGCTTGTACAATTAATTCATAATTTAATACACACAAAATTCACAACTTAATATAATAAGTTCGCAGTTTAATATAAAAAATTTATACATTTATAACCATATTTTCAACTTAAAATTTACATGTATACCTTCAGATCTAGAACAAAGTGCTTCTTTCAAAGTTTATTTACACTATATTCACAGTTTAAATTTTACATATTTCTTTTCAAAATTAGAGAAAATCGTATTTATATATAATTATTCTTTCATTTCATGTTTCAAAAGCAAACATAAAATCCATAAAAAAAAGCACCGCTTAATACAACCAATTAACAACTTAATATAGTCAATTCACAATTTAATACATAAAAATTACAGTTTAATACAGTTAGTTCATAGTTTAATACACATAATTCAGAGTTTAATATAACAAACTTATAGTTTAATGCACAAAATTTTATACATTTATAACCATTTTTTCAACTTAAAACTTAAATTTATACTTTCATATATGGAGCCTAGTGATTCTTTCAAAGTTTATTTACACAATATTCACAGTTTAAATTTTACATACTTTATTCAAAATTACAGAAAACAGATTTGTATATAATGTTTCTGTCATCTCATATTTCAAAAGCAAATACAAAATTTATATAAAAAAAATCACAGCTTAATACGATCAATTCACAACTTAATACAGTCAATTCGCAGTTTAATATACAAAAAGCACAACTTAATACAGTCAATTCATAGTTTAATACATATAATTCATAGATTAATACACAAAAAATTTACATCTTAATATTGTTAATTCACAGTTTAATATAATTAATTTACAACTTAATACAATCACATCATAATATAATATAATATAATAATAATTAATAAAAAAGTTACGTTATGTTTAAATTGAACTTAGTATAGTAATAATTAACAAACAAATATGCAAGTTCGAGATTAAAATATAAATAATTATACATTTATAACCATATTCTCAACTTAATACTTACATCAATACCTTTGAGGCTAGTGCTTTCTTAAAGTTTAACTTATACAATATTCACAGTTTAAATTTTACATATTTTATTCAAAATTAGAGAAAATCATATTTTTGTATAATGCTTATTTATATCATATTTCAGATACAAACACAAAATTTATAAAAAAAACGTAACACAAATTTCTTAAAAAATACATATCTTAATACAGTTAATTCACAGTTTAATATAATTAATTCACAACTTAATACAGTTATAATTTAATATAATATAATAATTAATAATTAATAAATGCATAAAAATATTAACACATGTTTCTTAAAAAAAATCACATCTTAATATAATTAATTCACAGTTTAATATAGTTAATTCCACAACTTAATATAATATAATAAATAATAATTAATAAAAAAAATTCGTTTAAATTGAACTTAGTACAATAATAATTAACAAAAAAAATAAGTAAATTGAGATTAAAATATAAACATGTGTGTTATGAAATGTTAAATGAAAAAGGAAGAAAATATTTGATGTTAAACGATTCAAAAGAAGGCGTTTTAATAAAAGGGGTAAAACTGTAAATTAATTCAAAACTACATCCCCAAAAGAATATCTATGGCACGTTCTATCCTACATTGAAAAAGTTGCATCAGTGAATGAAGAAGCAACATATTTTGAATACAAAAACTTTATCATAGGAAAAACTCCAACCGGACTTGCATCCCTAGTCATCGGCAAACGGTTTAAAAGATTTAAGAAAACCTATTTGATTATTCAATAGATTTCATCATAGATTACTAATAAATTAAAAAAAAACAAGCTCAAAATCTGTTTTACCTTCTTTCTTATCATTATCGTTTTTTGTGGATATGTTTGTGTACGTGATTTAAGATCTGATTTCATCTCGAGTTCGTATATCTATTGACGTAAATTGTAAATCTGTTACAACAAATCGTAGATATGTCACTGAAGATTGTAGATCTAGAGATTGTTATATGAGGAAATGAGGTTAGTGTTTGTTTTGTTTAGAGGTAGAAGGCATCAGAGGAGAGGGAGACGGCAGTGGTGGTGGAGCCGTAGTCGACGGTGATAGTGGCGGAATCTGATATGAAGAAATCGAACCAAATATATCAGATCTTACCAGATTAATGTAACGTCGGATTTAGGAATATCTCAGATCTGGAAGCTACGGTAGTGGATCTGGTGCGCCGAGTGGTTGCAAAGCTGGTGTGACGAACGGAGGCGGACGACTGCAGATCTGGAGCGACGAATGGCGGCGAAGAGTGGCGACGAACAAGTTGTGCAAAGCGGGTGAAGACGACTGTGCAGATGGTAATAGATATGACGTCAGTGGTGGTTTTAAGTAGTGATTATCGTGGTGGTTTCAAATCTGATAACTGTTCATGACGGAGCAACGGTGGCCGGAAAAAATGGTGACGGAAGCTGCCCGGAAAAAAGGTGAGAGGGGAGATTGCTGAGTTTTGTGTTGAGAGAGAGAATATGAGATATGGTTTCTTAAAATATCAGACAATGAAAAAGTATATAGGGTAATACTCTTAAGTATAAAATTTTATTGTTGTGAAAATATCGTTAATAAACATGGTTCTTAGAGTTCTTAACCTTTAGAGGTTCTCATTTGAACCTTTATATATATATATATATATATATATATATATATATATATATATATATATATATATATATATATATAAACAATTCACTGCTCCGAACCTGAAATGCTCGGGTTTCAGGTTTTTTGCCATCCCAACCTGTTGTCCAGTTGTCCAGCAGTTGCAGCAACTCATTAGATGGAATAATCTTTTTAACATTATGATTCCATCTCACATATAATTCGATCAAGTTATGAAAAGACCAGTAATTATTAGATTTTCCCTTGCTGTAATAATATTGTTTGTTATCCAATCTGACAGCCTAATGTATGTTTATTACAACCAGATGAAAAGCAAAAAAGAATTAGAACACATTAGAAAAAAAATGACAAATATAATGGAACCCACAAATAATTTTAAAATAAATAAACTCCAAAACATTTACAATAAATTGATGCCAATAGTTCTCCTAATAAGAAACCTTTCACCAACCCCACAAATGAAAACACTAACAAAACAAGAACATGGGAAAAGTATGATATTTTTTTATTAATTACTAAAACTAGAAAGAAAGACACAGGGAGATGGGAGATGGTAGTTAGCTCCTTAATATCATCAAAAGTATGAGAAGTTATTGGAAGATTGGCAGATATTTTTATGTTGAGCCTCAATAGATATTAAACCTTGACATGCCCATCATTCCTCATCTTTAAGTTCAGGTCAGAAGCCATATGTCGCAGGATACGAGTCCTAATTTTTATAACAAATTAATTCCAAATCGAATGAACTAATTTAATCATAATGAAAAAGAGGTACAAAAAATGAAGCTGAAATTAAGAAAATTGATTATATATACTATTATTTATACTTACAAGAGCCTTCCAAGAGCATCAATTATGTGGTTCCTACCTCCACCACCACCAACATTGTTAATGGAACCCATGATCGATCGAGGTTACTTCTCTAAACTTGATGAGTAGAGAGTTGGAAGGGTAATGTCAATGCATCACATCTACTCCAGTAGCAGGGTACGAGATTGCACCATGTGAACTCGGGGATGGGGTCTGCAAGTCCAGTAAAGCAAACGCCACCCTGAGGCATATAAATGTCAAACAAAAACATTTGAAATGTCATATATATGTAGGTTGTACTAAATTTAAGGAAATACAAGAGATTTATAATTATTAATCGCAATGTATGGTACTTATAAGTCCAACTAAAAGTATCCAATTAATGGGTTACTATTTTTGATCTCATAAAGTAGGTTATTTTTTTAGCTTTTTCCGTGGTTGAAAATGGAAAAGTTTGATTCAAGTGACAACATGCTATCAAAATAACAATAAAAAAAAGTAACAGATGAGCCAATAACTCACTTAAAACAATGAAGAACAACAATCAAATGGAGTACCAGGGAAAGATTCCATTGAAAATCATGCTAGGCTAAGAAAAATGATAAAGAAACAAGCAAATTCAGAATAATCATGCACTTCCAGGTACTAAAAAGCCTGCAATTACAACTTTTGACAGAAAATATCTAAAATACCCTTTCCCATTTTGGCCTTCCTTGCATATGTGAACTTTAATGGAATGGGGGTCTAGCACAACATGAACTTCTACTGAATCTAGTGTTATGTATTTTACTTGGCATGTTACTTTATTAACTAGATGATGCCAATTAATGAAATATATACCTGATGAAAGTTAAGGATGGATTGCTGATCAAGCAAATTGTGGTTTTGGTTTTGGTTTTAATTGAATGATGAGGCCTCCAAACCGATCTCCAAGCCCTCTATCAGCCGAAGTGTATAAACTTGATAAACTTCTTTCCTGACTTGAAAGAATCATCATTTTAGAACAGGAACAACATGATTGAACCTGAGAAGAAAAGTTAATCAAACAAGAAAGTCTTGATGAGTTACCTGAGGATATGTAACATAAAAAAAATGGATATCTAAATTGGGGAACCAAAAGGTATGTCATTTTGACCTTTACCCGTAGGCAGTGTTCTAAAAGGCGGGCCATGGTGTGAGGCGTGGATTCGCCGTTACAAAAAGCCTTATAACGTTGCTGTTAGGCGTGACGCGTGGCAAGGCGTGATATGGCGTGTTATGGCGCGTTATGGCGTGTTATGGCGCGTGTTTTTTCGTTTGAGACATGGTTTTTTGCTCTTTGTTATGTCTTTTCTAATCGGAGATACAAATATTGTGGTTTTTGTTAACCTTTTGTTATTAGTTATTGATCTAACACTTCTAAAAAGTAGTTATAAATTTATATTTATGTGGTAATATAATTTTAAATTAATACAAAATCGCCGCCTTACATCACACCTTGAAAAATGCCATGGCTCGTTAAGCTTGAGGCTTGGCCTTGCCGCCACGCCATGCCTCACGCCATTTAGAACCTTGCCCGTAGGTGGTAAAGAGTGTGAATTTACTCTTCCGAAAACATCCTTCTTTGAAATCCTTTCAACATCTCGTTCCATCAACACATTCTGCTTCACATTCCGGAAACATACAGTTTCACCTGATGATAAAAGAATCTAGTTATAAACAAAAAAGAAAGGTTTGAGAATATAATACATCAGCTCTGATCTCACATAGTTCTTTAAGGATTACAAGACGAATTGTGGGGTCAAGTTCTTTGTATGTTTCCATTTCAACTCTGCATGAGAAAATAATTTATAGTTTAGTTGAAATTAATATGACATTAGGTGTTGACTTTTATGAATGAAAATAAATGTACCCTTTAGTTGTGGTTAATGGAAAATCACCCTCAACAACCTGCAGATTAAATGGTTTAAAGTTATTTTAAAGAAGAAAGTTAAAGAATTAGGGTTTTGGAAAGTATAAATATTGAGTGGCGTACCCATGGCCACCACAGGCTGAGATTCTTAGAGAGTGCTACAACCCAAGCATCTGGATCTTTTGCAACAAGTGCAAGTTTTTCTATCTCTTCAGCATCTCCCAAAGAAGAATAGAGCAAAAGCAGACCACTTAAGTAGTTCGCACGTTTCAAACAATCTTCAGCCATTTCCAACTGCAATGTTCTATAAATTATTATTATTTTAGATTTATTTATCTAAAACCAAAAATAATTATATTGAAAATGACACATAACAGTCCAGTACACATTGCTAATTCACCCAATTGCTTCCATTTCGACTCACTTTATGCTACTAGTGCAATATCCTATATACACATAAACAAATGTTATTATTAATTATAATTCATAAAGTCAAGTATTGGAATATCTTTTGCTTACCTTCGCAATCTCTAGTTTACCAAGCTGAATGGCTAGTTCAAATCTATAATCAGGATCTGTAGCAACTTCTAAAGCTTCATCAATCATTCCACGTGACTCCAAGAAATGAGCAACACTATCGAAAAAATATATTCATGTATTAAATTTCTTTGGTTTATCTCAATTTTTAATATACTAAACTATACCTGATATGATGCTCCTTTGGAATTGAAGGCAATACATTACTAGCTTTGTCCAGGTCGCCAGAAGTGGTCTCATCTGGGTGAAAACCTAATAGAGACATTATGTCAAGCAGCTTGTGGGCGTCAGTCCTAACAGAGACATTATGTTGAGCACCTTGTGGGCATCAGTAACTGATTCGTGTTCATGATAACAACCCTCCAAAGTAGCTTTACGAGTAGACAAATTGAGTGTGTGATATATCAACCATTAGTTCTCATAGTACATAAAAAATATCTAAAATGAAAAAGCATGTATATACCTTCCCAGTACCATCCATGGCGATTGGTGACATTACCGGTGTAAGGTCATGTAGAATGAGAGGAGAGACGTATGTGAGAATTGACTTTTTTTAAGAACGACTGAGTTGTGGAGAGTGAAGCCAATTCGATCTTCGAAGAGCGGAAGAGCCCGGAGAAAGGAGGCGGAGTAGCAACGTCGAATTTAGGGTCGGAGAGCTAGGATGCTGGTGTAAGAGAAGTTGAATATATCGCTAAAGTAAACCCTAATTCAGAGCTTGAAGGCGAAAAAAATGGAGAAAGGGAGAAAGATTGGCAACCACACTAATAGGGTTTCTTCGATACAACAAATGCGAAGGAGAAGGAGTAGATGCATCAGGTGGGGTTTATAATTTTTTAGGGATTTCGTTTTCCCTCTCTAGCTATTAAAAGACCAAGAACGCGCCTTTCATTAAAATTATAAAACGACATATTTAGACGACACACTTTTTACGACCGGTGCCCTCTGTGTTTTTTTGTGACACTAATTTTAAGACACGCAAAAATGCGTGTCCTAAATCCTTCAAATTTTGGGAGAGCTGACATTATTTTTAGGTCACGCGCTTTTGCGTATCATAAATCAGTGTGTGTCATCGTTTGCATGTCATTAAAGGGTTGTTTTCTAGTAGTGTGCAGACAGTGCAACAACATATAACATTTTTAATAATGAAAAATATTTTGCTTACTTATCAATTGGAGAAACAAATGTTAATACAATAACGGGTAGTGTAAAAATGATTGACGGTTTCAGAAGAGCGAATATAATATTACCATAAGGAACAATAATTACAATTTGCGATGCATTATTTTCATCCAAATCACCAATAAATTTATTAAGTTTTAAGGATATTCGGTCTAACGGATATCATGTTGAAACAACTAATGATGGTAATATAGAGTATCTCAATATTACAAAAATGATATCGGGTAAAAAAAAGTCTTTTAAGAAAATTACTCATATTGTCCTCTGGGTTGTATTATACAAATATTAGAATGATTGAATCTCATGCTATTGAAAATAAAAGGTATGATAATACCTTCAAAGTTTGACATGACCGGTTGGGCCATCCCGGATCAATTATGATGCACATAATAATTAAAACATCATGTGGTAATTCCTTGAAAAACAAGACGATTTTCAAGCTAATGAACTGATTTGTGTTGGATGCTCTCAATGAAAATTAATCCGGAGATCCACATGCCCTGAACATCAGCTAATCACCTGCTGCTTGCAATGGGGTCCCTTGCCCCATGATAATCCGGAGATCCACATGCCCTGAACTCCCTGAAAGTCGGAGAACGCGTCCCGACCAATGCCACAATCTCAGCACGAAAGGCGCTCAACCGCTCATCAAGAATCTCTAGAATACCCTCCTTGACCGTGCCAAAAATCACAAGAGTTTGCTCAAGGATACTGCATGTAATCTCAGACGAGATGAACTCCCTCATCTGGTCATCAAACTGCCTGGCTCCAGAACCTGAGCCCGAACCCTCCCCAATACCGGAACTGCCAACTGGTCTGCCTCGCAATACCACCATACTGAAAATAGACCAATACAAACTATCAGAATACGCATCAAAATATAAACATCGGGGAAACACAACTCCACAAGCTCCCCGGTTTGATGGAAAGCCTCCTTGAATCGAGTACGGATCCTCTGCTTCCAGTAGTACGGGCCCATACTACCTTCCACATCTATCTATACTTTCCTCAAGAAGTGCCTTAACTCAGCCGAGTTGCCTTATATCCAATAATTTCCTCACATATAAGGCTCCCAACACTATATCTCATCCTAGGTTTTCCCAAGGCAAACTCCACACCACTCTCCGCCATCAGCTGCAGAAGGAACTCCCGTTAACTTCCTCTAACTAGCCCACGAATATAATTACATATTGCATAAACTATATAATTCTTCGAATGAGAGGTCTCACACTATAACGGTTGGACTCAATGAAGAGCTGCGCAATAGAGTTAAAACCTAACCCTCTAAAATTATTTAGTTCTCATAATATGTAACTTAGCATATTCGTCTACTAGTTAGCTGAAGCTAGTTAGAACTTCCTAAAAGCACAAAGCAAGCAGCATTCGAGCATCAAGTAATCAGAACCAAGCATAACCTAATCAGGTCATTCCTATTGCTAACTGATCGGTACTAGCATGCAAGTCTATAAGATTATATAGCAGGTATACAGAGGCATCTCTCTTAGATCCTTAGCCCTAATCTAGCATGCGATTCACAAATTCATAATTCAAAACATATCATAAACATGTATGGGTATTTTGGGATAACTTAATTGATCTCGGATGATTTCATGCACCACACCCTTTCCTTATTTTAGAAAACTTTTTCTTAAAATATGTTTCTTTTTGAAAACTTAACCAAATCCTCGGTTTGATTTCAGACACACCCGAGAGTGTGCCCCAAATCCCTCAAACTAAGGCTCTGATACCAACTTGAAACATCCTAAAATTATGACCCAAAAATTTTATTTTTGATTTAAGTAAAAACAGTATTCCAAAACATTTTTCATACATCCTAATAGAATAAATATGTCAGATATCATCAAAATCAGAGTATGTCCCATAAACATAATACATTTGGTGTGTGCGATGCAGTCAACCCGAGCTCTTCCCCTTGGAACTGAAAGTACCTGAAAAATAAATTACATCCATAAGCATAAAGCTTAGTGAGTTCCCTAAAATAGCACATACCATACATACAATAAACATATAAGGGTCCCCGCCCGGCATCGGACCTCGTCCGGCATTGGGCTCCGCCCGACATCGAACCCCGCTCGGTAATAGATCACGCCCCACCCAGCATACATATATGATATATCAATTAATCACACACATGCAATAATCACAAAGATACATAGCATACAAATGGTCATCGGGCCCCGCCCGACATCGGGCCCTAGCCCGGTAAGCATATAACACATAACACATGCAAGAGTCACGAAGACAGCTAGCATACTAACATATCATAAACATAGGCCGACATTGGTGCCTTCGACCCGCTAAACCCTGTGAGGAAGACTCACCTCGAAAAGTTGAATGAAACAAATGATCCCGGACTGCTGGTCCTACAGCTCCCCGAGCTATCAATTGCCAAATAAAAACTAATTAACATTTAGGATCTACATCATAACCAAAAATCCCTACTTGGGATAAAAAGATCATTTTATCCCTAACCTAGCTTGGTCCAAGAAAGGAGCCCACAACCACAATCCAATAGGCCCAAAATATGGCCCAATTTCGAATTGCGCCCAATTCCTTCACATGGGCCTTAGCCTAAGGCCCAATAGAGTGCCCTAGCTCAAAACATTCAAAATCAGATGGCCCAACTAGCCCTAACCTTCTAAGCCCAAAATGAAGTCCCAACCCAAAGCCCAACATAGAGATGCCATCAGACTGAGTACGTTGGGCGTACTCAACTACTAGCTCGAAGGCTTGTACGCTGTGTGTACAGGCTTGTAAGCCCAACGTACTTTTCCAATTCAGCTGACTTCAAGATTAAGCTCCTAACCCATTAAGACTTTGTTCCAGGATACAGATCTGACCCCTTTAAGCTGAAATACCACGTAAAGTTGCTAACTTTACGTCCATGCATGACCATATGTAACACCCGGAATCTAGAATGTTAATTGTGGAATTATGCCAATTTCAAGTTGAATTCAACGAGTTGGAGGAGCCAACTCGGCGAGTTGAAGATGAAGAATCATGAGGATTTAGCAGGTCTACTCGATGAGTTGAGGAGCCTTAACTCGGCGAGTAGAGGTTGTTTTGGTCGCGAGTTTAATGAGAAAACTCGTTGAGTTGGTGGAGCCAACTCGACGAGTTGATCGCTATTTAGGAAACCCTAATTTTAGGGTTTTGCACCCTATTTAAACACCTTATGTTCCAAGTGTTGGCCTCATTTCCATCCTCCATATCCCCTAACCCTAATCTCGGAACCCTAGAGCCTCCAAGAGTGTTGTGAGTCCATTGTGTGTGTTTTGGTGTGTCTTTGAAGCTCATTCAAGAAGGAGAAGCTTGGTGCAAGGTGGTGATTCAAGAAGGAGCTCATAGATCTTGATTCTCTTTTCCATTTCCATCGCATTTTGGGTATAAAGTTCTAACCTTACTTAGTTTTGGCTTAGATCTCTTCTTGGGTTTATTTGCATGCTTTTAGCCATGGATGTGTGATTGTTGAGGAAGTAGAAATCCCAAGTAGTTATCCTTTCCAAATCTATGATCTTCATGAGCTCTTTTGGCTAGACCTGGAAATTTGATACACGACACGAACACGATACGAGTTTTCCGTGTATGTATTTTAGAAATTCGTGTTTCGTGTTTATTCGTGTCTGACATGTATTTTAAATTCGTGTTTCGCGTCTTACACATGTCAAACACGAATTTACCTGTTTAGACACGATACAAATTCGTGTTGACACGTGACACGTATATACACATATATAATTTAGGGTTAATTTTTATATTTATAATATATTAGGGACCAATTTTGTAAAAGTCAATAATTAGTTTATAGCCCTAGCTTTAAAAAGGCATTAAAAACTAGGGGTGGCAAATCGGGCCATCGTGTCGTGTTTTTGTCTGACACGACACGACACGACACGATCTCGGGTTTTTTTGAACTAACACGAAAACGAGCCGATTAAAAAATGACAAACACGACACAACTCGACAAGGATAACATTAAATAACAATCAATGCATTAAATTAATATTTATTCATACATAACACGAAAAACACGACAAACACAACAAAAAATGTTAAATCGTGTCAATTTCGTGTCAAAATTTGAACACGAACACGACACGACACGACGTCGTTTTTTTTATACCTGACACGAACACGACACGAACACGAATTCGAATTTCAATTTCGTCTCAATTTCGTTTCGTGTCGTGTATTTTTTTCGTGTCGTGTCATCAATTGCCACCCCTATTAAAAACGTATATATTCGTGTTTTTTCGTGTTTTCGTGTAACATAGCTAAAAAAAAGTGTCTATTTGTGTCGTTTCATGTATCACACGAATTTTTTACGTTTGGTGTTCGTGTTTGATACCCCAAACACGTTTTATAATTCGTGTCGTGTTCGTGTTTGACAAATTCGTGTTGTGTAAATTTGTGTCTGACATGAATACACGACACGCATACACGGATTGCTAGGTCTACTTTTGGCATAAAGGTGTCAACTTTATGGTCCCAAGGGCTTCATGCATTCATTAAGTCCTTCTTTTGGTCTTTTTTAAACTTTTGAGCTTCTTCTAATCATGAATAAGTGTAAAGTTGGAAACTTTACATGGCCATCTAGCCTCATATGGTCAGATCTACATTTTTGAGTTGTGTCCTTATGGAATAAGTGCTTAATGATTAAGTCCTTACCCTTTTAAGTTAGGGGTTTGGGTTTTGAACCTATTTTGGTGGTTCTTAGGGGTAAATTTGGAAACTTTACCCTTCTGAAGGCCATTTCAGTTAAGATCTGAGTGGGAGAAGTTGTTAGTTTTGAATATGTCGGCTTAATAGGTTGATTTGTTTGGTCTCGGGCGAACTCGATGAGTTAGATAGCCAACTCGACGAGTTATTTTGGTTTTCCCCGATTCTGAGTTAGTGAGGGTAAACTCGGCGAGTTGGACCGGTTTCTTCCCGACGTTGCGGTTGTCAGAGGAACTTGGCGAGTTGAAGGATAAAACTCGGCGAGTTGGGTCAACTCAGGACGTTGACCTTGACTTTTGATTTATGCCTTTGATCAAGTTTGTCCCAAGGGGTGTTTGAAGCAATCTGAATTGGAATGTGTGGGCTTAGGATAAGGCCTGTATGGGATTGGGCCACATTTGGAAAATTGGGCTATTAGTGGGCTTTCATGGATTTTGTGGTTTTGGATCTTGTTGGATTTTGGACTTGAGCCTTAGTTATGAATCTTGTTGGGGCGGGGGTAAAATGGTCATTTTACCCCAAGTATGGATTATGGATCATGGTTTGGAACCCAATTGTGCATTGGGTGATATTTTGGTATTGTTAGCTAGAGGAGTCGTTAGGGCAATAGCTAAGGATTTCTTGTAGTGAGCTTCAACATTCGAGATGAGTATCCTCACTGTTGTATGGGTTGAAGGCACCAATGCCGACCCATTTGGTTTATGTACTGTAGGAAGACCCGGGGGTTAGCCCTTGGCATTTTGTATGAAAGACCAGGAGGCAGATCCTGGCACACTGTACGCAAGACCAGAGTCTGAACTCTGGCAAGTAATTAGTTAAGTAGTGTAGTTTGTATGCTAGTTGTCTTTGTGATGCTTGCATGGAAGACCAGGAGGTAGCTCTTGGCACTTGTCTGTAAAACCCAGGGTTGTGGCCCCCGACTTGGCAAGAAAGATCACAAGGTATCTCGTGGCATAATGGCAAGACTATGGTTGGCACATAACACACTTATTGATTATGGCATATGAATGATATGTATGGCTCATGGTTATGTATGACATGTATGGATTGTTGGATATGTATGGTATGTGATATTTGGGGAAGTTACTAAGCTTTGTGCTTACAGTTTTCAGTTTATGTTTCGGGTACTCCAGTTTTCAAATGAAAGAGCTCGGGATGATCGCAGTGCATACACCCGTGTTTTCCGTAATATGTGATCTTTAGGATTGGACTCTGATAATTATGTTAATTGAAATGCTTTTCAATGTTTAGAACAAAGTTACAATAGTGTTTTGATTAAAATAAAAAAGAAATTTTTATCTTGGATTTTTGGGGTTGTTACAAGTTGGTATCAGAGCCTTGGTTTGAGGGATTCGGGCATATCCTCGGGTGTGCCTGAACTCAAACTGAGGAATTGATGGAAATTTTTATAAAATAAATATTTAACTAAAAAGGAATTTATAATTAAAGAAAGGGGTGTGATGCGTGCAATCGGCCGAGCTTAAGTAAGTGGTTCCCAGAATACCAATACATGATTATTATGTTATATGCTATGATTATAAGAATTGCATGCTAGAATAGGGCTAAGGATCTGCTCAATATTATATGATAGGAGAGATGCCATTATGTGCCTGATTGTATGAGCTTAGAATTGCATGCTAGTATTGATTTCAGAGAAGTGAATAGAATGGCTTGATTAGCGTATGATGGTTAGATTTTCCGTTGCCTGAATTTTTCTTGATTTGTACTTTGTGGGACTCTTAGTGAGGTGAGTTGACTGCTAAGTGAGTATGCCAAGTCACATGTTGCACATGTTAAATAATCTTAGAGTGGTGGATTTGACCCTATTGCGCAGCTCTTGTTTGAGCCCAACTGTTCTAGGGTTGAGTCTTTTACTCGAAGGATTATCTGATATCTGTTGCATGTGGCTATATTCATGAGGAAGTTAATTGACATTGGTAGGAGTCCTTCAACAGCTGAGGGTTGGGTGGGTTGGTAACCTAGGAGAGCCTTGGATATGCTTATGTGGGGTAGTGATGTGGTTTAGTGGGTTTTGAGGAAGTGACTTAGAGGATTCGGGAGGATTGATGAGGAAAGTATGGATAGGTGTGGAAGGTGGTATTGGGCTCGTACTACTGAAAAAACAGGATCCATACTCGAATCGGTGAGAGTCTTGGAAAATCTAAGAAGCTGATGGGAGGAGGATTTTTGGGTATGTTCTGATTGTTGGCTTGTCGTATTACAGTTTGGAGATGAGCTCTCAGGGAGGTGGTTCGGGTTCGGGTTCTGGCTCGGGTGCGGGTGCTAAGCCAATTAACGAGCAGTTGCGGGAGTTCATTTCATCAGATATTTCTCACTGTGTTTCAGAGATATTGGATGAGCGCTTGGGCGCGTTCCGTGCGGAGGTTATGGCTATCATTGGAGCTCGCACTTTGTCTTTCCGGGAGTTCCGTGCTTGTGGAGATCCTGTGTTCCATGGGGAGAGGGGCCCTATTGTCAGCAGGAGATGGTTAGCGGATATAGATAACACGTTCAGGACGAGTTTCTGCCCCGAAGAGGTGAAGGTTAGATTTGCTTCCTGCCTATTGAATGACAGGGCACAAGATTGGTGGGAGGAGATTGGTAATGAGATGGGTGATGATGTTGTTGATGATATGTCATGGGATGACTTCTTGACCAGGTTCCGAGCTGAGTTTACACCAACGATTGAGGTACAACAGTTGGCACGATAGTTTCTAGATCTCCGCTAGACTACTGAGACTGTAGCAGAGATCACTGCCAAGTTAGGGGAGAGGGCTTTATTGGTTCCGCAGTATGCAGCGGATGAGGAGATGAAGAAAGTGAGGTATCATGATATGATGCGGGATGATATCAGGGAGTTCGTGAGAATTTCGGGGTGCGAGACCCTGAATGATATGATCTCTAGGGCCCGAGAGTGGGAGATTGATTTGGAGCACATTGGAAAGAGGGGGTCGGATCAGGTGCAGACATAGGAGGGTCCCGGGAAGAGACCCAAGACTTCTGACCAGCATTTGAGAGGCCAGCAGGGCCGGAGTTAGTACATCACATGTGGGAAACTGCACAATGGAGTTTTTCGTTCCAGGTGTTTGGGTTGCTACAAGTGTGGCAGGGTTGGTCACGTCAGCAGGGATTCCTCAGGGGCAAGCCCATTATGCTTTCACTGTGATCAGATGGGCCACAAGAAGGTCAATTGTCCGATGTTGAGGGGAGGAGCGGTGAGCGTGCCTGCTCCGACGACTTTGAGGATCACCGATGGACAAGAAGGTAGGGCAGGAGCCTCATCGGAGAGGAGTTGAGCTTTGCAGTGTCAGACAAGGGAGGTCAGGACTCCAGCTGGCAATATTGCAGGTATGTATCTTTTGTCTTCTATCAGGTTATTTATATCAGTATTTATGATTGTTGGAATCTTGCATCAGTTGGGTAAGCAAATATTCGGTTCATTTCTTTGCTCATGTTTGGGTTATATCTTTAAATATTGTCATATGCCTTTTGCATGCCGTGAATTATTAGTGGTCAATGAAGGGTTGTTTCTCTTAAAGCGGGTGTGGAATGTTTTGTGTTATCTTGGTGGTAATCGGGATCGGTTCGGGGGCATTTTATAGAAGGTTTATGGTCAGGACTGAGTGGGTTAGTTGTCCAGTGTCGCCAAGATCTAGTGGTTTTAGCCATTGTGCTTGGATTGTTTTTGGAGGTGCCGAGGTAAGTGGTTTGTTGTTGAGGCTTTAGTTGGAGCATCCGTACTTCGAACATCAAGATTTGAGTGAGATTTTATTTTTTTGCATCTGGGGGTTATCAGTAATATTGGGATTCGGGAAGCGTTTAACTAGTCTTCAGAGATTGCGCGGTCTTTTGAGTTGGCTAGTAATGGATCACTAGCAAGGTTGAGCGTTGGTTGTCAACGGATCGATCGTTGGAAAGTAAGAAGGATTGGGGAATCCTTCAATTCTTGTGTGCTTTGAGAATTTAGTCGATTCCAAGTGGGAGAGAATCGTCCAAGGATTCAGGAGCTGAAGCGGTTTCGAAACTATGGTGAGTTTCGCGTCCCCGTCGGGGAGGAAGGCGACCCAAGTGACTGTTTGGATTGAGGATTGTGTGAGTTGGAAGTTCGGGAAACTTACCAACATTGAGATCACGTTCTCTTGGTGCTCGATAGCAGGCTTTGGGGAACTAGGTTGGGGTTTCAGGCATGGATCGAGTTCAGCTTGGGCGTTCGGTCGGGTGTGTGCTCGACTCTGGGTGTATTCGATTTGATAGATTATAGGTAAGGATTTGGGCTGCGATTATGGTAAGTGGAAGTGTTTTAAGACTGCGGGGTGGGCCGTAGCATTCACTAGTGGTCAGTTGGTATGGGAGTGTTATAAGACTGGGAGGTGGCCCGTAGCATTCACCGGTCCTTGTTCAGTGGTGAGATTGTAGCAAACCTGTGTTTTGCTCGCGGTTTTCTTCGGACGGTTTAGGCCTGAGTGGGTCAGTTCGCAAGGCTGTAGGAGGGCCACAATATGTTGGAATCAGGTTATGGTAGGTCGTGGGAGACCGGGTATGAGGAACGACTATAGTTGATCCTGTAGCGTTTAGTTTAGGATGGGTTAGTGTCGAGATGGTTTGGGTAGTTATTACCTGTGAGGCTTTCTGTCAGAAGTCACGAGGGGTGACTGTGTGTGAGTCTTTTGGCTCAGCAACCGAGCTGGAACCCGGTATTTCAGATGACTGGCTGATGAATTGGGACCAGGGAGGTCTCGGTGGATTTTGGAAAGCAGCAAGGAGGCAGCATGCTGTTTCAGGCAGTTTCAGTGTTTCAGGCAGTTCTGTGTTTCAGGCAGTTTCAGTGTTTCGGTCAGTTCAGTGTTTCGGGCAGTTTCAGTGATTCGGGCAGTATTGGTGATTGGGTCTCATGTGTGTGTGGAGTAACTGATGGATTGGGAAATTCTAAGTCACTCGCAGTGGGATTAAATAATCTCAGAGTAATTGATTTGACCTTGTTGTGCAGCTCCCGTCTGAGTCTAACCATTGCAGGAATGAATCTCCTACTCGAAGGATTATCTGAGCCTTCTGTCGGGTGTAAGTGTTCTATAGCTGTTTATGGTTAGTGACTTTGTTTCCCTTTGAAGCAGCAATGTGATCGGGGGGTTGGAAGCATTTTGTTTGGTATGAAACTCTATGAGGTTAGCACAGTAGCGGTTCGGCATGGGAGGTCTGATAGGGAGTCAGACTATTGAGACATAGGTTTCGAATTTGAGAGGTTGAGCATTCGTTCTTCATCGGACTTGAAGAACTATTCTAAGGGTGATTTCAGTAAATTTGGATAGGCCGTGGTATGTTCAGAATTGGAAGTGTTATGTTTGGTCGGTTGTTCGTTGAGAGTTGGACATGGAGTTGTTTCAGCATGAGCGGTCTGCCAGGGAGTTAGACCATTATAGATTTTAGGTCTCAGAAGTTAGAAGTGGTTTTCAGGGGCTAAAGGTTTGGATGTTATCTTCGGGATAGATGGTTCGGTTTGGGATTTCGGTTGCCTTGGGAAGGTTATTTGGTGCGCATAATTTTTATTTGTAATCGTCAGGTTGGTCGTTTTGGTATGAGTGTTAATAAGAGTGATTTCGAGGACGAAATCTAATTTAAGTGGGGCATGATTGTAACACCCGAAATCTAGAAGGTTAATTGTGGAATTATGCCAATTTCAAGCTGAACTCGGCGAGTTGGAGGAGCCAACTCGGCGAGTTTAAGATGAAGAATCGTGAGGATTTAGCGGATCTACTCGACGAGTTGAGGAGCCTCAACTAGACGAGTAGAGGTTGTTTTGGTCGCGAGTTTAATGAGATAACTCGACGAGTTGGGCGCTGTTTAGGAAACCCTAATTTTCGGGTTTTGGTTCCAGGTGTTGGCCTCATTTCCAGCCTCCATAGCCCCTAACTCTAATATCGAAACCCTACAGCCTCCAAGAGTGTTGTGAGTCCATTGTGTGTGTGTGTTTTGGTGTGTGTTTGAAGTTCATTCAAGAAGGAGAAGCTTGGTACAAGGTGGTGGTTATAGAAGGAGCTCATAGATCTTGATTCTCTTCTCAATTTCCAACACATTTTGGGTATAAAGTTCTAACCTTGCTTAGTTTTGGCTTATATTTCTTCTTGGATTTATTTGCATGCTTTTAGCCATGGATGGGTGATTGTTGAGGAAGTAGAAGTCCCAAGTAGTTATCCTTTCCAGATCTATGATCTTCATGAGCTCTTTTGGCATAAAGGTGCCAACTTTATGGTCCTAAGGGCTTCATGCATTCATCAAGTCCTTATTTTGGTCTCTTTTAAGCCTTTGAGATTATTCTAATCATGAATAAGTGTAAAGTTGGAAACTTTACATGGCTATCTAGCCCCATATGGTCAGATCTGCATTTTTGAGTTGTGTCCTTGCGGAATAAGTGCTTAATGATTAAGTCCTTACCCTTTTAAGTTTGGGGTTTGGGTTTTGAACCCATTTTGGTGGTTCTTAGGGGTAAAGTTGGAAACTTTACCCTTCTTAAGGACATTTCAGTTAAGATCTGAGTGGGAGAAGCTATTAGTTTCGAATATGTCAGCTTAATGGGTTGAGCTGTTTGGTTCCGGGCGAACTCGACGAGTTGGATAGCCAACTCGGCGAGTTGTTTTGGTTTTCCCTGATTCTGAGTTGGTGAGGGTCAACTCGACGAGTTGATTAGAAAACTTGGTGAGTTGGACCGGTTTCTTCCTGACTTTGCGGTTGTTAGAGGAACTCGGCGAGTTGAAGGATAAAATTCGGCGAGTTGGGTCAACTCTGGCCGTTGACCTTGACTTTTGACATATGCCTTTGATTAAGTTTGTCCCAAGGGGTGTTTGAGCAATCTGAATTGGAAAGTGTGGGCTTAGGATAAGGCCTGTATGGGATTGGGCCCAATTTGGAAAATTAGGCCATTAATGGGCTTTCATGGATTTTCTGGTTTTGGATCTTGTTGGATTTAGGGCTTGGGCCTTAGTTACGAATCTTATTGGGCCAGGGGTAAAATGGTTATTTTACCCTAATTATGGATTACGGATCATGGTTTGGAACCCAATTGCTAATTGGGTGATATTTTGGTATTGTTAGCTCGAGGAGTTGTCAGGGCAGTAACTAAGGATTTCTTTTAGTGAGTTTCGACATTCGACGTGAGTATCCTCATTGTTGTATGGGTCGAAGGCACCAATGCTGGCCCATTTGGTTTATGTATTGCAGGAAGACCCGGAGGTTAGCCCTTGGCATTATGTATGAAAGACTAGGAGGCGGCTCCTGGCACACTGTATGCAAGACCTGAGTCTGAACTCTGGCAAGTAATTAGTTAAGTAGTGTAGTTTGTATGCTAGTTGCCTTTGTGATGCTTGCATGGAAGACCAGGAGGTGGCTCTTGACACTTTTTTGTAAGACCCAGGGTTGTGGCCCCCTGCTTGTCAAGAAAGACCACGAGGTGGCTCGTGGCATAATGACAAGACTATGGTTGGCACATAACACACTTATTGATTGTGGTATATGAATGATATGTATGGCTCATGGTTATGTATGACATGTACATATCGTTGGATATGTATAGTATGTGGTATTTGGAGAACTCACTAAGCTTTGTGCTTACGGTTTTCAGTTTATGTTTCACGTACTCCAGTTTTCAAATGAAAGAGTTCGGGATGATTGCAGCGTATACACCCGTGTTTTCCGCAATATGTGATCTTTGGGATTGGACTCTGATAATTGTGTTAATTGAAATGCTTTTCAATGTTTAAACAAAGTTACAATAGTGTTTTGATTATAATAAAAATGAAAATTTTACCTTGGATTTTTGGGGCTGTTACACCATAAGAAGCTCTAAAGCTCAACAACGACTTAATAAAAACATGAGACTCCTAAACTCCATAAAGTTGGCACCTTTATGCCAAAGGAATCCATGAAGACCTTAGATCTAAAAGAATAAGGCTTTGGGACGTCCTAATCCCAACATCCACCCAAACTATGGCTAAAAACATAACAATCTGAACCAAAAAGAGATCTAAGCATCTAGCAAGCAAGATGAGAATTTGATACCTCAAAAGCTTGGCAAATAAGGTGGTGGTTCTGGATCCAAGACCTCATTTCCAGGCTAAGCAACTTCTAGCTTCTTCAACTCCTTCAAAAAGCACAAAATGAACACCGAAATCTCTCTAAAATCTCACACACTCAACAATGAAAGCTAAGACTCGATTTTAGGGTTTCTGGACAGAAGAGGCTGAGGCCTGAGAGGGAGGTTGACACTTGGGACTTAATGACATTATATAGGGCTTAAACCCTAAAAATTAGGGTTTTGAGTTTGACCACGTACACTGCGCGTACCACTTTGTACGTTGCGCGTGCGGGCATGCCTCTGCGTTCCTTTTTGTTCCATTTATGCCCCGCGTACACCAGGTTTACGTCCAGCGTACGGCCTAGACCAACTCCACTCATAACGGCCCAATTTCACTAAGACCAACACAACTTACATAATTTAGACAATAAAAATAAATAATTAAATAAATGATACCTTAGGACCATCGAGCGTTACAAGAAATCCTATAAATTCTTAGTTCACTTAAACTAATGCTTTGATACCAACTGTGACATCCCCAATTTCTCAGAAAAGGCCGATTTGTTTATGCTTATTTAAAAATCAGAGTATCCTTTTTGAAGAATAATATTGCAGAATTTGTTCCAAAAAACATGATAATGATATTATCAAAACATTTCCGAAGAAATGTATTTTATTTATATTAAAACGTTGGTATGTCATTGTCAATACAGAAACATAAGCATAACGAAATATTACAAGCCTTACAGTAATAAAACTAGTGGCCCAATACTCCTTGAATCTCTCAGTAGAATGTATCTTTCATATCGCTACTTGTGATACAATAAGCTGAGTGGGTCAGGTTGGGAAACCTAGTGAGTACATAAGGATTTCAATCCCACAATATTATATATATATATATATATATATATATATATATATATATATATATATATATATATATATATATATATATATATATATTAGAATGCGCAAGATACAATTTCACCTCATATAAACAATTTACCCCACCACGTCGATCCTCATAACGACACGATTCATACTTTCAGATCTAAAATGAATGGCTTTACCTAATCCATACTTCCGGATCAGGTATGAATGACTATGTCTAATCCATGCTCTCGGATCAATGACAAATGATTATGCCCAATCCATATTCTTGGACTAGGGATGAATGACTATGTCTAATCCATGCTCTCGGATCAATGACAAATGTTAGTGTTCTACCCTTCGTGTATATCTCACCCGTATTCTTAAGGAGATACTACCCGATATTCATATTAAATAATTTAGGTCTATTTTGTAAGTCCTAAATCTTCACATATTATTATATATGTTCTTAACACGTATTCCGGGAAATAGAAAATATCTCACACATAAACTCTTTAACAAATATTTAATATTTTAATTAATAATTGTATTAAAATCATGTTCATGAAAGGGACTATGAACTCACTTGTTAAAGTGACGATTGGAAATTCGGACAACGCTTCGCTTCTAGCAACTGTCTTTTCCTTTGACGTAACCTAGTATCATTATCACTAAGCTTAGTCTAATATTTATTGCGACTAATTATTAGTCTAGATTCATCATTAATTCAAAGTCTACTGATATATAGCTGATAAGGGACAACCAGGTAGGATCATATCGGATGTAGGGTTTGTTTGGTATACAAAGTATACTGTTTGGAAATCCATTTTAAACACCTCACTAAATCCAGCCTAGACATCATCCCTGTAAGTAGATCAAACAGTATAACGACTTGGAATCACTGATAAATCTTGCTTATAAGTTCATAACATGGTTGTAGAAATCGGGATTAAACGTTTGTCGTTCTCCAACCGACTACGATTAGTGTGTTTGACAGAAATTAGGGATTAATCGGGTTTGGCGGGATTAATTGGTCTTGGTGGGATTAATCGGTCAAAAAAGTCAACAAAAGTCAAAAATGTCAAAAAAAAGTTCAAAAAATTAAAAAAAAAAATTTACTCCAAAATTTTGAAATTTTCAAAATTTCAACTATTATACCAAAATGTTCATATTTTCGTATTTTCAAAATTTCAAATTTCAAATTCTCTTATTTTCTAATTTTGAAGTACTTATTTTTCTTAAAATATATTATCTTTGATTAATATTGATATTTTATTAATAATCTATGGTTCCCGTTTAATCCCCGATTAATCTTCGCCAAGACCGATTAACCCCTTAACATCAGTCGACCATCGAGCTATCGTCGAATGATTTTTAGAACCTTTGTTCATAATAGCGATAATGAACTTAAACATAAGTTATACTTAAATCACGATAAGCATAACTCAACTTATAGGTGGTTTAGCGAAAAACCGGACTTTGCGCAAGCAGAAGTTCTAAACTGAAAGCTCTATTTCTCGCGGCTTTTCTGGCGCTCCGGAGCTTCGGTACTAACATTTAGGAAGTTCTAGAGAAATACATTGAGGCCTTGGGTGACTTTGGGAGAGAATAAAATGGAAATGTGTGAGGAAAAGAGTGAAATTCCAGTTCTATTTATAGGCTGCTAGGAGCCTAATACGCTGGGCGTACATAAATTTACGCTAGGCGTAATAGGTTTAATAGCGTTATGCTGGGAGTAATTTGCCACATGTCAACATCTGGTGGCAAGCCGTGGGAGGAAGGGGTGCACCAGATCGCGACACGTGAAAATTAATTATCTTGCAAAATTCATAACTTTCGCACACAAGCTCCGTTTTTGATGTTCTTTATATCCACGCATAGCTATCGGCGATATCTACAACTTTTTTCTAGACTCTGTTGGCTAGTCTTGGCATTATTTTTAAATTTATATTTTAATAGGCTTAAACAATTAAAGTTCGTTAAAACTTCATAACTTTGTCATCTGACGCCCGTTTTCGACTTTCTTTATATCGTTGAGCTCCTATTAACGATATCTTCAATTCTCGTTTAGATTGTGTCGGTTAATAATCGATCGATCTAAAATTCAATTCTGAGTTGTACACTGCTACGCTGAATCTTTGAAAAATCATAACTTCCTCAAATGAAGTCAGATTTGGACGTTCTCTATATGCACACTCTCGGTTTAATGAATACTACGACTTTCGTTTAGATTACTAAGGCTGGAAAGTAATTTATCAAAAATTTACTTTTTACGATACTGTCATACCCCCAAACCGGAACGGCGGAAACGATCGGGGGCGGAGGACGTCATGTCAAGTATCACAACACATGCATTTATAGTAATCAAAGTATAACAACCATTGCATTAATAATATATAAGTTTTTACATAAGTGTTCAAACATTTAATATTCAACATCAAAAGTAGATATAGTAAAAGACAAAAGACGCAGCACGGTACTAGGCTGTCTTCTCAAAAGCTCCGGGAGTGTACCTGGATTCCTGAGAATACAAGTTATTTTGAAAGAGAGGATCAACATTTAAGCTGGTGAGTTCATAAATATTAGTTTCATTTATGGTTGCAATAGTTTTAAGAAAGTGATTGATTTCGATCCAGAAAATCTTATATTTTCTGCTTTACAACTGAAAAGTAGTTTTAATTCCATAAAACCGTTCCGTTTAAGTGTTATTGTACTTATAACATAGTATGACATAATTTTAACTGACCATAAAATTATAAGAAAAATGTTTTCTGTTTTGTTTGTGGAAAACGATTGATGCACTAGTATTACTTAAAAATACACTACTGGTGTAATAACTACCCTATAATTAAGCTGGTTAATTAGGGTTAAAATGCGATAAGGTTGTAACCATGCTAATTGACTAGGATGAACACGACGACCTTCTGGCGTCGAACAGTGTGACATTTGTTACCCCTTGGCCTGCCGGCCAAACTGTAGCTAACAGTCGGGATGTGGGATAGTCGATCCTGTATAGATCTATACACACCATGCCCGCTCTCCCTCCAGGAGACTCTGGTTACAAAACGCGACATAACAAGTATATTGCTATGCCGTGAAGTAGTATTTCACATTTTTGGTTTATCTAGTTTAAGTAAAGATTGAATTTTATCATTTTCTTAACAAAGTAGTTTAAACCTTGTATACATATCTGGTAAGAATAGATTTCTCGTTTTTTTCATAAATTATACCTATTATAATTTATATGTTTTATCTGTTTAGCATGATCTCTCATGAATGTACCCCTTTGCTCAGCGTGATACAAAAGTAATGATACCGATTGAAATAACCTTTTATATATATATATATATATATATATATATATATATATATATATATATATATATATATATATATATATATATATATATATATATATATATATATAGGCGGTCTGCAACTGACTACGATTAGGGGTGCTTGACGGAAATTGATCAATATCGGTCAAACTCAGGCTAGGCGGTCGTTGGCGGTCCTCGGCGGTCCTCAATTTTAAAAAATTCAAAATTTCAAATATTACACCAAAATTTTCAAAACTTCAAAATTTTAAAATTTTAAATATTCAAATTTTCAAATATTATTACAAATATTTCAAAATTTCAAAATTAGAAATTTTCAAATACTATTTTTTTAGGATATATTAAGTTTTAAAATAGTTTTATTAGTAATTTATGGTCCCCGATTAATCCTCCGATTAATCCCCGTCAACCGATTAATCGCTTGACCCCAGTCGACCGCCTAGTTACCACCGATCGATTTTTACAACCTTGATATATATATATATATATATATATATATATATATATATATATATATATATATATATATATATATATATATATATATATATATATAGGTTTAGGTTTTATGGAAAACAAAAAACCCTAAAAAAACCCTAAAATTCAAAAAAAAAATGCATAAAAAAATACTTAGAGATCACAAAGCTTTTTTTGAATTTTTTTTTATAAAAAATTGCAGTTTTTTCTTAAAATTCGCTGAAAAAAAAATCAATTTTTTTTTTATAAAAAAAAAAATTTTCTAAATTTTTTTTTTAAGCGAATTTGTATAGAAAGCTGCGATTTTTAAAAAAAATTCAAAAAGAAGTTTTGTGATCTCTAAGTATTTTTTTTATGCATTTTTATGATTTTTAGGGTTTTTTTGTTTTCCAAATAACCCTTATATATATATATATATATATATATATATATATATATATATATATATATATATATATATATATATATATTCAATACATAATTAAGAATGAAACGACCTTCGGACAAATAATCCCACCTTAAGCCCACATCCAAACAAGGAAAAGAAAGTAAGACAAATCATTAGTCATAAGTCTTTTAAGCCTTAATTATATGCATATACATATATAAATATGATTTTGACAAATATAAGTTCTAAAGAGTTTATAAAATATTTAAAAGAGTTTAACAGTTTTTCAAATAGTTTAACAGTGTTTAAAAGAGTTTACATGGGTTTAAGTGTAACGACGTAAATTTTCAAAACAATTTTTCATTTTTCAACATAACATATCTCATAAAGTAATCTCAAAACTCCAATGTATCAAATGTTATCTCAGTAAAACATATCCCAGAATCTCAAATACATAATCCTCTATCAGTGTGTACAGATCATGTCGGCGCCTTCCCGCGATCCTCGCTAGTACCTGAAACACATATCACATAACACGGTAAGCATAAATGCTTAGTGAGTTCCCCAAAATACCACATACAACACATACGCCTCTCGAGGCTATAAGTCGGTAAGACCCTCCGGTCGATGTGTCTTAGCGGGACCCTCCAGTCCCGTAGCTCGTTGCACCCTTCGGTACGGTCTAGCTCGTTGGACCCTTCGGTCCGGTCTAAATCGTTGGACCCTCCGGTCCGGTATAATCGAGGACCCTCTGCCCTCGTAAGTCATTGGACCCTCCGGTCCGGTCTATATAACACATAGCATACACATAACACAATGCAAATAATCTCAATCATACACATAACACATAAGACCCTCCGGTCTGCACATAAATACCACTCTAGGTAATGTATAGTGAGAAGACTCACCTCGTATGATGTCTAGTAAACTCTCGTGCTCGATATCCTCGATCTAGCCTCCGCCTATCAAAATGATAATATCTCTAATCAATACTCTCTTATATTCTCATCTCTAAGGAATGGGTAGAAGACCATTCTACCCCTCCATGGCCTCTCTTGAATCAGTTTGACCAAACCCTGAGGTCAACTGAAGTCAACTCCAGTCAACGGTCCAACTTTGACCTGACTCGTCGAGTGCACTCGGGTGACTCGGCGAGTCCATGCGTGTCCTCTAAATCCTCCTAAGGCCTTACTCGACTCGTCGAGTTAACCTTTCACTCGACGAGTTACCACTGATCACGAATGGCGGGGCAACCCGATCCGACTCGTCGAGTCCTCTTATGGACTCGACGAGTTTCCTCCATGGCAACACTCATTTGACCTTCTGAGGTCAGATCTGTTTCTCTAACTTATAGATCTGGCCTTCTAACACCCAAAAATCACGTAAAGGTCTGAACTTGGTGTCCATGCATGGTGTATCTTGCATTATATACCATAGAAACCCCATTAATGCTTCCCAGATTCAAAACCCTATGATTACTCGACTAAAGCTTCATACTTTCTGGCTCTCTGGGCCTAGAAAGGTCCAGATCTATTACACAAATAGGAAGAGGGATTTGATGCATTCAAGACCCCAAAAATGAAGTGATTCAAGCCCTAACCCCAAAAATGGAACCTACACCATAGCGAAGAAGAGGGGTTCGATTTGGTACCTCAGAATGAAGCTCCTTGCTTGACTAACTCAGAACAACAACCTCCTCTGGTCCTTCTTGCTGGAACTCCTCTCCTCCTTTTGCAAAATCACACCAAATAGCTCAAGATAACTCTTTCTCTCACTCTACACACTCAAACTCGCTAGGGTTCTCTCTTCTGGAAAGGTAGCCGCAATTGAAGGCCATAAATGCCTTTAAATAGGGCCCAGGCCCAAGGATTTAGGGTTTCTGTCAACAGCGCGGACTCGTCGAGTCGACTCACCGACTCGTCGAGTCCCTTCATTAATCCGAGTCATCAGTCGAGATCCTACTCGACGAGTTTAGGTGTCAACTCGTCGAGTCCCTCTTCTTAACTCAAAAATAAATACTTAAATTATGATACCTGGAAATCCGGATGTTACAATTCTCCCCCACTAGAATCAGACTTCGCCCTCGAAGTCTTACTCTGCAAACAACTCTGGATGCTGCTCCCTCATCTCCATCTCCGGATCCCAAGTCAGCTCGGACCCTCTTCGATGTTGCCACTGGACCTGAACCAGAGGCACCTCCTTGTTCCTCAGAACTTTGATCTTCCGATCCAAGATCGCGATCAGCCTCTCAATGTAATTCAGGCTCGCATCCACCTGAATATTCTCTAGCGGCACTACTGCCGTCTCATCGGCTATACACTTCCTCAACTGGGATACGTGGAAGGTATCATGAATCTGGCTCAACTCCGCAGGTAGCTCTAAACGGTATGCTACCTTACCCACTCTCGCGGTCACCCTGAATGGACCAATGTATCGGGGCCCCAGTTTGCCCCTCTTCCTGAATCGGATCACTCCTTTCCAAGGAGATACCTTCAGGAGTACGAAATCTCCAACCTGGAACTCGAGCTCGGATCGCCGCCTATCCGCATAACTCTTCTGGCGGTTCTGGGCGGTCAGTAACCTCTGCCTGACCTGCTGTATCTGCTCAGTCTTCTTAAGCACTATCTCAGTGCTACCCATCACTCGTTGCCCTACCTCTCCCCAACAAATGGGAGTCCGACACCTCCTCCCATATAAAAGCTCAAAGGGAGGCATACCAATACTTGAATGGTGGCTGTTGTTGTTAAAAAACTCAGTCAAAGGTAGGTATGTGTCCCAACTTCCCCCGAAGTCCATAACACATGCTCAAAGCATGTTCTCGAGCGTCTGTATCGTTCGCTCACTCTGGCCATCCGTGTGTGGGTGGTAAGCAGTACTGAAGTGCAATCTCGTACCCAAATCCTCATGGAACTTCTTCCAGAACCTGGAAGTGAAACGTACATCTCGGTCTGACACAATCGAGATCGGCACTCCATGCCGCGACACCACCTCTCTCACATATGTCTCTGCCAGCCTCTCCGCAGAAGAGCTCTCACTGATAGCAAGGAAGTGAGCGCTCTTCATCAGCCGGTCCACAATCACCCAAATTGCATCAACACCTCTCGCGGTCCTCGGCACTTTGGCGATAAAATCCATAGAAATATGTTCCCACTTCCACTGGGGAACCTCTAATGGCTGCAATTTGCCATGCGGACGCTGGTGCTCGGCCTTAACCCGGCGACAGGTCAAGCACCTCTCTATTACCCATGCAACATCCCTCTTCATACAGGGCCACCAGTAGTCTCTCTTCAGGTCCAAATACATCTTAGTGGCCCCGGGATGGATCGAAAATCTCGATCTATGCGCCTCCTCCATCAGAGTGCTACGTGCCCCGCCCGTATACGACACCCAAATCCGACCACGAAATGTCATATGCCCTTGGCTATCCGTCACAAAGTCGGATACCTGTCCAATCACCTGCTCCCTCTTGCGGTTCTCTGGTCTCACAGCCTCTGCCTGGGCCTCTCGAATGGTATCCAACACCGGAGTCATCACCGTCATCCTCATACATATATCTCGAATCGGGGCACTCTCCGCCCTGCGGCTCAGATTATCGGCTACCACGTTAGCCTTGCCCGGGTAGTACAGGATCTCACAGTCGTAAACCTTTACCACATCCAACCATCTTCTCTGGCGCATATTCAGGTTGGGCTGATCCATCAGATACTTCAAACTCTTGTGGTCCGTGTATATGGTACACCGAACCCCACACAAATAATGGCACCATATCTTGAGGGCGAACACCACTGCCCCAAACTCCAAATCGTGGGTGGGATACCTCGTCTCATGAGGCTTCAGCTGCCTCGATGCGTATGCTATCACATGTCCTCTCTGAATAAGCACCGCACCCAACCCTGATATAGACGCATCACAATATACCACGAAATCCTCCATTCCCTCCGGAAGGGCTAACACCGGGGCTTCGCATAATCTCTGGCGAAGAGTCTCAAACGAGGTCTGCTGCTCGGGACCCCAAATAAAAGCAACACCCTTCCGGGTCAATCTGGTGAGGGGAACGACAATCTTGGAGAAATCTCTGATAAATCTCCGATAGTAGCCGGCCAACCCCAGAAAACTCCTGATCTCGGTGGGGGATCTTGGCACCTCCCAACTCATGACAGCCTCAATCTTGGCCGGATCGACCAATATCCCATTCTGATTAACGATATGTCCCAAGAACTGGACCTCCCGTAACCAAAAATCACACTTGGAGAATTTGGCATAAAGCCTCTCCGATCTCAACACTCCAAGGATCTCCCTCAGATGCTCCTCATGCTGCTCTCTGGATCTCAAATACACTAGAATGTCGTCGATAAACACAATCACCGATCGATCCAACATCGGCCTGCATACTCGGTTCATGAGATCCATGAACGCTGCTGGTGCATTGGTGAGCCCAAAAGGCATCACCACGAACTCGTAATGCCCATAACGAGTCCTGAATGCCGTCTTCTGGATATCCTCATCACGCACCCTCATCTGGTGATAACCAGACCTCAAGTCTATCTTGGAAAACCAAGACGCTCCCTGCAACTGATCGAACAGATCATCGATCCTCGGTAGTGGATAACGGTTCTTGACCGTCAACTTGTTCAACTCCCGATAATCGATGCACATCCGGTGTGAACCATCCTTTTTTTTGACGAAAAGGATCGGCGCTCCCCACGACGAGCTACTCGGTCGGATGAATCCCTTCCCCAACAGCTCCTGAAGCTGTGCGGATAACTCCTGCATCTCCGGTGGCGCAAGGCGATAGGGTGCCTTGGCAATAGGCGCTGCCCCCGGAACCAAATCGATGCAGAACTCCACCTGCCTCTCGGGAGGCACACCCGGCAACTCCTCGGGGAAAACATCCGGAAACTCTCGCATTATCGGTACCTCACCGACAGAACTCGGCCTCTCTGCGGCAACTCGTGTATCCATCACGTAGGCTACAAACCCTCTATAGCCCTGCTGTAGACTCTGTCTCGCTCTGGCAGCCAAACAAAATGCTGACCCAGATCGGGTACCCTCACCATGCACCGTAAGCACTCCCCCACTAGGGTCTCGTATGGTCACCAACTGACGCTCGCAGTCGATAACAGCTCCGAATCGGCTCAACCAGTCCATGCCCACGATGACACAGACATCCCCCATCGCAATCGGTACCAGGTCTATCGGGAACTCAACACCGAAAATTTCGAGTACACATCCTCGAATCACATCAGTAGAATACACCGCTCGCTCGTCAGCTATAGAAACTCGTAGAGGTCGACTCGACGCCTCTCGTCGGATACTGATGTGCTGACTAAACGCTAATGACACGAAAGATCGACTCGCACCCGAGTCAAATAACACCAAAGCAGGTATAGAACTCACAAGAAAAGTACCTATGCATACCACCATATAAGCACTAAATCTCAAACTCAGTATAAGTAAATGAAAGAATACATACCAGCCACGACATTGGGCGCTGCGCGGACCTCCTCTGCTGTCAACTGAAAGGCTCTCCCGCGAGCCTTCGGTGCCTCGGCCTTCGCTGGCCGGGCCTCGGTAGCTCTAGCAGCAGGTGTAGATCCCTGTGCTAATCCCTGAAGTAGCTGTGGGCACTCGGCCTTCCGATGGCCAGTCTGGTTGCAGTGAAAGCAAACTGCAAACCCCTTGGGCAATCCCTCGCGAAATGCCCCTCCTTGCCACACTTGTAGCACACCCCTGCTCTGCACACTCCCTCATGGCTATTGCCGCACTTCCCGCAAGTGCGGCCCTTCGGACCTCCAGATCTCGAATCAGCCGGCTTTGCCCTCTTCGTTGCCGGCTGAGACTGTGCCAGCCGCCTATCCCTCCTCTGAGACTCGACCTCCTCTCTGGCCTGAGTCTCTAGCTCAATCTCCCTCTTCCGGGCATTTTCCTGGAGCTCGGCAAATGTCCGGTATGTCGAGTTCACCACGAACTCACGAATGTCTCTCCTCAGAACGCTCAGATATCGGCTCATACGTGCCTGCTCGGTAGACACGTGCTCAGGGAAAAACAACGCCCTCTCATGAAACATCCGTGTAATCACAGTCATGGACTCCGTCCCCTGCTTGAGGGACAAGAACTCCTGCGCCAATCGTTCCCTCTCCACCGGGGGAACATACTCATCTCGGAACATGGTGGTGAACCTCTCCTAGGTCACCGCTGTAATCTCTGCAGGAGTGAAGTCTGCCGTCACAAACTTCCACCAGTCCTTCGCTCCCAAGCAAAGCTGGTTCAGCGCGAACCATACTCTCAGATGCTCCGGACAAGAACATGTGTAGAAGCATCCCTCAATGTCAGAGATCCATCTCATCGCGGCTATCGTATCCTGAGTCCCATCAAACTCTGGTGGCTTCGTGCTGCTGAACTCCCGGTACAGCAACGAGTCACCCCCCTGTGGCCTAACAGCGACAACGGCTGCGGTGGCCACAACAACAGCAGCATCGATAAGAGCAGCGTACTGCTCGTCAAATGTCTCAATCAGAATGGTCTTGGTAGACCCAAACATCTCTGGTATCTCAGCTCGAATGGCTGCAGCCACCTCATCATGAATCATCCTGCGAATCTCATCATCGCTAACACCGCTGCTCTCTGGAGTGTGGCGCGTAGCCACCATGATGTATCTGAAACACAACACAAAGAAATCAGAGATTCGCTCGAGTATACTCGCACTCGATAACTCAACCCTACTCGTTCTTTAACACCCTAAGGATTCTTACTTGGACTGCTCACTGATCCGGTGTTTCCAGTAGTACGGGCCCTATACTACCTTCCACACCGCATCAGTATTCACCCTAAGTCCTCTTCCTAGGATCCCAGATCACAAGTAATCTATATCTCTCTAAACACAGGCTACCCTCTAGTAGACCACTCATAAACTCCTCACTGCTACCTACTCACTCTCGAAGTATCTCATAGTAGCAGTAATCTCCTAGGCTAAGGCATCACAAATCAGGCCACTCTAGTCCTAAATATGAATACCTAGCCTACTCTAGCATGCATAGCACATCACATAATATCTAATAACACATAATGTAAGGGTATTTTGGGAAATCACCGTTCGGGCGCTGGCTGATCGTACACACTGCTCTGTTCTGCTTTTCTCAAAATCTTTTACTCTTTTAGAAAAATTGTTTCTTTTATGAATTTTTTTCTCAAATCCTCAGTTTGAGTTCAGATACACCCGAAGGTGCATCCGAATCCCTCAAACCAAGGCTCTGATACCAACTTGTAACGACATAAATTTTCAAAACAATTTTTCATTTTTCAACATAACGTGTCTCATAAAGTAATCTCAAAACTCAAATGTATCCAATGTTATCTCAGTAAAACATATCCCAGAATCTCAAATACATAATCCTCTATCAGTGTGTACAGATCATGGCGGCGCCTTCCCGCAATCCTCGCTAGTACCTGAAACACATATCACATAACACGGTAAGCATAAATGCTTAGTGAGTTCCCCAAAATACCACATACAACACATACGCCTCTCGAGGCTATAACTCGGTAAGACCCTCCGGTCGATGTGTCTCAGCGGGACCCTCCAGTCCCGTAGCTCGTTGCACCCTTCGGTCCGGTCTAGCTCATTGGACCCTTCGGTCCGGTCTAAATCGTTGGACCCTCCGGTCCAGAATAATCGAGGACCCTCTGGCCTCGTAAGTCATTGGACCCTCCGGTCCGGTCTATATAACACATAGCATACACATAACACAATGCAAATAATCTCAATCATACACATAACACATAAGACCCTCCGGTCTGCACATAAATACCACTCTAGGTAATGTATAGTGAGAAGACTCACCTCGTATGATGTCTAGTAAACTCTCGTGCTCGATATCCTCGATCTAGCCTCCGCCTATCAAAATGATAATATCTCTAATCAATACTCTCTTATATTCTCATCTCTAAGGAATGGGTAGAAGACCATTCTACCCCTCCATGGCCTCTCTTGAATCAGTTTGACCAAACCCTGAGGTCAACTGAAGTCAACTCCAGTCAACGGTCCAACTTTGACCTGACTCGTCGAGTGCACTCGGGTGACTCGGCGAGTCCATGCGTGTCCTCTAAATCCTCCTAAGGCCTTACTCGACTCGTCGAGTTAACCTTTCACTGGACGGCTTACCACTGATTACGAATCGCGGGGCAACCCGATCCGACTCGTCGAGTCCTCTTATGGACTCGGCGAGTTTCCTCCATGGCAACACTTATTTGACCTTCTGAGGTCAGATCTGTTTCTCTAACTTATAGATCTGGCCTTCTAACACCCAAAAATCACGTAAAGGTCTGAACTTGGTGTCCATGCATGGTGTATCTTGCATTATATACCATAGAAACCCCATTAATGCTTCTCAGATTCAAAACCCTATGATTACTCGACTAAAGCTTCATACTTTCTGGCTCTCTGGGCCTAGAAAGGTCCAAATCTATAACACAACTAGGAAGAGGGATTTGATGCATTCAAGACCCCAAAAATGAAGTGATTCAAGCCCTAACCCCAAAAATGGAATCTACACCATAGGGAAGAAGAGGGGTTCGATTTGGTACCTCAGAATGAAGCTCCTTTCTTGACTAACTCAGAACAACAACCTCCTCTGGTCCTTCTTGCTGGAACTCTTCTCCCCCTTTTGCAAAATCACACTAAATAGCTCAAGATAGCTCTTTCTCTCACTCTACACACTCAAAATCGCTAGGGTTCTCTCTTCTGGAAAGGTAGCCGCAATTGAAGGCCATAAATGCCTTTAAATAGGGCTCAGGCCCAAGGATTTAGTGTTTCTGTCAACAGCACAGACTCGTTGAGTCGACTCACCGACTCGTCGAGTCCCTTCATTAATCCGAGTCATCATTCGCGATCCTACTCGACGAGTTTAGGCGTCAACTCGTCGAGTCCCTCTTCTTAACTAAAAAATAAATACTTAAATTATGATACCTGGAAATCCGGATGTTACATTTAGTCATTTTGGAAGTATTTGGTAATCCTTTATTGTAAAAACAATATTTAAAAGCATAAGAAAACCTTTTATATGATTTGATATCACATGTAGTTATTAACACAATTTAATTGTGTTCACTTTGTATTCCCCCCTAAAAAGCATTTAAAACCATTTAAAAATGTAGATTATAGGGGTATGAACTCACCCGATGTGAATAATTCGAATGAAAGATCGTTATAGGATGCTTGATTTCACTAGTGAAGTCCCGAGCACAAACGGATCCTATTTAGCATATAATAACATATATGTGTATACAGTTAATGTATTTAACATCTAAGGCGTAAAGGAAACAGTCTATGAAGTAGGGAACACTTACAAAGAATTGTTAGAATCGAAATTTGAAGGTTGAAGGAGGGTTCACGGCTAGCTTGATGGGTTCACGGCCCCATGAAGGGTTCACGACCCTAGGAATGGTTCACGGCCCAATTGAAGGGAAGAAAACTTGAAGATCTTTGATGATTGGTGAGTGTTTGAAGATCCTAAGTGGTATACTAAGGAGATTAAAAGGAAAAGGGATGTTTAAGAGTGATGTAACACTCCATTCGAAATTAAATAAAATGAGTAAATAATTAATAAACTCTTAAGCCCCGAGATATTATTATTATTATTATTATTATTGTAGCCAAACCAATAATATCTTAGCGAGGTGTTGGTTCGGGGAGTTAAATGTCATAATTTAGGATATTTGGGGTTAAAACGTAAATTCCGGATTAGTTTGTAAGGAATTATGAAGGTTGAGGGCTATTTAGTAAATTATGGGTTTAATATGAAAGAATTCATGAAGACAGGGGCTACATGGTAATTATTAGGACTTTAATTGAATAGATTTTGGAGGATAAGGAGCCAAATGGTAGATTTTGGTCTTAGTTTGAAAAGAATGTGTAGAGGCAGGGACCATTATTGTTAAAAGGTGGCTAAGTTTGAAAGGAACACGAGACTTAAACCCGTCATTCCCTTCCCTCCCGTTTTTCTTTAAACACGTCTAACCCTAAACCTAATGCATCGCTAGCCGCCACCCTTATTTCTCCCGTCTTCAGCCGCCTCCATGACAACACCGTGCACCACGGCGTTGAGGACACAACCCATCGAGTCAAGTGTTGCGGCCTCCGTTATTGTTGTTGCTGGAGACGGAGATCGGCGATGGAAAGTCGTTCAGTCGGAAATAACGGGAAGCAAGTCGTAGCCACCTCCTCCTCGTCTGTGAAGCAGGAGAAACGAAACCATGGTGAAGCTGCCGCTGTTCTCGGTTGAATACATGCTGTTTTTTCACCACCGAACAACCATCGTGCGCTGTTCCTGTTAAAGATGAGGACCGCCGATGGGAGCTGTGATAGCAAGCGATCGGAAGAAGCAAGCTGTTGGATGTCGAGTCGTGTTCACGTGAGTACAGGTGTTCCTGCTCGTGTTTGTGTGAGTGTGTGCTGCTGTATCATGGAAATTGTATGCGTGTGTAAGGAGTGTTGTGTCGCCGGAAAACCCACCGCCACCACCGTGAGGTGGTGGCTGCCATCGTGAAGCAACTACTGCCGCCGCCTTATGCCACCAGGTGGGTGGCTGGACTTCCTTCACGAGCAGAAGACGTGTGTTGTGTGTGATTTGTGTGGTCGGAAAACAAGAACAGCCACCACCACCACCGTGAGGTGGTGGCTGCCACCACATACCACCGCCGACGACCACGGGGGTGGTTGTGTGTGTGTTTGTCAACAGTGTGTGTGTTTATTTTTGGGGTTTAAGCATTGTAAAATGTAATTAGAAATTGAATAATGAAAAGAAACCCTAGCCACCACCGGCCGCCGTATCGGGTGACGGTGTGCTCGGTTTGTATTGTGACTCGTTTGGGATGTTTGGACAAAGTGACTGAAACCCTAATGGGCCTAATGAACCTTAATTGATCAAAAGACCTAGCTATTGGGCCTATTGGGCTAAGATGGGATTGGAACCCCTTAATTAGGGTTTAGAAAACCCTAATATTGGATTTATGGGCTTGGACTTATCGAGACCCACTTTTGGGCTATTGGAATGAAATTGTGTATTAAGCCTAAACACATGATATGATTTATTTAGAAGAGTGATGAACTTAATGGATTAAGTCCTTAATGGGTTAAGTGAGAAACACATAACCCTAATTGTCATTTTATGTGAAACCCTAATTTCACTTGGGCTTTGAGTTGGGCCTTTCTATTGGGCTTTGGTGATTAGGATATTGATGGGTCATCCAAGAACAATTATATGGACTATAATAATTTAGTGGGCTTAGGGTAAGGCCCATGTGAAGGTTTGGGCCCAATTTGGAAAATTGGGCCATAAATGGGCCATAATTGGGCCTTTAGGATTATGAAATATTGGGCCATTAATAATGCCAAATGTTTGGACTGGACTAAATGGTTGGGCCTTTTGAATGAGACCATGTAAAGGTTTGGGCCCAATTTGGAAAATTGGGCCATATGATGGGCTTTGGCCCATTACTTGGCTTTTGGGCCTTTGGAGTGTGATTTGGACTTTGGGCTTGGAACCCAATTATTAATTGGGTAATATTTGATGTTGACAGTTCGGGAATATGTCAACCAGCAGCTGGAGTTTTATTCGCGGGACTTTAGCAGTGTCAGGTGAGTCTTCTCACCATACCAATGGGTCTAAGGCATTAAGGCCGGCCCATTTTGTTGAGATGTGTGGTATACTTATTGTGTAGAGTTATGTGGTACACTAGTTGATGTAGTGATATGTGGTATGCCAGTCGATTATATGCTTTATGCTATGCTATGCTATTTGTTATGTGATATTTGCATGAAAGACCATGGGGGAGCCAATGGTACTTGGATGTAAGACCATGTGGGGGAGCCCATGTCTGTCCGACAGGAAAAGACCATGGGGGAGCCTATGACACTTGGATGTAAGACCATGTGGGGGAGCCCATGGCTGTCCGGCAGGGAAAGACCATGGGGGGAGCCCATGGCACTTAGGTGTAAGACCATATGGGGGAGCCCATGGCATCCTTATGCAGGGATACGTGGTAGAGATAAGTTTTGTAGCTAATATGTTATGCGGTAGAGATAGCTTTTGTAGCTAACATGATATGTGGTAGAGATAGCTTTTGTAGCTAATGTGTTATGTGGTAGATATAACTTTTTTTAAAGCTAATATGTTATCTGTTATGTGGATTGTGTGTGGGGTATGCTCTGGGGGACTCACTAAGCTTTGTGCTTACGGTTTACAGTTTTGGTTTCAGGTTTCATCGATTTGGAAATGAAGGGATCGGATTGATCGCAGTGCACACACCTATGATTTCTGCAATGATTGATTTTGGGATGAACTCTGATAAATGTTTTACTTAATGATGACTTGAAGTGTTTGAAATAAATGGTATCAATGTTTTAGCTATATTAAAAATAAAATTTTTTACCCTTGATTTTTGGGTCGTTACAAGTGAAAAATGGTGTTCTTGGCATATGATACTTGAGAGAGAAGGGAGGGTTTTCGGCCAAGGAATGAAGAAGTGAGGAAAAAAATGAATCAAAATCATATATATTAGGTAGAGTTCACGGCCAAAGGAGGGTTCACGGCCGTGAACCTAGTTTGTGGCCGTAAACCTCACTTGTTGAGGTTTTATGGCTCGAATGCAGTTCTCGTTTCTTACATGGTTCACTTCTTATCACTCAAACCTTAAGTATACTAGGTTTAGAAACCTATAAACTCGTTACCCTTACTATATTAAGATAATAAAGTAATAAGAGAAGACAAGTCTGACTTTTGATTGATATGATTGACTTACAAGATAGAAATTACGGGTTGTCACATCATCCCCCCGTTAAAGGGAATTTCGTCCCAAAATTAAGTCTAAGAAATACACATGGATGAATGTGAAAAATACGGATACTTATGTTCCATTTGATCCTCCCGCTCTTAAGTGGATTCAGGTCCTCGATATGTATTTTAGTGGACCTTCACTATCGGGGTACGGTTTTGTTTTGTTCTCTGGACTTCATTGTCTAGGATTTCTACGCATTCTTCCACAAAGTTGAGGCTCTCGTTTACCACGGTCAAATCGAGTGGGATAACAAGAGTCTCGTCGTAAAAACGCTTTTTCAAGTTAAATACGTGGCGGTTAGGGCGTACATTATGGAATTCTTGAGGTAGTCGGGGTCTGTAAGATACTGGACCAAATTCTAGTAAGAATCTCGAATGGTCCTATGTACTTTGGATTTAGTATTTCACTCTTTTCAAAGTGTCTCATGCGCTTCCAGGGTGAGACCGTCACATTACGTGGTCACCAAACTGGAATTCCAAGGGTTTTCTCTTATTGAAGGCTTAGCTTTTCTGACTGACTCTGAATGCTTTACGTCGCTCCCAGATTCGTACTCTCTTCTCGGTAGTTTCTCGAATGATTTCCGGACCAGCGAAGGTGCTGTTTGGAATTTGACCTCTAGCTAGTTGCATGTCACCTACTTTAGTCCAGCGCAGAGAGGATCTGCACTTATGACCATAGAGGGTTTCGAATGGAGCAACTTTAAATGCTACCATGGTAAAGAACTCGACTAGTTGGTAAATGGGTATCCCATGCTTTACCAAAGTCGATCACATATGCTCTCAGCATGCCTTTTAATGTTTGAATCGTTCTCTTTCTCTGATGGTCGGTTTGTGGACGGTAGGCTATTTCATGACTAGCCTAGTTCCCAGAGATTTCTGAAGTGACTACCTGAACTGAGAGGTGATTCTACCATCTTGAACTGAGATAACAGATATTGGAACACCGTGCAGTCTAACTAATCTCTCGGACACATGTTCTAGTTAGTTTCTCTATCTTACCTGTTTCCTTTAATGGTAAGTAGTGTGCGGGTTTGACTTATTTGACTAAGTTCTTATCCATTCCTCTCAGGGTTTCACCTGTCACATTTTCAGGTTTCAAGGCTTCCTATTGAGCCTCCTTACTTTGTGTGGACAAATGTGAATGGATTGTCATAGTCAATGATTTGACTCTATGACTTGAGTACTCTTTCTGACTAAGGGTGTCAACTACTACTTTGGCTTTACCGGAATGATAACAAATTTCATATTCGTAGTCATTTAGTAGCTTGACTCACTGTCGTTGTCTCATGTTGAACTCCTTCTGGTCGGATATATGATGAAGGCTTTTTCTTTAAAGGTCATGGTAAGAGTCATACTTGGCTCATCCATCATCACCTCGTGTATACAAGTCATATGTAATTAAGATTGAAAAGACGTTCGGATGGGTGACTCTGCCCCAAGTCCACAACCAGACAAGGAACAGGAGATAGGGCGGAATCACACATCCTAAATCTTATCGAGTCTAAATTACATACCACTCTTGCGTATACACTTAGCAGTGATAGGTTAACTTCATGAGTTCTAATCTCTATTCTCGAATTTGACTGGCGGTACGATTGGTCTTCCTAGGAGATCTGTTGGGTATAGATCGGGTGGTTACGGGCTTCTGGAACACCTTTGGTGTTTTTCGCTTCAAGTCTATTGATTACTAAGTAGGCTAGAAAGGCATGGTACTCCTCGCCTGGGTACTTCTGAGGTTTTGAAACGAGAGACGACATAAGGGTTCGTATTATGGATTGAAAGAATCTCATTTGACGGTTGTCTAAGGTGAAAGTTCTTTTACGCAGTATAGGAAATGGTTATGGTGAGGACTAAGTCCAAACCATGTCGGATGACGATGTCGGAACTTCTCAATGTAATAGATATTAAGTTGATCTTGGAAGAAGCGATTACTAGGACGATGAACTACCCTACGTACATATGTTTTCAGCGCTTTCGGTTTTATCCTGTTATTATTACTGCGAACCCTTTTTGATCCAAAATTAGCGAGCACTAACAATACGAGGGTTCTGATAATTTGAAATAATGAACTTTCATGAAATGATCCCTACTAGGTCTCTCTATAACTGCTTGGTGTATACAAGTAATGTATAATTAAGATTGGAAAGACAGTTGATTGAGTAACCCTGCCCTAAATCAACAACCAAACAAGGAACAGGAAATGAGGTGGGATCACTCACTCTAAGTCTACAAATCTTAATTATAAATGACCCTAATGTATACACTAAGCCATCATAGCTTACCTGCTAGGGTTCTCAGTTTTTTTTATATGAGTGTTGTGATTTGGTTCGAACGAGAGAGTAATCATAATTATAATTAATTATTGGGGTTTGGAAGCGTACCAAAATTATAGCAGGGTTCTTTGATGCTTCCCCATGCTCTGGAGTCAAACTCCTCCTGCTCCCTCGTTATTCTTCTCTGTTGGACAGTCCCTCTTGAAATGTCCTATTTCACCACAAAGATGACATATTGGACTGGTTCTAACATTGGTGGTTGAAGTGAGGTACTCAGCCGGAATCCTACAGAAGCGGGCGGTGTGCCCCTTTATGTTGCATCTAATGCAATGCGACACTCGGCAGACTCCCCGGTGATGGAAGTTGTACTTTTTGCATTTGGGTAGACTTCCAGCATACTGCTTTGCTGGGATAAGAGTAACCAAGACAGCAGTAGGAATGATAGCAGGAGCAACAGATGTCGTGGCTGCAGAGGCTGACACAGGTTGTTGTCTTTTGGCAAGTTTTTGAGATAACTTGCGCTCCTTTTTGTTCCAGAATTTTTGTTTCTTGCTTTCAGGTTTGAGGTTCGGTGTCTTTTTACAGGCAGGCACTCGTTGCTGTACTTGGCTATCACCACGATCGGGATTGCCGATAATATTTCCACTAACATTCGCGTTGTTAGCATTAAGGTGAGCCATGACAGGTGCTACGACTGCAGCTTGAAAAGTAGAAGAGCCTATATGTAGGATCAGGGTTTCATCGGTTGGCCGGTTATTTCCAGATGAAGACATGATTCTGTTACATAATGGGAAAACAAGCTCGTGAGCGATGATGGTTGTTTCTAGATGTATTCTATACATATAAAATTTTCATTTTGTTATATGGTTCTCAATGTTTCGAACTACATCCCTATGATGCATTCCTGGTAAAAGGGCAGAGGTAAGTTTTTAGAAATGGTTAAAAATGGAGTGTCATCCGAACTAAGTTATCTTTGACTGGTGGATATCATGTTCCAACATTAGAAAAGATTTGAAAACAATTCATAATAGAGTTTACATAAAATAGACTTATGAATTTGAGAAATAATCATTCTCAATTGAGATTTCGTAATCTGATTTACTGTTATTAGTCGTGATAGGAAAAGGCAATAAGCTTAACACCTTATGTGAGTAGTGTAATCACTAACTCACTAGGTTGTATCACTTTATTAGTTATTAATGTGACGCATAAGGCACTCAAACACTTCGCATGTTTCATGCGTGGTTTTCCTCTGTTCTCCGTTCTATTCTTGGAGGTAATGATTTTTGTTTCCGCTTGGTATTTATATGGTGTCCTTCTCTTTCGTAGGTATATTGAATTCCAGTAATGTCATACTTCAGGTTTTGGAACTGATCCCCATTACTTCATAATAGAGAATTTGAATCCCGGAAGTTCATGCGAACTTCTCACCGGTGCCCTTAATAAGGTAAAGGCACTTGGTGATTTCTATAGTTTCTTCACTGTTCATCGGTTTCCTTCTCGGAATCTTCCTAGTGAACTCTGCTGGATCCTCGTTGACTCCTCTGTTGGTCGCTGTAGTGGCTACATCTATCTAAGTGATTTATACGAGAACGAGAATGTCTAAAGAATCTATGAGATTAATAAAACACTTTTGTAAAAATATTTTTATGAAGATGATCCTTTCCGGTCTTTCTATAATCACATAGTGTGTACAGATTATATATAGTCCAGATCAAATAGACCTTCGAATAAGTGATCCTACTCTAAAACCACAACCAAATAAGGAACATGAAGTAGAGTGAAAATCACCTATTCTAAGTCCATAAAATCTCAACTATATATAATTTTAACGTATACACTTAGTAATTATAGACCTACCAGTAGGGGTCATTTAGTTTTCACTTACGTTATTTATAGTACCTAAAATACTCCTATAGGATTTTAATTACATGTTTGATTCCAGGGCTTCTTGGTATAAGAAATTGATAAGTTTTTAGTTTGTTGCTATTATATAGAATTATAAAATACTCCTATAGTATTTTAAATTTTATGTATGGTTCTAGTATTCCTTTGTGTATATGGTTGGTAAGTTTTAGACTCGTTGCAACACCACTATCACTCCCAAACACATGTTGGTCGTATCTCAAATAAATATAGTTGATCAGACTATATTTATCCCAGATATGATTACATAACTGCCCAGGTTTGACAGTAATGTCCAACTTCCAAATACTTTTGTTTTTTTCTTCTTGTGATACTCGTTCTAGTATATATATATATATATATATATATATATATATATATTTTATATGTACTTATACTTTTATAAAATATTGTTATATTTTAAAGTATAACTCTTGGTCAGAGTGTTTTTATCCCATTGTGTTTACAGTTGTATATCTTTTATGAATTGATATACTAAGTTCACTATAAACAATGCTCTGATAGCAATCTGTCACACCCCCAAACCGGAACGGCGGAAACGTTCGGGGGCGGAGGACGTCATGTCAAGTATCACAACACATGCATTTATAGTAATCAAAGTACAACAACCATTGCATTAATAATATATAAGTTTTTACATAAGTGTTCAAACATTTAATATTCAACATCAAAAGTGTTGGATTAGGTGTCTAAGCCCATAACTATTTTGGTATGTACTTGACCCAATTATGAGCATGGTCCTTTTGGGTTGCCTTCACCATAGCAACTGATAGGATGAATTAAGAAGAAAGATGATTAATTATGATTTATTAATATATCATATGAATAATATATTAAAAGAGAAATCATATTGTTTAATTAATATTAGTCAAGAGTTAATTAAGAATTAATTTTGTGGCTAAAAGAGATTAATTAAATAAAGGGGACCGATATTGTAATTATAAGATAGTTACAAAGTTGGGCTTAGGATCCATAAAGGAAGCATGGACGAATTCTATATGAGAGTCCATATGGAAATCGTCCAAGGGCCTTCTGGAAGGATCTTTGGGCCGCTTAAGGACTAAGCAGCTGGATTAGGGTTTCCAAGTTGATAACCCTAGAAGCCTAAGTATAAAAGGAACCCTTAAGCCTCCAAAAATGTGCCCAACCTTCTAATAGAAACCCTAGGACGTTTTTGGTGCCTCTTCCATCTCTCCTTGTTCATCTTGTTGCTTATGGTGTTTGTGACTCCATTAGAGGTGCAACATTTCATATGTTATATTCGAAATTGGTATGTTAGATTTAGGGTTTACAAGTCTTGGAAGATTATTGCATGTATGACTAGAAGAACTAGATCCAAGCATTAGGATTTGCATGTACACCATAAGATTGATGTATTGATCAAAACCCATCAGTGATATCAGAGCCTAGGGTGTTCTTCTATTGTATTTGATGCAAAGGTTAAATTTTCGAAGTTGAAAAAAATTCGTTTTTTGGACACTGACCAGGCTCTCGATGTGAGCACAGTGCTCACTGCAGATTTCGAAAATTTTGCCTTAATTTGCTTTGGATAATTACCATAAAATTAAAATCAGATTTTTCTGTCATGGTAATTGTTATCCTAACCAAATTAAAGGATAATTGTCAGTTTTAAATAATTACTTGTTTTATAAGATAAAGATTAATTATTTGTAAATTGATTTGAATTATATTGTATGAAAATAGATTAGGTTAAATTATGTGATAAATATTAATTATATGATTATTTAATTATTTTTGAAATTTGATCTAAACGATTTTTTGAAAAAGTTTGAAAAACTTGCCCTCAAGTTTTGGAATTTAAATTTTTAATTAAAAGTTTAATTTTGAAATATTTAAATTCTAAACCCTAGAATTTTACAAGTTTAAAATTCAACCCTTATGGTTTTATTAAATTAATTAAGTGTCTAATTAAAAGAGATAATTAATAAATCCATAATAAATTGGTTTAAGATTAATTAAATTAAAAGGTTTAATTTATTAATAGTTTGAACCACATAGTATTTTAAATGTATAAAATACACCTTATACTATATAACATTTAAAAGTTTAACATATTATATATGTATGAGTAAATGGTCAGTCTTACCGTTAGTAGGCCTCATTCACGAAGCTGGTCTATAAGGGGTGTTTAAGGAAATTGCCTATCAAATGGCGATTGAATGGGTATCCACTCATACCCACCGCACTCTTGACTAGTGGAGGGTCGTTAGCCGAACGGGTAGGATAGGACACAACCTTCCATTATAAGTATAATGACATACAAAGTAACTAAACACTTTTATAAATTCCGAAAATCTTAGTTACTTAGGAGAAATGTGGAATTGGTGCTAATCCATGAAATTGCACATTGCACCTTGTTGGTCGTTGGTGGAGCGTGTGTAGTTAACCGACACACTAATATGGGACCAATGAAGGATGACAATGGGTAGCTCGTAGACTATCATAGATCAATGGAGCGTGTGTGGTTAACCGGCACATTGATTAGGTGATGGACGTCTTCGAGAATACCAAGCTAATTTGCATGGTTATCCACACCTTGTTTGTGATCCTCGGCATCCCAGTCACAAACTTGAAGGGCATAATCGAGATTAAACATTCCATTGAAAAGTTCAATGAATCTCAAAAGATCTAGGAATTTCAATTCATTTAAAACCTAATTTTCAATTTTCGTTTTTCATGGTGGAAATTGGTAAATCGTCATTTACCTACCTTTAAATGTTCTGCAATTTGGATTACGGCATCCCTCTTCCAAATTGTAGAATATTGTGTTGGATCCTAGCCTCAATATTTCATTTGGGTGCTATATTGAGGATTTTATCAACTACCTTGAATTTCTCCCGTTTTGTAGATGTCAAATCTAACAACTATGGTCTTCATGAATCCGTTGGAAAAAGTTTTCCGCTTGAAGATGATATTCCACGATTGGATTGTGGAAATGGAAATCATTCTTCACTTCCTCCACCTCCTCCAATAATTCTCCCTGACCCACTTGTTCGATGATTTGAAAAGTTCAAGGCCGCTCAAGCCCTATTGGCAAAAAGACACAAAGATGGAAAGTCTGTATGTATTCATGTCTTGGATATGAAGTTGCATATTGATAGATTGGGAATGTTGGGTGTCGATGTCTCAAGGAAGTTGGTTGTTGACTTGGTTCTTCTGTCACTTCCGAATCATATAGTAAGTTCATTGGAGAGTACTATATGATGGACGACGACGTGACCCTTATTGATTTGACTTATTCACTTATTGTTGTTGAATCAACGATGATTTGGTGCACTGGTCAAGAAAATTTGTCTGGTAAATCAAAGTCCTATCCTTCTATGGGAAATGACAACATTGGAAGTCTAGAAAAGTTTTCTCTATGCAAGAGAAAGGCCGAGTCTGAGATAGTCCCGTGTACCATTCCAGAAGAATCCATATGTTTCTACTGCCAAAAGAAGGAGCATTGGTTACGAAGCTTCCCTGACTACCTGAAATATCTAAGGGATGGGAGAGTAAAGATGTATGACTCTGCTTCAGGTAAAATCCACTATCTAACTCTATTAAGTTCCTGTTTGTAGATTCTTAATACATAATGTGATAAGATTACATTTTGATGTTTTGTAGGATCGAAGAAAAGAAAGGAAGCTTAAAGGAAGAAGTGAGCTAAGTCTGATCGCGAAGAAATGGATTTCGATCGCATGATTCGATGATCGGATTTTTGAGCTGCTGCTTAGAGTTATGATAGATTGCTTAGGAATATGTAATAGCATAGTTTTCATTTTAATTTGGGTTGTAAGGATAAGTTTTCCGCACCTTTTATAAATAAAATAAATTTTGAGTTTTGTCTTATTTATATCTCCTTACAATGTCATTTGTGAAAATTGATGTTTGTGTGTTTCTATTATAAGCAATATTAAGTGGATGTGATTCTTAGTTATGTTATTTATGGTGGTGTCATGATTTCTAAGTAAGGAAAGATTCCCATCGCCCAAGTTTCAATTGGACAGAAGCTTGGAATCATATGATTTTGAGTCATGTGATGTATGAAAATCTTGGTACTTGGAAAATTAAGATTAATTCCTTGTTCACATAAGTATGTGAGTTAAGTGAAAGACTAGGAGATCTAGTATGCAATGTTGTGCACTGGTTAAGTCCACCACAAATAAATAATAAGATTATTTGTCATGATTTACTAAAAGTCTAGTAAATGTGGTTATGCTTACAATATTAAGTGAAATTCTGAATCATTGAAAAGTTTCAATGAATGGTAGAACGAATAAGAAGAATCAATTAGGCAGAAAGATAAAAGTTTCTCCAATCTGAAAAGATGGGAGAGTACTTTAGTATCATGTTTTATGATCGTCTTATTGATTATGAAACCATATCACAATTGATCCTCTGAGGACACCTTAGTGAACAAGTATGGCTAAGAAAAGGAATCAGAAATTGTTGAAATGGTTAAATCAAAAGGTGAATCATACTTCGTTCCAAAATCAAGTCTTAGAGTCATACTCCAAGATTGTGACTTGAGTGACACATCTTAAGAAGTTTTAACACACTCATCAAATGTGGAGTAGAATTTTTTTTTTCTTGCTCTTGCACATTTGAAATTGGTAAATTGTGATGTCTTGGATAAGACAAAGACCAACTAAGACCAATTGCGTGTAGTGTTTGTCTTGATAAGAATCTGTACTAACTCTTGAATATTTATTTGTCAAGAAATGGTTCTTGACAAGAGAATCTTATATGTCAAGAGGTCAGTGGGAGTCTAAATGATTTTGAAAAAGGTTCAAGAACTAATCAAGAGTAAACTTATTAAACACTAGCACATGACTTGAGGTTTGCAACCTATCGTGTTGACATATTCTTGTTTCTGTGCCATTCCAGTTTAGTCAACTATGCATGTGAGTTATATGAGTTCTCAATGGGTTGCATAGAGGCAAGGCTCCCTGATCAATGGAAAGTACACTGATAGGTAGGGGTGAGCTGCCTAACTACTTGGAAGACACAGTAGACCCTTGTGCTGCCAGGCGGCAGGAAATAAAGATTGAATAAGTTCAGTCCATATGAGTTTGGATTTGTCACAAACCTTGTCTTATGATTATGGTTATGACAAATTCACATGGATAGGAACACATACACCATAAAATCTAAGTGTTATAAGGTTTCTCTCTTTCATGAAAATGATTATGAGGAAACGCTTTCACTAGGAAGATTTTAAGGAGATGGCGATTGTGTAAGTTGCGTTCTCAAATTCGATTATGATTACGGCATCCCTCTTCATAGTTCGAATTATGAGATTTGGCAATTAGTTTAAACATGTAAGACTTATTGCTATAAGTTCTAAAATTGTTTAGACACACATATGAGCTATCTAAGGAAAGGTGTATGAGTTTGAGAAGCTTAGATAAAGGCTTATCGAAGCGTATCGTATAAGAAATCTGAACTTTGGTAAAAGTCAATAAGTATTGATTTCTAGAAGCTCAGCTGATTTCTGGATACATGTCAAAGCTAGTAGGAGCATAAGTGTTATGCTGGTAAGGATATAATCATCATGTTAGTCGGAGCATGATTATTAATTTAAGTGTTGCAAGCTAGCAATATTAATTATAGAAAACAAAAGTTTCACTTTGCAAAGTTGCAGGGGTTGAAAAGTTGTTTTGCTATAATTAAGGGAGAAAATATTATACTTCATTTCAAATCTAAAAGCTTAGATCGAGAAATTTTAATCAAATTTAGTCAAAGGACATATATAAATGTTATGTTGAAAAGATTCAACATAAGGGAATTTTATATATGGCAATATTATAGCAAGAAACTGGTAAAGTATCACGTTTTTCATTATGAATTGTGTCCCATAGGCTTCAGGTATAGGATCGATTGCATATGATGTAGTATTTGACCGTTCTAAAATTTTCCAAATGCCTAGGGCATTAAGAGGGAAAAGGACTAGAACCGGAATTGAATAAAATAGTTAAACAACTGTCAAGGACGATCTAAGGTTCGCTGAGGATTGGTCGCTTGTGGGCAATTGGAAGTATAGTAATGGATGGACCATATTCACATTATTATTAATAGATAGGATTCTATTTAGAATGAGTTGTCATATGGAAAATATGGAAATGTTTCCATAAACGGGAGTTGGATATTAAGAATCTATGTCTAGATTAGAAATTTTATGCAAGAAGGATGTTCAAAGGAATGTATTTTGAATGTGAGACTTCATATCTATGGAATTGTCTTGTAACAATCTCCTATAGAGCACTTTGTAATTTCATTGGCAAAGTCTTGGTAACTTTGGTGCTGTGACATTACGAAAGGATCAATGCATAAAATGTTAGAATCTAACATATTCTAATAGTGTCAAGAATTTGGTATTCTTGCACTTATGATAAGGATTAGGAGTTGTGAAATGAGCATCATTGGAAATGTTTTCAATTGATCTATTTCACAAAGTAAGGATCATAGGTTAACATAGTGTGCATGCTTGGAGCATGGGACAACTGTTGTTATAATTCAAGTAATAAGTTGATTATCCGAAACATTATACAATGAATAATGAGTAATCAATATGGTGATTAAATAAAGGTGTTTTATTTATACTCAAAAGTTTTGGGGCCATATAGGATTAGTATTATTCTTGTGTTTCACTTCGCATGTTTTGACTTCCCGAATAATAAGATTATTCAAACCATCCACAGTCGTTAATGCTTTGGAAGTAGGTGTGAAAGAAGACTGCCATGAATTGGCTTGTAGATTGTCTAAAGTGTATTAAACATAGGAAAAGTCTGCTGCAACGTTCATGAGTACTTATGAAATAAGATTTGAGTATTGGATTAAACCCACGCTCACTTGAATCATTTCATGGATTTTATCACGAGTGATTAGTGAGACGATAATATCTTATATTCTTCAAACGGAGACATATAGTTGCAATTTACGAGTCGGTTGCTCATTGATAATATGTAAACGCACCAGTAACTTGGTGTTATAAAACATATTGTTGTGTGTGATTTGATGAGTAAATAGAGCAAGCATATGAGTCGAAGTTTATCCATTCCTTTTACCCAAAGTGGGATAAAAGCGATATATGTGGGCCCCTCGATGATTTGGTGATGACACCCTAAGCGCTTGGCCAAGCCGTGACTAAGTTGATGTGTTCAATTGTAGTCTGTTGTCAGTCGTTATAAATCGGAAATCGGGAAGCAACACATGAATAGAGAGTATGATTAAAATCCATGTCTCAGTTCATACGATATCTAGAATGGAGGAATATATGATCCCTTATCTAAAGGACGCGTTACTGATAAGATCAGAGTTGACATCGGCTTTTGAAAGCTACGATTGCTGATCAGGTTCTGAAGTCGTACTTGCAAAATAGTTATTAGACTTATCCAAGTGGGAGACTGTTGGATTAGGTGTCTAATCCCATAACTATTTTGGTATGTACTTGACCCGATTATGAGCATGGTCCTTTTGGGTTGCCTTCACCATAGCAACTGATAGGATGAATTAAGAAGAAAGAGGATTAATTATGATTTATTAATATATTATATGAATAATATATTAAAAGAGAAATCATATTGTTTAATTAATATTAGTCAAGAATTAATTTTGTGGCTAAAAGAGATTAATTAAATAAAAGAGATCGATACTGTAATTATAAGATAGTTACAAAGTTGGGCTTAGGATCCATAAAGGAAGCATGGACGAATTCTATATGAGAGTCCATATAGAAATCGTCCATATAGAAATCGTCCAAGGGCCTTCTGGAAGGATCTTTGGGCTGCTTAAGGACTAAGCAGCTGGATTAGGGTTTCCTAGTTGATGATCCTAGAAGCCTAAGTATAAAAGGAACCCTTAAACCTCCAAAAACATGCCCAACCTTCTAAGAGAAACCCTAGGACGTTTTTGGTGCCTCTTTCCTCTCTCCTTGTTCATCTTGTTGCTTATGGTGTTTGTGACTCCATTAGAGGTGCAACATTTGAGGCACTAAGCTTTCAGAAGTCAAGATCAAGAAGTTTTGTGATTGTTATTGCTACAAAACAATCAAGGTAAGATCTAAACCCTAATTTCATATGTTATATTCGAAATTGGTGTGTTAGATTTAGGGTTTACAAGTCTTGGAAGATTATTGCATGTATGACTAGAAGAACTAGATCCAAGCATTAGGATTTGCATGTACACCATAGGATTGAGTATTGATCAAAACCCATCAAAAAATAGATATAGTAAAAGACAAAAGACGCAACACGGTACTAGGTTGTCTTCTCAAAAGCTCCGGGAGTGTACCTGTCTACTGGATTCCTGAGAATACAAGTTATTTTGAAAGAGAGGATCATCATTTAAGTTGGTGAGTTCATAAGTATTAGTTTCATTTATGGTTGCAATAGTTTTAAGAAAGTGATTGATTTCGATCCAGAAAATCCTATATTTTCTGCTTTACAACTGAAAAGTAGTTTTAATTCCATAAAACCGTTCCGTTTAAGTGTTATTGTACTTATAACATAGTATGACATAATTTTAACTCACCATAAAATTATAAGAAGAATGTTTTCTATTTGTTTACGGAAAACGATTGATGCAGTAGTATTTCTTAAAAATACACTACTGGTGTAATAACTACCCTATAATTAAGTTGGTTAATTAGGGTTAAAATGCGATAAGGTTGTAACCATGCTAATTGACTAGGATGAACACGGCGACCTTCTGGCGTCGAACAGTGTGACATTTTTCATCCCTTGGCCTGCCGGCCAAACTATAGCTAACAGTCGGGATGTGGAATAGTCGATCCCATATAGATCTATACACATCATGCCCGCTCTCCCTCCAGGAGACTCTGGTTACAAAACACAACATAACAAGTATATTGCTATGCCGTGAAGTAGTATTTCACATTTTTGGTTTATCTAGTTTATGTAAAGATTGAATTTTATCCTTTTCTTAACAAAGTAGTTTAAACCTTGTATACCTATCTCGTAAGAATAGATTTCTCGTTTGTTTCATAAATTATACCTATTATAATTTATATGTTCTATCTGTTTAGCATGATCTCTCATGAATGTACCCCTTTGCTCAGCGTGATACAAAAGTAATGATACCAATTGAAATAACCTTATATATATATATATATATATATATATATATATATATATATATATATATATATATATATATTCAATACATAATTAAGAAAGAAATGACCTTCGGACAAATAATCCCACCTTAAGCCCACATCCAAACAAGGAAAAGGAAGTAAGGCAGATCATTAGTCCTAAATCCTTTAAGCCTTATTTATATACATATACATATATAAATATGATTTTGACAAATATAAGTTCTAAAGAGTTTATAAAATATTTAAAAGAGTTTAACAGTTTTTCAAAGAGTTTAACAATGTTTAAAAGAGTTTACATGACTTTAAGTCACTTTGGAAGTATTTGGTAATCCTTTATTGTAAAAACAATATTTAAAAGCATAAGAAAACCTTTTATATGATTTGATATCACATGTAGTTATTAACACAATTTAATTGTGTTCAACTTGTATTCCCCCCTAAAAAACATTTAAAACCATTTAAAAATGTAGATTATAGGGGTATGAACTCACCCGATGTGAATGATTCGAATGAAAGATCGATATAGGATGCTTGATTTCACTAGTGAAGTCCCGAGCACAAACGGATCCTATTTAGCATATAATAACATATATGTGTATACAGTTAGTGTATTTATCATATATATATAAGGCGTAAAGGAAACAGTCTATGAAGTAGGAAACACTTATAAAGAAGTGTTAGAATCGAAATTTGAAGGTTGAAGGAGGGTTCACGGCTAGCTTGATGGGTTCACGGCCCCATGAAGGGTTCACGGCCCTAAGAATGGTTCACGGCCCAATTGAAGGGAAGAACACTTGAAGATCTTTGATGATTGGTGAGTGTTTGAAGATCCTAAGTGGTATACTAAGGAGATTAAAAGGAAAAGGGATGTTTAAGAGTGAAAAATGGTGTTCTTGGCATATGATGCTTGAGATAGAAGGGAGGGTTTTCGGCCAAGGAATGAAGAAGTGAGGAAAAAAATGAATCAAACTCATATATATTAGGTAGAGTTCACGTCCAAAGGAGGGTTCACGGCCGTGAACCTAGTTTGTGGCCGTGAACCTCACTTGTTGAGGTTTTTATGGCTCGAATGCAGTTCTCGTTTCTTACGTGGTTCACTTCTTATCACTCAACCCTTAAGTATACTAGGTTTAGAAACCTATAAACTCGTTACCCTTACTATATTAAGATAATAAAGTAATAAGAGAAGACAAGTCTGACTTTTGATTGATATGATTGACTTACAAGATAGAAATTACGGGTTGTCACAGATACGCAGATCCGTGTAGGTTTATTTGTGAAACTTCAGCGGGTCATAACTTCTTTGTTATAAGTCGGATTTCAGCGTTTTTCATATGTACGGAATCCTTGTGACATATACTATAACTTTGGTTAAGATTATTTATCATATATAATCTTTTATCAAAAAACCATTTTTAACGTTTATTATCGCTAAATTGACTAGCCCGAATTTGCGGGCGTTACAAATAATATTACACGCGTTACAAATAATATTTACGTAACTAATAGTACCTTGCCCATTTCGGTAAAATGAGCAAAACACATTGTTACTCCCTACAATTTGCCATTTTAATTTTAGTAATATCTAAAAGTCCTTTCTAAAAAAGTATCTAAAAGTTCTTCCTAAAAAAATATCGAAAAGTTCTTATCGTCAACTATAAATAGAAGTACATTCAATTCTAGTTGTAGTTAATGCTTAAACGCTGATCAAGGGGCGGTGACCAAGTGGTATCAAAAGTTGTGGTAAGATGCCTGTCAAAGAATAGATTAACGGTTCAAAGTATCTTTCGAATAAATGCGCAAATTTAATAGTAGATTTAGGAAGCATGTTATTTACCTCTTTAAAAAATGAATACAATCAAAGTACATACAATATATTAAAATTACAAAGCCCAATGCAATATTCACGGCCAAACACGATGTAAACCACCGAAAAATAAATCATTTAATTTTGGCTTCTTATTCACTTCAAGCCTAAATCCACATTCAAAGTACAATTATTATTCGTAAATAACACAAATATTAGGTGATCAATATACTAAAAAATCAAACGACTTTGGTTAACACCAACAACAAATTAGTACACAACATCGAAACACATATTCCTTGATATAACGGAAGAAAATACAACTAGTTCTTGAAGAATTCTAAGCAATGTTCTTGATCAAGGTTTCTAGTCCAAAACTTCGCGTAGTATTCTGCATAAGTAAATTCTTTGAATACAGGTTTTGATCCTTCCTTTATTATTTCTTTAGGAGCCCTAATAATGGTGTCATTACAAGGACACAAAAACGAAGCTATAGACATTCGCGGGTTGTCTGAGTTAACCACAGCTCGATGCCATACACTTTTATATTCACCATTACTCACCGCCTATAAAAAAAAACTCAAGATTTAATTATTGTTGCTTAACAAATACTTAATTTAATAAAACATTATCAAGCTAATTAATTACCTCTAATTGATCACCAATGTTAATTACAAACGCATTAGGGTGTGGTTTAACGGCTAACCATTTGCCATCTTTGAGAACTTGAAGACCAGAGACCAATGTGTCTTGGAGGAGGATGGTAAGAGCATTGGGGTCTGTGTGCCCGGGTAGCCCGTAGGTCAGCTCGGGCTCAGGGCACACCGGGTAATGATTGATGGCCATATGTTGACCTTGATCGCCTAATATAGTTTTTATTTCTTCTTTTTGTAACCCTAAACTTTCTGATATTGATTCTAATATTCTCATTCCTAAATCTCGCACTGCTGTACAATAATTACCAACATATTCCCTGAAAAAAACGAACCAATATGAACATGTGAAAGAATTAAAACAGTGACTACCATTATGAACATTTAATATATTTTTTTAGATAAAATAACAGTGACACGTTAATTATAAAAATAACTGTTAACTGTTACAGAGACTTTTGTAAATATATAAAGTCAATACTAAACCGGGAAGAAATATTAAAAAAATAGTGACGTCAACACGGGATGTGAGATACGACGCAAGCATACCGCGTTGAGATGTGGAATCAGTGGGCATCACACATAATGTCGCGCTGTCCTATTAATATTTAAATAATTGAATTTTAGTTATTAAGTACATATTAATATATTATATTAACGTTATGCTTAATTTACGGAAATGTATCGTTTAATGCACCTCTTTATATATATATATATATATATATATATATATATATATATATATATATATATATATAACCCGTCGGAACAACGAGTTATAAAATTAATTAAAATTTCATAAGAAAAATTTATAATTATTAATCAATTATTTTAAATAAATCATTTTAAATAAATTATTAATTAAAAGATATATATTAAAATTTTAAAGTTATTATAATTCTAAATTTAACATATAATTAGAAAATATAAATTTGAATTTTGAAATGAGTTGCCTAATATATTTACATGACACATGACATAATATTAATATATATATATATATATATATATATATATATATATATATATATTTGTTTATCAGACATAAACAATGTTAATCCTAGTTTTAGGGGACAAACATTATAAATTACAGTAAAAACTAACGACAAAACACATAAAACCTTAAATATTTATAGAAACATCACACACATGTATTCGTTAAGTCTTTCTGTGCACATGGTTTTTGTCCAAACATAACACATGCATTAGTCTTATCACTTATGTTCTGGTACATCATAAATATAGGAATGTACAATTTTTGCCGGACATTGCATAAAATTGATAATTATTGTCAAAAAAAAAATCTTTATATATAATAATTTATGTTTTAATCGATTATATAGTATAATATTTTAAATCATAAATTGTCGTGGAACTCCAAATCAACTCCAAACTTATATAAAGATAAGTTTGTATTAGTTTCTATCTTAGAAATTATATATGTTAGATCACAGTCACATGTGTCTATCTTACAAATTATGATACATTATCTATTTGTTCAAATAAAATTATCAAATTTAAAAATTAAAAGTTATAATGTGACATCATAAAAATAGTCATTGCTTACGTCACATGTTAACAAGTCATCGAAGCAACCACTATTATTAAATATCTTGCTGGCCTACGTCGGCATGTGCCATCAAGCTAAATAACATGTATAGACTCGGTCATAATTATTTAATTTATTGTGATGTCAATAATTTTGATCCTTTTAGAAATTATAGGGTTGTAGCAGCTTCCCAAAACATATTCTAGAAGACCATATTCATTAAAGGGCTTCTAGCCCAACGGTATCCGGTGTTGTCTTCCCTTCTTGAGGTTGAAGGTTCAAGTTCGACATAGGTTGATTTAAAGTGTAGTTTAGGAATAGGTTAGATTTGCCGTTTCAAAAAAAAAAAAAAGACCAAATTCAATTGTTTAAGACTGAAAGGTATGGATAACGCCCACTCCTATTTTCGTGAAATGGCATTGGAAAAACGGCATGGTAACGCCGACACACAGCCCTGGGGTCCGGTGTTTTTAGACGTTATGTTGCGACACGTTGTGATGGTAACCAAGGAAACAGGAGTTTTTGACGAATGTTACAATTGCACGTCCCAAAATGGTGAGAGTTACCTCCCTTGTTGTGCATACTGGAACAATGAAAAAGACAGTATTTTTTCGGTTTGGATAGTTTTGGCCCCCCAAGTTCCACATTCTTATGAGTTAAACCCCTAGCCAAATTTGTCTTACAAAATCTGATTTCAAAAAAAAAAAACCATTTGGACCTGGACTTATATAATCTTTTATTATTATTATTATTATTAAAATAACATGTTTTATTAATTTATGTTTGTTTTTTATAATTATTGAACAAAAAAAAAAAAGAAAAAAAATGATGACATGGAAATTAAAGTATGTTATAATATATTGTTCATTTCCACACTTGGTGTTATAACACCATATATGACATGATTGGTGATGTGTCAACTTTAAGGTATGATAACATGTCTTAACATGTTGTCCACATTCACCAGCCTAATAAAAATATATTGGATTATGATTGATTTATTACGACCAATGACTTGTATTATGAACTTTATTTATATGAATATATGATATGTATATTTGTACAATGATAAAGTGTTCTTATTTAAAATATGAGTATACAACAACAAAACCCAAAATCACATAATAAAAGGGTTGGAAAAAATAGATGTAGGCAATCTCTAACATATATAGCGGAAAACCAGAATATATAATACCTCTAATCTCTAATATATGACGTAAATATATTATAATAAATCTTTAAGTAAGCTGTTCTACGTGAATACATATAATAATCATATATGTACGTAAATATATCATGGTAGATTTTTAATTAAGCTGTTTCACCTGAATACATATAATAATGTTAAATGCAAGTTAACTTAAACAAGTTATGATATAATATTAAAAAGGCTAAACATAGATCACATCAACCATTAAACTAATTTTGACATCTTGACCCTTTAGTTTGTGTAGGCAATCAACACTAAAACTAATCAAAGTCAAAAATCAAAACCATATAATAGTTTTTTTTTTTTTTTGACATAAAATTACAATAAAAACCATAGTGTAACCAAAAAGACCATTTGCAAAGGCTAAAGTCATATTTGTACACTAATTCGTTGGAATTTCTTTGGCAGCCTTATTCAAGAGCACCTAGTAAATTTCAGGATAAAGGTCTACATTTTCGGCTTCTTTTAAGTTTTTGTCAATTTAATCTGTGGACCAATCACATATACAACTTTTATTTTTTATGCATTATCACATAGATTCATTGTGTACTTAACAAGTATATCTAATTTCGAAAAGTATCATTCACTGTTTCATCATCATGTCATCGTCACATATAAGACAGATTTTTATGTTATGTAGTTAAAGCTTAGCTGCTACAGCTCCAAAACGTTTGGATTGAGTAGTTATTGTCGATTTTATGATTCTTGTGTTAACAAAACTGATGATAAAATACTGAAATTATCAGCAATCAGTTAAGAAAATTCAGTATGCAACTCACATGATGCTGCTATAACACATTTTTAACGTGATATTCAAAATGCACGACACGTATCATGAACACTGTGTATGTATGTGAGAGAGAGAGAGAGAGAGAGAGAGAGAGAGAGAGAGGGAGAGAGAGTAGGAGAGATTTGGGGAAAAGATGAATTACTTGAAATAAGAAGGATTTGAAGGCCATTCAGGACTGTATTGATCCAGAGGATAACAGTGAAGCCGGAGATAATCTCGCCAGTTATGAATTTGTTCTTTTTGTACGTTAAAGCTGGTGGATAGCCTCATCGTCTTCGATGGATCCTCTGAGTAAAGCTTCATCTTCTCTTCCACAGGCAACAGGAAAAACTCCCTACCTACTTGTTGCATTTTCTCCACTATTTCATCAGGCACACCATGATTAATCACCTGAAAATTTGTTCTCCACGTCAATTCCTTCCTTTATTGATTGATAAGCAAAAGAAATTAATTACCTGGAAAAAACCGTATCTTCTACAAGCATCGCCAATTTGTTGGCTTATGAGTTGTCTATCACCACAACCGATGTCAATAACAGGAACGTCGTTGCAATCGGAAACTTGAGATAGGTTAGGTCTGTCGTTAACCGGACGGACGTAGCTCTCCGGTAGAGTAGTATACCGGAATCCACTGGAGATGACTTTTGCGGCCATTAATTAGGATTGGGACGGTGGCCGGTGTAGGGGGTTAACGGTGGTGAGATTTGTAGGACCCAGTGGAACGATTCTGTAAAAAGTAAAGGCAATTGCGAGGCAAGTGAGGGATCATGTGCTCAATATATAGAATGCGAGTGTACATACGATATGTGTTTAGAAAACGGGAAGTTCGGTTCCAACTGACAAAAATATACAGATGGTTTTAAAAACAGAATTGTTTCCCAGGCAATAAATTTTTTTAATACATATCAATATATATTGCATTAAAGTATTGTATTGTATAATTTTATAAAACATTGTATGAAAAAAAATTATTATGTATGAAAAAAAATTACTTTACTTTGCTTCTATTTACATAACCTAATCCAATTAAAATTTCATTCTCATTAACAAAACCTAGATCATTTATCAAATTAATATAATTTATAATTATGTTTTATTCTCTTAAAAATCATTAGAATTAGTAAATTATATGAACATGTGGTTTGAGGTAGTTAAATGCATGTTTAGTCCTTATTTTTTTTTTAATTCGGACGGTCTCTGTGATATTGTTTTGTCACGATGTTGGTCCCAACGAATGTAAAAAGACCAAATTACCTTTATTATTATTATTATTATTATTATTAAAACAAATTAAAAAATCAAATAAGATAAAACAAAACTTAAAACAAAGTAAAGTTTGTATTCCATCTTCATCCCTTCATATGTACATCCCTTTCTCTTAGTGCCCCTTTCTCTTAGTGCCCACTCTACAGAGCCTTCACACATCTCTTGTCGGAAACTGCCATTGTCACCCTCATCTACTCCCACACCGCCTCTCTACATTTATGAAGACTCAAAAAGCCTCATCGCCATCCCTTTTTACACATAACTCTCCATCATATCCATTTATGAAGATTGAAAAAACTCTATCGTTCCTTTCTCTTGCTGGAATTAGTGACATCGTTAACATGTGATAACATTCAGGCAACCAATGGCTTGATATATGAGGTGTTAACTTCAAAAACTAGATTATCAAACTCACCATTCAGAGATTGGCTTCCGTGGAGGTTTTAAGCCATTCAAAGTTTGGCTCGTTATATTCTTAAGATCTTTCTTGAAGCATGGACATTTTTTTGAAACAAAAAATTTGTATTCTACTCCCAAAATTACCTATGTTCCCAAGTGAGACTTTAACGTTCGACGACCTCATGGAGAGAGGGCACACATCATACCGACTTACCCTCTATGATTCTGGTGGTTAGATATAGGATTTGTGCAAGAAATTAGTCTATTCACCGTGGATCGTATCTAATTTCTCCATCAGTGTATTCCGTTTTAGTATTGGCACGTGGGATTCCCTATCTTGGGGTTAAGAATTTATGTTATGAAAACCTTTTTTCCTCACTGCAACTTTATCTAAATCTGTAATCATTTAAGTTTGATCGTTGAACAACTTTGTCGCCAAGCCAAAAAAATAAATCGGTATGCTGCTAAGAATTTTTGATCAGTAAATGTCCATTTCAAGTTTGATTTTAAGGTTTGATTTCAAGGTTGATATTTAGTATTGGTTTTCGTTTGGTTTTGATTTTCAGTTTTAGATTTGATGTAATGCCAGTGGTGATCGTCGTTGACCACCGCTGGTGGTCATGAGATATTTCAAGAAGGAAGAGTGGGTGGGAAATATTGGTGGGTCTCGATAACAAAAAGTAAAAAATAAAAGATAAAAATAAATAATAAAATTAAAAGAAATACAAAATACTATTAAGAATGAGTAATATAATCATTTTATGCCAGGGACCAACATCGTGACAAAACAATATCACAGGCAGTGGCGAATCTAGAACAAAATTTTACGTAGTTCCCAAATTAAGTGAAACCGATAAAAAAATCAACAACACTTGTGGGGTGTAGGGTCGGGTCGGGTCTTGTACGATTTAATGAAATATAACTGAAAAGCCGATCAGGCACCACCAATTAAATTTTTTTAAAACCAACTAAAATATAACTAAAAAAACCGAACGATTTAATGAAAAACTAGTTAATTATTAGTGCATTGATACCTTATTTTTTTTTTTATAAAAACTATATATTATATTTAACTCTATATATTTAACAGCACGATTGTCCATTGTAACTTATTTTTTTCTTCTTTTAAAATGGTTTTTTTAAGACATTTAAAAAAAACAAACTCAAGGTAGGTCCTCTACTTTTTCTAAGATAGTTTCTAATTTTTGTGGCATATATATTATAAATGAAATTGAAATTTTAGGTAGGTCCTACGACCTACCTTCTTCCTTATTAGATACGCCACTGATCATAGGTACCGTCCAGTTAAAAAGAAAAAGTTAGGGACTAAGTACGTAGACTACCCCAAATCATATGAACGATTTATGTAATTGATCCAAAAAGTAATTATTTTATTTATAACAATTAAAACTTGTATTTTAAATATAAAAGTAAATAACAAAAAAGATAAAAGTCATTTTTTATTCATCAAGCATACTTAATCATGTTGATAAACCAAGTTACCATCGTAACATGAAATATAAAATTATATATACAAACTTTTCATCTCCTTCTAGGGATGTCAACGGGGGCAAACGGGACGGGGAGTGCATCCCCCGTCCCCGCCCCCGAAATTTTCTCGTTCCCCCGTCTCCGCCCCCGCCCCCGAAATGTTCAGCCTTCCTACCCTCGTCCCCGCCCCTGAATCCCCTTTATTAACCCCGCCCCCGCCCCCGTTCCCCTGCCCCCGATTGATTTTGGGCTGCCTTTTTTTAGGCTAAAAGAAGTTGTTATTTAGGCTAAAAAAAACTATTTTTTTAGGTAACAAATAACTATTTTTAGCATAATTTTACATGTTAAAAATAAAAAATTTATGACATCTTAAAAACATTACACTAACAATTTAAATGTTTTTTTGATGAATTTTGGAAACTCAAAATTATGTTATTGTTTATTATATTTATATAATTAATATATGTGTAATTTATTAACGGGGTCCCCATGGGGGTTTCGGGATGGGATTGCCTACCCCCGCCCCCATCCCCGAAATTAAAACGGGGGTTAACATTGCCCCCGCCCCCGTCCCCGCCTCCGGTTTTAAAAAAAAATTTCCCCAAACGAGACGGGGCCCCACATGACTTTTTGACATTCCTATCTCCTTCAAAGTTTGAATAATTTTGAACATCGCCAAGATTTGACTTGAAATTTGAATACAAATGATTTATGATAGCAAATAAGAAATCAAAATGGATTAAAAATAAAAAGTTGCTATTGAATATGAATTATATCAATATTATATTTTATTTATAAAAAATATTATAAAGTTTAATGTTTTTTTTATTATTATTTTTGATTGAGATAATATCAAGGTTCTAAATAACTTTAGGTGTGACTTAGCGACAATGTTAAGCCTCGAGCTTTTTCGAGTCGTGACGTACCACGTCATTTGTAAAACGTGACTTAAAACGGTAATTTTGTATATAATTAATAATTCTACATATATTTTCTAATATATATATATATATATATATATATATATATATATATATATATATATATATATATATATATATCCCTATTCTAATAAAAGAATAGTTTTATTCTCTTTTTGACATGTGTCACCCTATTAGGTCTCCTAATTAATGCATATTTTATTCTTCATTTACCATGTGTCACCTTATTATATCTCCTAATTAATGCATACAACTTGGAAACCTATTGATTCTCCTTTTCAAATTTCAAATTTTAAATTTTCCACTTTAATTACATTAAATTAATAACATTAGAACAAAAATTAAAATAAGAATAATACAAATTATAAAGTGATATAATTTTACATATTTATTTAAATAAATGATTATAATTTTATATAACTAAAAAAATATCTTAATTAATAATTTATTTAAAATAATTGATTAATAATTTTGAATTTTTTACTATAAAAGTTTGATTAATTTTATAACCGTGGTTCCCACAGGGTATATATATATATATATATATATATATATATATATATATATATATATATATATATATAGAGAGAGAGAGAGAGAGAGAAAGAGAGAGAGAGAGTGAGAGAGAGAGAAAGAGATAGATATGTTGAGGTGTTTAAAGTAATTATTGTGTTATTGTATGCATAAATGTGGACCAATCATTTTAAAAACCTAGATAGGGGTAAAATTGTAATCTTAGCTTTTAATTGTTTTTGGTAATTAATTATTCAAATCATAAACCCTTTAATTTAGGCAAAATCGTTTACATTTACCGCTTTAAAACCCTTGACAGAAAACATCGACCTTTAACAATCAAGCAGCTCTCGGCTGCTTCTCTCCCGGTTCCGACATAGTGTTTGAAGGGAAGAGAGGTGAGTGGTTCAATCGACGGGATGAAGAGGCGGCAGTTGGTTCGAAGGAAGCAGTTATCGATCGGTGCCCTACCCCTCTAATCAGTCGAAGACGCTGACGGTAAGGGAAACGAAGGAACAGGGCATGTCGACGGAGCTTCAGTGATAGTTGGGAAATCGCGAGGAGGTGCGGAGGGAAGAAGCATCGGGACAACACCGATCCAGGGGGTGTTCGATTGTTGTGTTTGACAGGAAGAAGAAAAGACGAGAAAGAGGGGGGCAGACGCCCTTCTCCGGTAACTCTCTTATCGATCGGTGCCCTACACCACTGTGTATTCCATTACAACAAAATCGATTAGGTAGGGACAAGCAAAATCAGCGGCGGCAGTAGGCGGCTCTGCCACTTCTTCCTTTTTTTTGGTGAGGTGAGAACGAGAGACAAGGAAGTCGATGGGTACAAGTTTCTTTCTTCTTCTTCTTCTTATTTTGACTGATTTACTGTAAACCAATGAAGTTTAATCTTCAAATGGGTTTTTTTTTTTAATTTGATTTGATTTCAATATATAGAATGGATGTTTGGGTTGATTGTTTGACAGAAATCAAAGAAATTTTGGATGTGTTTAGGTTTATTGTCTAATTCTTTCAAGGTGTAATATTTTTGGTGAATTGGGAATTTGTTCTGATTGTTTAATTTTTACAGGAAATTGAAAGTTGTTTTGATGCATACCAAGTGCTCGCTAAAATGCTTCAACCGAATGGTATTTCTTCGTTTATAGTATTCTATCAGAAAAGAATGTTTTTTATGATAATCATAAACATATTCTGTTAGAATGCCACAAATTAATATAATTATTGGTAAATTAATTCTAATTCTATCAGAATTCCATTTATGTTGGAATGGAATATGAATATTTTCTCACTAATTTATTCATTGGATTTGTTTGCACAGAAGCTGATGCTTGAAGAACGGACCACGAAATTTGAACGACGCCTCTTAGCAACATTATTCTTTTAGAATGTATTAGTGTCTTTGTTAGATTTTGATGTTTTTTTCTCGATTTGAAAGTTTTTAGTTTTATTCTTTAACAATAAATGTAATTTTTAGCAATTGTTACATGTATTCTATAAGAAATAATGTAATTTTTGTTTTAATTTTTCAATTGCTGGTTCGAGAATTTGTTATTCTACAAGAAACTTTTAAAGTCGTGATCAAGAAATATGTTCAAGAATATTTTTATTATTTTATGGTTCTAGAATATTTTTATTTTTGAACATACTCAAACATATTTTGTCAGAATGTCCGAATTAAAAACATTATAATTCGTAAAATCGGATTTTTAAAATTAATAGAATCTAAGATCCCATAAAATATGCAAATTTCCTTTTTTAAATCTATATTAATTGACTAAAATACCCTTCTAGTAATTATATTTAATTCAATAATATATATTAATCACTTTTTTAAAATAAGTAAAATGATTGGCCCATATTTATGCATACAATAACACAATAATTACTTTGAATATAATAACCTAAGCCTATATATATATATATATATATATATATATATATATATATATATATATATATATATATATATATATATATATATATATATATATATATATAGGTAAAGGTTCAAATGAGAACAAAAAAAGATTAACAACCGTAGGAACCACTTATTTTGGTCTATTCTTTCATACTTATTTTGCAAGAAAACTTTCCAAACCCTCTCAAACTCTTCCAACAACACTTTCATCTTTTATTATATCAGATTTACACACTACACAAACTATATCTTCTCTCTCATCTCAAACTTGAAGAACACATAAACATTGCCACCAGCCACCACCCCTGTTGTCGCCGCCTCCTACCGCCGGCGTATCGTCGTCGCTCCTACCACCGACGAACCACCGCCATCAGATCCACAAGCTCCGGTTAGCTCCAGATCTGCAATTTCAGCTTCAGATATACAATTTTCAGCTTCAGATCTACGTCTTTAGTTTTCAGATTTATGATTTTCATCTTCAGATCTACGACTTTCATCTTCAGATCTACGATTTTCGTATTCAGATCTATGACTTTCGTCTTCAGATCAACCATTTTCGTCTTCAGATCTACCATTTTCTCCTCCAGATTTATGAGCTCCGGCGAGCGGTGATAACCACCACCTTCATCCATCACTGTCACCGCCAACGGAAACACGTATCTGACAAGATCTGATGAAAATACTTCCATATCCACTGTCGATCGCCACATGGTCTAAGATATGGAGTCACGAAATTGTTTCAACTTCACTTTCCTTCTCTAAAATGCAAAACATCTTAGTTTTGGTGCGATTTGGTCAGAGCTGATTCCACCGTGAAGTTCGTTTCCACCATCACTTCCACCATTGATGTCACACCACAACCTCTTACTGTCGACATCATGTTCACATCTAGTCAGATCTGGTGTGTATGATTCGATTTTTCTAGATCTGGTTTATGTTGTGCTATTTCATGCATATATCTAAAGCTATAATAATGGTACCTATAGCTGATGGTAGTTCCACCACCTTAAATACGTTCCAACACCGTCACCTTCTCCATCTCTTTCTCTCTGACCGCCAGTGAAACACATCAGGTATGTAAACATCCCAAAATTCTAGACCAAAAATTTCATTTTTGATATAACGATTCCTACAACAATTTAGAGAAAACATCATCAAGTTATTTCGTTTCATAAAACCCATAGATCATATGTCTCAAAAGCATGTCATAAGATAGTAATAATGTCAGAGTACAAATCTCAAGTATCTCATATGCGGAAATCGTGTGTGTGATGCGTTGCTACCGTACCGGCTCCTTTTCCCTTCGAAGAAGAAGGACCTGAAACAAAAACTGAAACTGTAGGCACAAAGCTTAGTGAGTTCCCCCATCATACCACAAACCATACAATAAACATACTGCTAGACATATCTGGGTGCCCGACCTACCCACCGGTTTATTTCAACCGGCAACGGGGACTATTTCACCCCTACCACTACCACATAAAAACATAGCATAACATACTGTCAGGCATATCTGGGTGCCCAACCTACCCTGTCGGTATATCTCAACCGGGTCCGGGGACTAGTCCCTTTCCTACCACTATCTCATAATATCATAGCGTACAACACAAATAGCATAACAGATAGTGGCATACCATACAATTATCACAAAGACAATCATCTCTACTATAATCAACTACTAGTGGGCCAACATTGGTGCCTTCGACCCAATCCTACTGGAAGGTAACTTACCTCAATGTCGCGTAGTAGCTGTACTGTCCTCGGCTCTGGGATCAAATCCTCTCAAACTCCTACACATAACAATCTCCTTTAATTACTCTTTCATACTCATAACCCCTTTAAGGGTCAACTCTGGTCAATGGTCAAAGTCAAAGTCAACATCCTGGTCAAAGTCAACATCCTGGTTGACTCAACTCGCCGAGTTGGTCCATTAACTCGTCGAGTTCCATGATCCATAAAACCCTGAAATCTCAATCCTACTCGTCGAGTTCTTTCATGAACTCGTCGAGTTCCATGATTCATAAAACTATGGAAACCTCGATCTTACTCGTCGAGCTTTTTCATGAACTCGCAGAGTTCTTCCTCATAACATAGTCGGGACCTTTTACTCACAACTCACCAAGTTCCTCCTTGAACTCGTCGAGTCCTCCTTCATACAGAATCGGGACATTTTGCTCACAACTCGCCGAGTTCCTCCTTGAACTCGTCGAGTTCTTCAATCTTCATAACATAGTCGGGACTTTTCAGTCACAACTCGCCGAGTCCTTCCTTAGACTCGTTGAGTTCCTCAATCTTCATAACCCAAAACCATGGCCAACTTGCTGAGTCATCTCTTAGACTCAAAGAGTTTACTCAGTAACAGAAAAAGTTAGGGGGGGGGGGGGAACCACGACCCAACTCGCCGAGTCGTATGAACAACTCGTCGAGTCCCCCACAGCCTATATCCATTAAGTCACTTTTTGTTGGGCTTAATGCATCCAAGTCATAGATCTGGTTTCCTAGGGTCGGTATATCACATAAAGTTTCTAATTTTACGTCCATGCATGGGTTATTTAGCTCAAAAGGCCCTAAACAGTGGTTCACAAGTTACATGGGACTCCCATGGTCATAAAGTCGGCACCTTTATGCCATAGAGTCCCTCAAGGGCTCTAGATATGAAGTCATGACTCCAAAACATGCTTGCATCTATGAATGGTCCCAAAATAGGTTCCTTAAAACCCTAAACTACTCCATGAAGATATCTAGTGAATGAATAGTCAAGGTATAGACTTTCTACCTCAATAAGGTTGCTTTGACAACGAAATCTCTGGATCCAAGGCTTCTTCCTTCAACCAAACACTTCTAGCTTCCACCCATTCAAGGAAATACCAAAGAATCACTCTCTTTTCACTCACACACACACACACACACTAAAAAGGCTCAAGATCACGAATTAGGGTTTTGCTGGACTGAGGGAGGCGATGAGGGAGGCCATAATGAAGTGTTAAGGTGCTTAAATAGGGTGCAAACCTAGAAAATTAGGGTTTCACTCTGGCATCCCTAATCTTCGAGTTGACTTCAAGTCCCGCGTCCAAGATGCATTTCTACTCGATGAGTTTGGGGCCTTCAACTCGTCGAGTCCCTTTTCAAAAATGAATAATTTGGCTTAAAATACATACCAGGATTCGGGCGTTACAAATCTCCCCCACTTATTTTAGACTTCGTCCTCGAAGTCTGCTGCATCTGGGAATAGCTCTGGGCAGTGCTCCCTCATCTCGTCCTCCAGCTCCCAAGTCCATTCCGAGCCCTTGCGGTGCTGCCATTTGTACTTTCACTAACTCGACCTTCTTGTTCCTCAAATCCTTCGTCTTCATGTCGAGGATGGCTACCGACTGTTCGATGTAGTTCAGGCTGTCGTCCACCTGAATATCCTCTAGAGGTACCACCGCAGAGTCATCTACCAGATACTTCCTCAGCTGGGAGACATGAAAGGTATTGTGGATCTGACTAAGCTCGGCTGGCAGATCTAGCATATACGCCACCTTGCCCACCTGGGCTACAACCCTGAAAGGACCAATGTACCTCGGGCCCCCCGCTTCCTGAATTGGATGATACCTTTCCAACACACATAGTTCCATTCTATTGAGCTTGATAGATGAATTACTGAGGGAGGTTGTGGATCAAACAACTGCTTCTGAGCTCTGAGATAAAATTTGTGACAAGTACCAAAACAACTCACTGACGAACAGGTTGTATCAGAAGCAAAGGTTGTACACTCTCAGAATGTATGAAAGTACCCAAGTGAAAGATCATCTGGATAACTGCAATCGCATCATCTTGGATCTACAAGGTGTTGATGTGAAGATTAAAGATGAAGATCATGCGCTCATTCTTTCTTATGTTCGCTTCCTAACTCGTATGATAATTTCATTGATACCATGCTTTATGGTAGGACAACGATAACTGTGAATGATGTGAAGGACTTTCTGTTGGATAAGGTGTCTAAGTCAATAACTATATTTAGTATGTACTTGACCCGATTTGGCACGGTTCATTTGGGTTGCATGGCATCATAACAATTGGATAGACAAAATGAGAAAAAGGAAACTTATGGTTTGTTAATATATTATAAGTTCTAATATATTAATATGAAATCGTATTATTTAATTAGTATTGATCAAGAATTAATTTGGAATTAATTTTGTGATAAAAAAGAGACTAATTAAATATATGGGGATTGATTTGTAAATCATTCATTCTTATATAGTGGGCTTATGGTCCATGATTCACTAGATTGGGCTAGGACCCATTGGGTGTTCCATGGATGCTCCATGGAGGTTAAAACCCATGGATCATGGGGGAAATGAAAAGCCATGCACATTAGGGTTTACATGGTGTAACCCTACATGTGACACACTATATAAAGAACCTCATGGTAAGCAAAATTAGCGGCTAAGAAAAAAGGGTGAGGGCTAGCCGATTTTGTGCTCAAGTGTTCTTCTCTCAAGTTATTCCAAGAGTTGTGGTGTTGTGTGAAACATTTGAGGCATCACATTTGGGGTGCTAGGATCACAAGGTCTTAAGGAATCCAAGCTACAAGAAAGGTATGTCATTCTAGTAGTTTTTATATTACAAGTATCCCATGCCATGCTAGTTAGGATGAGAACCTTGGAAAAATCAAATTTGCATGAATATTAGAGAAAAGATAGATCCAAGGTTTCTAGGGTTGCATGTACACCATAGGAGTGTTAGAATGCTCAAAACCCATCAGTGGTATCAGAGCCTAGGCTTGTTTTCTTGATATTTGATGCAAACTGCTTGAAAAAATCGATTTTTCTATTCACTGTGCAGTGGACTCGCCGAGTCCATGGGGGGACTCGAAAAGTCCAAGTGTAAATGCATCCTACTCGTCGAGTAGGTTCTTGCACTCGGCGAGTAGGAGCCCATGTGTGCAGAATTTCGAGTTTTGCTGCTAGAAATGGACTAAAATCATTAAGCTAAACTGTTTTGGACTTATAAAACCTGTTTTTTGATGTGGTAATGATTATGCTAATCCATTTTCAATGGTTATTATCAAATTTTCAAGTTTTATATATGTTTATATGATTCTTGAAATAGTTGATATGAATGTTCATGCTTATGAGTTTTAGTAAGATCATAAGAATTATTTGCAAATTGTTTGATGATGTAATTCTTGATCTAAATGTTATTAAAGGAGTCCATAATTTGTCCTCAAATTATGGATTACCAAATGTCATTTCTTTAAAGAGTCATTAAAGAACCATAGGTTACATAAAATGAAGAGTCATCATTTTAATAGACCATTAAACTCATAAGTTATGAAGTTGAAAAGGTTTTGAATAGTTTCAAAACTTGCCCTCAAGTTTTGGAATTTGTAAAGTCACTTTAGAAAACTTTAATTCAAAACCTTAGAGTTTTAAAAGTTAAAATTCAACCCTTATACTTTATAGTATTATAAGTTAATAATATATATATGTATAAGAACAAAGTCAGTCTTACCGTTAGTAGGCCTCATTCACGAAGCCGGTCTATAAGGGGGGTATAAGGTTACTGCCTATAAAATGGCAGTTTAATGGGTGTCCACTCTCACCCACCGCTTCCTTGAATGGTGGAGGGTCGTTAGCCGAACGGGTTTGACAGGATTATAATTCTCCCTTCATTAAAAGTATAATGATAAATACTAAGTAACTAAACACTTATAAATTCCCAATCTTAGTTACTTAGGAAAATGTGAATTTGGTGCTAACCCATGAAATTGCACTTTGTACCTTACCAAGTCGTTGGTGGAGCGTGTGTGGGTAACCGACACACTAACATAGACTAGTAAGAGTGGAAAAGGGTGACTTAATTTTTATCATAGATCGGTGGAGCGCGTGTGGGTAACCGACACATCGATTAGGTGATAAAATTAAGGGTACCAAATTAATTTGCATGGTTATTCACACCTTGTTTGTGATCCTCGGCATCCCAGTCACAAACTTGAGAGGGCACAATCGAGATTTAAACATGTGATTGAAAAGTTCAATGAATCTCAAAAGATCTAGGAGTTTCAATCCAATTAAAATCTAATTCCCATTTCGTTTTTCATGGTGGCAACTAGTGAATCGTCATTCGCCTACCTTCAAATATTTTGTAGCTTGGATTACGGCATCCCTCTTCCAAGTTATAAATTATATTGTGTTGGGTCCTAGCCTTAATATTTCATATTGGGCGTTGTATTAAGGACTTAAATCAACTAACTTGAATTTCTCCCATTGTAGATGTCTGGTTCAGACAATTATGGTCTTCCCAAATCCCTTGGAACAAGATTTCCTAATGAAGATGATGTCCCGCGATTGGATCATGGAAATCATACTTCTCTTCCTCCACCTCCTCCAATTATTCTCCCTAACCCACAAAATCAAAGACTTGAAAAATTCAAGGTCGCTCAAGCCCTGCTTGCAATGAAACATGAAGATGGAAGGCCAGTGAGTTCTCACGTCTTGGAGATGAAGTCACATATCGACAGGCTGAGAGTGTTGGGTGTCGAAGTCTCAAGGAAGTTGTCTGTTGACTTGGTTCTTCAATAACTTCCTGAGTCGTATAGCGAGTTCATTAAAAACTACTATGTGACAGACCACGACATGACCCTTATTGATCTGACTTATTTGCTTGTTGCTGCTGAATCAGAAATGTTTTGGCGCACTGGAAAAGTAAATTTGGGTGGAAGGTCTACTTCTCAAACTTCCATGGACATTGACAATGGTAACATTGGAAGTCCGAAAAAGCTTTCTCTTCCTAGTGGAAAGGGATCGGCCTTAGTCAACCCGGTTGACCAAAAGGTAAAGGGAAATGCTAAGTCTGTGATAGTCCCGTGTACCATTCCCAAAGAGTCTATATGTTTTTATTGTAAAGAGAAGGGGCATTGGTTGGGAAGTTGTCCTGACTACCTGAATGATCTGAGAGAAGGAAGAATCAAAAAGTTTGACTCTGCTTCAGGTAAGTACACTATCTAACTCTGTTAAATTTCTAATTGTTGATTCTTAATACATGATGTGACTAGGTTGCATTTTGATGTTTGGCAGGATCAAGCAAAGGGAAGGAAACTTAAAGGAAGAGTATGCTGAATCTGATCGCGAAGATGGATTTCAATCGCATGGTTCGAAGATCGGATTTTTGAGCTGCTGCTTAGGAGTTATGATAGATTGCTAGGAAATATGTAATAGCATAGTTTTCATTTAAAGTTGCATTGTAAGGAAAAAGTTTTTTCCGCATTTTATAAATAAATAAAATTTTGTTTTATTTTATTATATCTACTTGCAATGACATTTATTAAAAAAATGATGTTTGTATGTTTCTAGCAATATTCGAAATATGAATTTGATTTTTTCTTTTGTGGTAGTGTCTGAATTTACCAAATAAGGAAAGATTCTCGTCACCCAAGTTTCAATTGGACAGAAACTTGGAATCATGCAAGTTGTATTGTATGATGCATGAGAATTTTCATCTTTGGAAAATTAAGACTAATTCCTTGTTCACATGTATATGTGAGTCAAGTGAAGGACTAAGGGATCGAGTACACATTCTTGTGCACTGGTCAAGTCCACCACAATGATCGATAAGACTATTCGTCATGATTTACTAAAGTTTAGTAAATATGGTTATACTTACAAGTTTAAGTATAATTCTGAAACGTTGGAAAAGTTTCAGTGTATGGCAGAACGAATGAGAAGAATCAAATTAGGCAGAAAGATAAAAGTTTCTCAAATCTGAAAAGATGGGAGAGTACTTTAGTATCATGTTTTATGATCATCTTAATGAAACCATATCACAATTGATCCTCTAAGGACATCTTAGTGCATTCTTATGGCTAATAAGAGGAGTCATGATTTTTTGAAATGGTTAAATCAAGAAGATGAGTCATACTTCGTTCCAAAACAATTCTTAGAGTCATACTCCAAGATTGTAACTTGAGTGACATATCTTAAAGAAGGTTTATAACACTTTTCAAATGTAGAGTAATATGTTTTCTACTCTTGTACATTTGAAATTGGTAAGTTGTGATGTTTTGGATAAAACAGAGACCAACTAAGGCCAATTATGTAAAGTGTTTGTCTTGATAAGAATCCATACTATCTCTTGAATATTTGTTTGTCAAGGAATGGTTCTTGGCAAGAGAGTCTTATATGTCAAGAGGACAGTGGGAGTCTTAAAGATCCTAAAAGAGTTTCAAGAACTAATCAAGAATAAAACCTGTAGTTTATCACTAGCACACGACTTGAGGTTTATAGCCTATCATGTTGACATATTCTAGTTTTTGTGCCCATTCCAGTTAAAGTTGGCTTTGCATATGAGTTATGAGAGTTCTCAATTGGTTACATAATAACCTGGAAGCAATGGTAGGCCCTTGTGCTACCAGGTGGCAAGAAATTAAGAATGAACAAGTTCAGTCCATATGAGTTTGAATTTGTCACTAACCTTGTCTTGTGATTATGGTTTTGAAAAATTCACATGGATAGGAACACATACACCATAAAATCTAAGTGTCATTAGGTTTCTCTCTGATTCATGAAAATGATGGTGAGGAAACGATTTCACTAAGTAGATTTTAAGTAGATAGCAATTATGATATTTGCATTCTCAAAGTCGTTAGTGGAGCGTGTGTGGTTAACCGACACACTAACATGGACTTATGAGAAATGGAAAAGGTCTAAACAATTGAGACTATGATTACGACATCCCTTTTCATAGTTCTAAAATTTCTTAGACACACATGTGAGCTATCTAAGGAAAGGTGTATGATTTTGATAAAGTCTTATCAAAGAATCTCGTATCAGAAATCTGAACTTTGGTAAGAAAGTCAATAAAGTATTGATTTCTAGAAGTCCACCTGATTTCTGGATACATGTCAAAGCTAGTGGGAGCATAAGTGTTATGCTAATAGTAATTATTATGCTAGTGGGAGCATAATCAATTATGATAAGTGTTGCAAGTTAACAATGTTAATTATAGAAAAAAAAAGGTTTCACTTGGGAAAAGTTGTTTTGCTATAATTAAGGGAGAGGAAATTATACTTCATTTCAATTCTAAAAGCTAGGTTGAGATTTTAATCATCTTTAGTTAAGGATATATATATATATATATATATATATATATATATATATATATATATATATATATATATATATATATATATATATATATATATATATGAATTTTATGTTGGAATGGTTCAACATAAGGAAATTCTATATATATTGCATTCTCAAAATTCGATTATGATTACGGCATCCCTCTCATAGTCGAATTATGAAAACATGGCAAATAAAAAAATATTGTAGCAAAAGGCTGGTCTAGGATCATGTCTTTATGTGAGACATCATGAATCGCGTCCCATATGCTTCGGGTATAGGATCGATTACATGTGCTATAATATTCATCCGTTCTAAATCTTCCAAATGCCTAGGGCATTAAGAGGGAAAAAGTACAAGAACTGGATATGACTAAAATGATTAAGCAATTGTCAAGGACAATCTGAGGTTTACCAAAGATTGGTTGCTCATGGACAGTTGGAAGTATAGTGTTAATTTTGAAAGGACCATATTGACATATTCTGAAAGGAGGCAACTCTTGTTCAGAAGCGATAGTCAAAATGGAATATGGAAATGTTTCCATAGGTGGAAGTTATTCATTAAATCTGTGTAAGATTAGAAAAACTTAAAGCAGGACGGATGTTCAAAGGAATGTACTTTGAATTTGAGACTTCGTTTCCATGGAATTGATCTCCATTGGAATACTCTGTAATGTATGTTGACAAGTCTTTGTGACTTTGTGCATAGTCATTACAAGAGGATCAATGCATACAAGTTTAGAATCTAATAGATTTCGGTAAATGGTAGGAATTTGGAATTCTTACATTTACGATAAGGATTTGGATTGTGAAATGAGCATCATTGGAGTCATGTTCAATTGGTATATTTCACAAAGTAAGGATCATAGACAAACATAGTGTGCATACTTGGAGTATGGCATAACTATTGTTTGGACAAACATAGTGTGCATGCTTGGAGCATGGTATGCCTATTGTTTTAATTCAAGTATTAGGTTGATAAATCGAAACATTATACAATGAATAATGTGTAATCAATATGGTGTTTAAATAAAAGGTGTTTTATTTACTCTCAAAGGTGCTTGGGGCCATATAGGATTAGTATTATTCTTGTGTTTCACTTTGCATGTCTTAACTTCCCGAATAATTAGATTATTCAAACTCTCCACAGTCAGTCATATGTTGGAAGTAGGTATGATCCAAGACTGTCATGAATTGGGTTTGTAGATGTCTAAGATGTTAGACATAGCAAAAGTTGCTACAACATTCATGAGTGCTCATAAGTTTTGAGTATTGGATTCAACCCACGCTCAGTTGTATCACTTCATGGAATTTATCTTGAGTGATCGTGAGACGGTAATATCATATAAGTCTTCAAACCTAGAGATATGAGTTGTTGATTATGAGTTGGTTGTGCATTGATTGTATGAAAACGTATCGGTAACTCGATGTTATAAAACGTACTTTTGTGTATGATTCAACAAGTAGTTAGTACAAGCATATGAGTCGAAGTTTATCTGTTCCTTCTAGTCCTTGGAGGATTAGAAGCGATATCTGGGCCCCTCGATGATTTTGTTTTGACCTATTTACCGGGCCCGGTCAGAACCAAATTGATGTGTTCAGTTTAGTTCTATGTCAAACAAATCAGAAATCGGGAAACAAACTGCTGGACAATAAGTACGACATTGTTCCATGTATTTGTCCGACTGATATCTAGAACAGAGGATTATATGATCACTTATCTTAAATGGCACATCATCTTAGTTCCGCGAGACTTTGAAAGAGCTACAATTGCTGGTCGGTTCTTGAAGTCATACCTTTAGTTATTAGACTTATCCAAGTGGGAGACTGTTGGATAAGGTGTCTAAGTCCATAACTATATTTAGTATGTACTTGACCCGATTTGGCATGGTCCATATGGGTTGCATGGCATCATAACAATTTGATAGACAAAATGAGAAAAGGACACTTATGGTTTTTTAATATATTATAAGTTCTAATATATTAATATGAAATCGTATTATTTAATTAGTATTGATCAAGAATTAATTTGGAATTAATTTTGTGATAAAAAAGAGACTAATTAAATATATGGGGATTGATTTGTAAATCATTCATTCTTATATAGTGGGCTTATGGTCCATTATTCACTAGATTGGGCTAGGACCCATTGGGTGCTCCATGGATGCTCCATGGAGGTTAAAACCCATGGATCATGGGGGAAATAAAAAGCCATGCACATTAGGGTTTACATGGTGTAACCCTACATGTGACACACTATATAAAGAACCTCATGGTAAGCAAAATTGGCGGCTAAGACAAAAGGGTGAGGGCTAGCCGATTTTGTGCTCAAATGTTCTTCTCTCAAGTTATTCCAAGAGTTGTGGTGTTGTGTGAAACATTTGAGGCATCACATTTGGGGTGCTAGGCTCACAAGGTCTTAAGGAATCCAAGCTAAAAGAAAGGTATGTCATTCTACTAGTTTTTATATTACAAGTACCCCGTGCCATGCTAGTTAGGATGAGAACCTTGGAAAAATCAAATTTGCATGAATATTAGAGAAAACATAGATCCAAGGTTTCTAGGGTTGCATGTACACCATAGGAGTGTTAGAATGTTGAAAACCCATCACTTTCAGATGTCCAAGGAACTGAAAAAAAAAGTTTCAGGTGGAGAGGAGGTGTCCAGTTCCGGTTTGTTTGCAGGGAGAGGGAGGACAGAAGAGAGGAAATAGGGAAACAGAGGGAGATCATGTTCGAAATCGAAGTCTAAATGTTTATCAAACATGAAATGTTATAACTGTAAGGAGAAGGGGCACTTCAAGTGAAATTGTCCATAGCTGAGGAATGGGAAGTTCAAGAGTGAATCAAGCAACAATAACACTGCTGCTGTGGTTCAGGAAAGTTCCGATGAAGGGGACGATGGTGTTGTACTGAATGTATGTACATCAAGTTTTGCTGATGCTTGGGTATTGGATTCTGGACCATCCTATCAAATGACGTATAATTGTGACTGGTTCGACTCCTTCATAGAGTGGGATGGCACAGTCAAGATGGGTGATGATTGGGTGAGCAGTATCAAAGGTAGTGACACAGTGCAGATTAAGATGCATGATGGCATGGTTAGGAAGTTAGATTGCTGGTACGTTCTAGAAATTCGGAAGAATCTTATTTCTCTTGGCACATTGGCTAAGAATGGGATGAGGTACGCCGGTGAAGGTGATTGGGTCAAAGTGACCAAAGGCTCTTTGGTTATAATGAAAGGGAAGATGAATCGTGGAGGGATCTATATCCTAGAAGGCAATACGGTTATGGGAACGGTGGCTATCTCCCAATCCTTGAATGAAGGTGATGACAAGAAAAAGTTGTGGCATCGTAGGTTGGGGCACATAAGTGAGAAGGACATGTTAGTTCTAAGTAAACAAGGACAGCTTGGTGGAGAGGCTACTGGAAAGATAAAGTTTTGTGAAGCTTGCGTCAAGGGAAACCATTGAAAAGTGAAGTTCGGTACTGGTCAACACACAAGAAAGGAAATCCTGGAGTATGTTCACTCATATCTATGGGGTCTTGCACCAGTGAAGTCTCAAGGAGGATGCTCATACTTCGTGACGTTCATTGATGACTATTCTAGGAAGGTTTCGTTGTACTTTCTGAAGACGCAGAATGAGGTGTTTGGGAAGTTCAAGGAGTGGAAGACCATGGTTGATAAAAGGACTGGAAAACAGGTCAAGACTCTAAGGACAGACAATGGGTTGGAGTTCTGCAATGCTCCATTTGACAATTTCTGCAAGGCAGAAGGTATTGTGAGGCACCACACTGTACGACACACACCACAACAAAATGGAGTGGTAGAACGTATGAACCAAACACTCATGCAACGTGCAAGGTGCATGCGGATATTTGCTAACTTATCCAAGAAATTCTAGGTGGAAGCAGTTAATAATGCATGCTATCTGGTGAACAGATCACCATCAACTGCAATAGACTTGAAGACTCCTCAAGAGGTATGGTCCGGGAAACCCTATGACTATTCTGGTTTACGTATATTTGGATGCCCCACATATGCTCATGTGAATGATGGTAAACTTGAGCCAAGGGCAATGAAGTGCATATTTCTAGGATATGCGACATGAGTAAAAGGTTATCGACTGTGGTGTACAGAAGAAGGAAGAACTCCTAAATTTATCATGAGCAGAGATGTGACCGTTGATGAATCTGCCATGGGTAACGAGGGAGGAGGTGAAACAAGTCAAGTAGGGAACAAAGATCAGGGTGATAGCCAGAAGGTGGAGTTTGTATCTCAAACTCCATACATAGTTGTGATAAGTGACAAAATAGCCTGGACAAGATGAAACCCAAGAGCAACATATGGGATCTTCGTCCAGTGGTGCTGATGTCGGGAAAGATGATGGGCCTGAATCTAGAGCAAAGAGAAGATCGAAGAGGGTTATTCGACAACATGACAGATCTGTGGGATGTGTGAATTCAGGTGAACTTGACTCCATTGATTTTGCCTTAGCAATTGGAGAAGACATTGACACCGAGGAGCCTCAATCGTATAAAGAGGCTGTGGCGATTAAAGAAGCAAATGACTGGTTGATGGCCATGAATGAAGAAATGCAATTGTTAGAGAAGAATGAAACATGGGATCTTGTTCCATTACCAAAGGGAGCAAAGCGAGTGGGATGCAAGTGGATCTTTAAGAAGAAGGAAGAGATACCAGGAGTTGAACCTGCTAGGTTCAAGGCAAGGTTGGTAGCAAAAGGGTTCTCTCAGAAAGAAGGAATTGATTATCACGAGGTGTTCTCACCAGTCGTGAAGCACAAGACAATTCGGGTTCTTTTGGCCATGATGAGTGCATTTGATCTGGAGATTGAACATCTTGATGTGAAAACTGCATTTCTTCATGGAAATTTAGAAGAGAATATTTATATGTCCCATCCAGTAGGGTTCCTTGATGCTAAGAAGCACCATGTATGTTTACTGAAGAAATCTCTATATGGTTTGAAGTAGTCTCCACGACCATGGTACAAGAGATTTGATTCAATCATGATCTCGAATGGATACACTCGGAACCAGTTTGACAATTGTGTTTACTCAAAGGAATTGTCACCAGATTCCTACATATATTTGTTGCTGTATGTTGATGATATGCTCAGCACAGCCAAAGACATGGCTGGAATAAATGACTTGAAGGTAACCCTGAAGAATGAGTTTGAGATGAAGGATTTGGGAGCAGCAAATAAGATATTGGGGATGGAGATACAAAGGGATAGAAAAGCAGGGAAGTTTTGTATTTCTCAAAAGAAGTACATTGAGAAAGTTCTGCATTCCTTCAACTGTCAAGAAAGGAAGTACATGAGCCGGGTTCCATACTCTAGTGCTGTTGGAAGTCTCATGTATGTTATGGTTTGTACCAGACCTGATTTGGCTCATGCAGTTAGTGTGGTTAGCAGGTTTATGAGTAATACAGGGAAGACTCATTGGGAAGCTGTAAACTGGATCTTGCGATACTTGAAGGGAACGACTGATGTTTGCCTAGTGTATAGAGCAAATACGAAGAGTGACTTGGTGGGATATGCTGACTTTGATTATGGTGGTAACTTGTTGAAGCGCAGGTCGTGGACGTCCTACATATTCACTTTATTCGGATGTGCCATCAGTTGGAAGTCAACGTTACAATATACCGTGGCTTTGTCTACAACTGAATCCGAGTACATGTCCATGACGGAAGGAATAAAGGAGGAAATATGGTTGAAAGGGCTTATTCAGAGTCTTGGTCTGAAGGTGGAGAAACCTATCTTGTATTGTGGCAGTCAAAGTGCTTTGGGTCTTGAAAAGAATCCTGTGTATCACGAGAAAACGAAGCACATTGATGTCAGGCTGAATTTTATTCGACATATTTTGGAAGGAGACAAGTTTTCAATACTGAAGATTGATACCAAGGTCAACCCAACAGATATGTTGACAAAGTCGTTGCCTACGGAGAAGTTCAAGCTTTGCTTGGACTTAGTTGATGTTCGCAGGAGGTAGGTGATGGATTTTGAGCACTATAACATCCCTATGGTTCACATACAACCCTAATGCTTTGGATCTAAGTTTTTCTCAAGTTATACATGCAATTTCATTTTATCCAAAGCATATATCCTAGCTAGCATGCAATTGGAGATATACAACATAAAAACTAGTTAGATGAATACCTCTTAGTTGTAGCTTGTAGTTCTTGGCCTTTTGAGATCTTAGTACCTCAAGTGTGACACCTCTAATAAGTTACAAACACCAAAATAAAACGGAGGATTGTGAGAGAGGTTATGAAGCACAAAATCGGCTAGGGCTTCACCTTGGAATGCATTGGCCGATTTAGGGAGTTAGGGGTTACATTTATAGTGTGGAATTCCTAGGGCTTCTTACATGTAAACCCTAATTCACCATGACTCTTCACATTTCATAGGCCCTTTGGACTAAACCTTCATGGACTCTCATATAGGTTTAGTCCATCCCTAATCAACATGGATCATTAGCCCAAACTATAAGTATTACTGATTTACCTAATCAGTCCCTGTAAATTTAATCAGTATCTTTTGATCACCAAATTAATTCCAAATTAATTCTTGATCAATAAAAATTAAATAATATGGTTTCTCAATTAATATATTATTCATATAATATATTAATAAATCACCAATAAGCTCTTTCTCAAATATCCATCCTATCAAATTGCTCCGGCGAAGGCAAACCAAAAGGACCATGCTACTATCGGGTCAAGTACATATCAACTATAGTTATGGGCTTAGACACCTAATCCAACAGTAGGTCGCTTCGGTGACGAATGACAGGAAGGGAGAGGAAGTTCTTGTTCGAGGTGGAGTTTAGAGGATGCTCAAGTCAAGGTAGAGATTGTTAAATGTGACTCGAGCATTTGGATCATGTTCATGAAACATTTGGAGCACTTGGAGCTAAATGGAGAACTTGGGGTTCATGGAGCATGTGACAAAGGAACAGATCTTTTGAGAGAGGAATGGATCATCAGACAAAGTAACTGATCAAGTGCCAAAGGAACAGATCGTGTTCAAGGGGGTTTGGAGCACCTGGAAGGAGTTTGGAGCACTTGGAAGAGGGTTGGAGCACTTGGATGGGATATGGAGCAACAAGGGGTCCTTGTTGCGCCACATGATGAAGAGATGGGTCAAGAGGGATGCTCTTCCACCATCTTGTTTTCTTGTTGAGCCATGCATGCCCTTGTTGAGCCATGCATGTGCCTGTTGCTCATGGTGATGCTGTTGCTCCAAGATTGATGCTATGCGCCATACTTGATACTCTTGCGCCATTTAGATCTCTGTTGTGCCAACTAGGGTTGCTGTTGCGCCATGAAGAAGCTATTGTGCCATCATGGACCATCTTGGTATATGATGCGCCATATTGATTCCTTTGATGTGGCATGTTGATCCTGTTGTATAAGGTGTCTAAGTCCATAACTATATTTGGTATGTACTTGACCCGATTTAGCATGGTCCATTTGGGTTGCACTTCACTGGAACAATTTGGACTTTGAGAAGAGGATATATATGATTTATTAATATATTATTAGTTATAATATATTAATATGAAATCATAATATTTAATTGGTATTGATCAATAATTAATTTGGAATTAATTTTGTGGTCAAAAGAGACTAATTAAATATATAGGGATTGATTGTGTAAATCATTCATTCTTATAATGTGGGCTACTGATCCATGATTCCTTATGTTGGGCTTAACCCATGTGGTGACCCATGGTTGCTCCATGAAGGTTAAAACCCATGGCTCATTAGGAATGTGGAAAGTCATGAGTTACATGGTGTAACCATAATGTGCACACTATATAAGAAGCCCTTTGGTTCAAGAAAATGGCACCCTAGTGTATTTGCAAGAGTGTGGCCGATATTGTGAGCTGGAGAGTTCTCTTCCAAAGTTTCCAAGTGTTGGTGGTGATTTATGATTCCACTTGAGGCATTCACATTATTGGTGCTAAGCTCTTAATGCTCCAAGCAATTAGCCACAACAAAAGGTATGTTTCCTAACTTGTTTTATTCACTATGTATCAAAGTTTTGTATGCTAGTTAGGGTAATTCCTTGGAAACTTCAAGTTTGCATGTATAATAGTGAAAACATAGATCCATGGTATTTAGGGTTGCATGAACACTATAGAGACCCATTTTTATAACGAACGGTGAGTACGAAAGAAAGATATCTCGAGATTAATCATGTTTTTGGAAGTATGAAGACGAAGAACATATTATGAGTTCATAAAAAGACTAAGAACAAGAGAGAATAATAATAATATTGCATGAAGAACATGGTGGGAGAGAAACTCTCCCTGGGTGGGAGAACCCACCACTTCTCTCTCTAGAGATTACATTGTAAGAAGTGTAACTCTAACTAAGGAAAATATAAGCTAGCTTAAGTAATAAATGACCAATTCTCCCTTTATATAGGAGGGAGAGTATTTACACCATAAATACAATAAAGGGAAAATACAACCTAATAAACACTCATTATTTGTGGAGCATTTCCATGCACCAACATTCTCTCCCTAAATGCTTACAAATGATGAGAGATACAATAAGTGATACAAGGCTATAATACAGTAATCCGACTAGCAAGTGTGGTAATAAAATGAAACCAAGTGCTGAAATGTCTCTGAAACTCTGAAGTGTCTGTGAAGTCTGAAACTGGCCATGAATCTCTAACAATGAAGGTCTTCAGCTTCAAAGCACAACCAATGAAGCAGAAAAAATAAGATCCAAATCTTCAAACCAGTCATAATCACCGGAAGAAGAAGGTCACCATGAGCAAGTAGAAGATCCAATAAAAGAAACACTTCGGCTTCAAAAGTCTGAAAAACATCTCGAGTTCTCGAATCATAATACACCGAAATTCTTCAAAGAATAACCTGCTAAAATTGTGAAGCATCCATAAAATGAAGGCTGGATAAGATCTGAACCAGATGCGAACACAAAATCATCCTGTGGTAGAGTCCGAATAATAAATAATCTGAATCAGAAAACATCGAGTAATGCCAAAAATCTGATCCGTAAAGGCCAAAAAGAAGTGCCACATCGCATCACTAAATAAATAATCGTCTTCAGAAGTCTTCAAAGATCCAAACTCAAACAATCATAATAACCAAATTCGGATGATATTCTCTCCCTATTTTTGATAACCAATGACCGGATATCAAAAATCAACAAATCATCGGATGGAGAGTGTCAGATACCAAGAGCTAATAGAGAAGCTCTCCCTAGATGTATGAAGGGTCTCGATAAGAAACGAGAAAGAGTAAAAGAGATACTCTTGCGGTCATGAGGAAGCGGGTGACATAGTTGCTGAAGCTGTGCTGAGAATAATCTGTTGTGCCAAAAATATATCCAAATATCCAAACTGCGGTGCGGGAACACTTGAAGTGGTCTTCAATAGAGAATAAAGTCCACATGCTCAAGATACATGATTCGTCAACCAAAAATCAAGAGCGACAAGTCATAAAATCTCATAAAGTGAAGAATGTGAAACAACTTTGTTGATCAATCGCCGTTGCGGTGCAAGCATCACCAAAAATAATATGAAGTCCGACTACGGTAGGAATATTCTTCCAATAATAACCGGCATGAAATGAATCAATGTGACAATCTAATGTTCGGTTGTGGCAAAAATTGGTGTTAAAAAAAATAATTGGTGTAAAAAAAATAATTGGTTTTAATAAAAAAAATGGCTAAATAAAAATAATTGGCAAAAAAAAATAATTGGGTAAATAAAAAAATTGGCTGAAAAAAAAATTAATTGAAGAAAAAAAAATAATGCAGAAAAAAAAAATCTGAATAAAAAAAAGTCTTGCAAAAAAGAGGGTTTTAAAAAAAAGAAGGGGAAAAAAGGAGGGGAGGGGAGGAAAAAAGAAGGAGGGAAGGAAGGGGGAGGAGGAGGAGGAAGGGGGAGCTGAAGGAAGAAGAAGGAGGAAGGGGCGGAGGCTGCTGATGAGGGAGGTGGGTTGCGGATCAGGAGGTGTTGCGGGTGGAGGGAGGTGCGGATGAGGTGTGGGTGCGGTGAAGGGGGTCTTGGGTGCGGATCTAGCAGTTGGCTTCGGATGGGTAGCTGGGCTGATGATGGGGTACCGAAGTCATGAAGGCTGCGGTTGAGGCGAAGGATGAATGCACTGATCGTATGAAGCATTGCGGTAGGTGCAGACTGCGGTGCGAGAAAGGTAAGCACGCCTGCGGTTCGAGACTGCGGTCCGAGACTTCTGACTTCGGTTCAGCAGTCAGGAAGAGTGGGTTGCGGTCTCTTGGCTGCTGACCTCGGCTGCGGATAGGGACATTGAGGACCTCGGATCAAAGGCTGAGAAGGGCTGCTGAGAGGCTTCTCAGGGGACTCCGGTAGGCAGTTTTTGGCTGCGGTTCGGGGGTCCGGAAAGGGCTGAACATGTGACGAAAAATGCTTTTTTTTTCATGAAAAATGGTACCGCAAAGGCCATTTATTCATATTTTAATAAGGGAATCTTTTTATAAAGCATTTTAAGTCATCATGTGGTCTTGGGAAGGGAAAAGGAAGAGTGTACAGGGGGTTTTTAGGGGACAAAAGGTGATGGGAAAGGACAATGTCACATGGTTTTTGCTTGGGAAGGCAAATATAAGTGGAATACTCTTTACCCAAAAGAGTAAAAAGGACAAAGTGCTTTATGCAAACAACAACTTACGTCCAAACACTTCAAATTAAAGATTCACAACAACTAAAGTGTGAAGAATAGATGCTTCATACCTCAAGATGATGAAAGTTGTTGGGAAGAAAAAAATCTTCAAAATAAATTGCTTCTCTCCACTATCTTCAAGAATAATAATCCCATAATTTTTGTGTCTTCTCATCCAAGAAAAAGGGAACTCCCTGGAACAAATTTTTCAACAATTTGGAGACCACAAAATTAATTTCTTCACCAAATTTCTTCATTTCTTCAACAGCAAAAATAATAAACTTTTAAGAACATCTTCTTACAGCAATAAATAGTAACGAGAAATGTAAAGAAATAGTTAGAGAGTTATATCAAGTAAAGAGTTAGAAATAGTTAGAGAGTTATATCAAGTAAAGAGTTAGATAGTTAGAGAGTTAAGAACATCTTATTAACTAACTCTCTAACTTTTCCGCAGTCAAGCTCCTTCATCAGCAACCGCATCCGGAGTCTCTACCTAGCGCAGTCTCTTTACTAGATTACTTTACTTGTCTTTTATTGTAATACTCTCTATTGTCCAGTATGCCTTGCATGGCTACTCTTAGAGATGTAATCTAGTGTACTTCGTGACTCTCTATAAATAGAGCTCATTCTCTTGTATTAAAAAAAAACACACGCATCTATCTATTATGAATACACATCTCTGAAGTTATCTTTTCTATCTCTCTATCTAATTACTCATCCCTTCTTACTCTCAAATCTTACTAGAATACAACTGATTATAACCTTTCTTCGGAGCAAGTCTTTTGTGACTTAATCACTAAGTTTGATCTTCCTTATTAACTTGGTTTGAATGCATTCCTTGTTATGAATCAACTTATGTGTATACTTGATATAACAATTGTTGTCATTTCTATTTCTCTCAACAATAATATTAATAAGTTAGAGTTAGATAGTTAGAGAGTTAGTTGCGGAAAAGTAAAGAAATAGAAATGACAACAATTGTTATATCAAGTATACACATAAGTTGATTCATAACAAGGAATGCATTCAAACCAAGTTAATAAGGAAGATCAAACTTAGTGATTAAGTCACAAAAGACTTGCTCCGAAGAGAGGTTATAATCAGTTGTATTCTAGTAAGATTTGAGAGTAAGAAGGGATGAGTAATTAGATAGAGAGATAGAAAAGATAACTTCAGAGATGTGTATTCAGAATAGATAGATGCATGTGTTTTTTTTAATACAAGAGAATGAGCTCTATTTATAGAGACTCACGAAGTACACTAGATTACATCTCTAAGAGTAGCCATGCAAGGCATACTGGATAATAGAGAGTATTACAATAAAAGACAAGTAAAGTAATCTAGTAAAGAGACTGCGGTAGGTAGAGACTCCGGATGCGGTTGCTGATGAATGAGCTTGACTGCGGGTGCTTGTCGGCTGCGGTAGCTAAAGTTCAAGAGGGTCACTTTTTATGATTCAACAATTTCCCCCTAAGTGACGTCTTTAACTTTTGTTCAGCTATCAAGTTTAAGAAACTTGATCAGGATCCACCAAAACTTCCTGATGTTTTCCAACCAGATGATTCTCCTTAAAATCTCGAACTTGACATCTGCAGTAGTGTGCTTCGATTTTTCAACTGCGGTTCGGCAGATATCAAGTTGCTTCCTGGTGAGGCGATGCATGGCAGTCATAGGAATGAAGTATTTGACATTATCGATCTTCCTTTTGAAAATGACTCCAAGTTCAGGAAAAGTGGTTGCACCTAAGGATCTTTCTTGATAGCCTTTGGTAGGCATTGGTGCAAGATCGAGTGGTGGCAGATCAAATCTCTTGGCAATGGTGGGGTAGATGTCTGCATCGATTTTAGCAAAATCACAGACCGTTTCCTTCAAAAAAATATTAGCCCTTTCAAGCGCAATCTTCATCTTCAGATGCTTCTCCGACTTGTTCTGAAACACCTTAGCTATGAGAAAGACTTCTTCCGGATTCATGTAGGGGAAGTCAGCTTGGGTGCGGACATAGTCGTGTCCCCTTCTAGTGAGGGTGTACTGGATGAAGTCAACCTTCATGAACTTTCGAATCTTGTAGTTCTTGACTGCGGATGGTCTATCGTTAGACCATATTTTCTCAATGGGAGAGGCATGCTTAGCATAAAAAAGACTAAGTCTCTCAAATTCCATTGGCAGTCTTTTTTGGTCTGGAAGGTTGCGGTCGAATTGCTCAAACACTATGAAGTATTTGGCATTAGGGGAGATTGGAACATCCCAGTAGCCATCCGAAGGGGGTTCAACATAGGTGAGGTAAGGTATGTAGTCATCATCCAACAGTCTGCGGTGAGGATTGATCCAAGAGTTTATCAAGGATTCGTCCATGATAGTATCAAAACCGCATTCTCTCCATATGAGCTCCGCAAGTTTAGCTGCCTTCCAATCTTTTTTCCTTTGGGTGGTGGCAGGAGAGTCATTTGAGCTTGGAGAGGACATGTGCTCCACCAGATTTTTGAAGTGAGGGGGAGTCTCTAGTTTCTTAGGAGTGATCTCCTCTTGCGGTGGAGTGTTATGAGGTGGAGTATGATGAGATGGTTGCGGTGAGGGTTGCGGTGTAGGAATTTTTTCTGTGATGATGGGGGGACTCTGATGCTGTGAGATGGAGTGATGTGAATGATGGACTTCTTCTTTGTGACAACCCGAAATTTGTCCGTTTCCGTTACGCGAGTTTTGTTAATAAAATTTCGAATTTGTTAACTTTTCCGTCAACTTTTTGGTTTAGAAAATAATCTAGTTATATTTAATTAAACTAATTACGAGTTGGAACCAAAAATCGCGCGGAAACCCGAATATCTCGAAAAATCAAGCATTTGCGGTCTAAATGAGATTACGACCGTAAACGTGTTTACGGCCGTAAACTCGTTTACGACCGTAAACTCGTTTACGACCGTAACCCTGTTTACGGTCAGTGAAGACTGGACCCCCCACAACACCCCTATAAATACGATGCCTCCACCTTCATTAGAACATTTCTGGCCAAAAACTCTCTCCTTCTCTCTCTAAGAATCTTAACCGTAAACACTCAAAACGCCTTCAAGCTTCGGAAAACATCGAGAAACCACGTTTAGAGTCACTTGGGAACGCCTGGAAACGATTATCTCTTCGAAATCAGCAAGCAGAACCATTTTTCTTGAGTTTACGGTCCACCTTCAAGAACCGTAAACCCTGTTCTTGAGTTTACGGTCCAACCTTCAGAAACCGTAAACTCTGTTCTTGAGTTTACGGTCCAAGCCTTCTGAAACATAAACTCTGTTCTTGAGTTTACGGTCCAAGCCTTCAAGAACCGTAAACTCCTCTTCGACCGTAAACACCTTTTAAGTGGTGTTTTTGACTGAAAACTCACCTTCTTCGATTCGATCAAGTCCCGGTAACATTCCTCAACCGAATTCAAGTGTACCTCTAACTCGTTATCTAACGAAATCGCTAATTTAGATATATATACCGTAAACACCTTTTAAGTGGTGTTTTTGACTGAAAACTCACCTTCTTCGATTCGATCAAGTCCCGGTAACATTCCTCAACCGAATTCAAGTGTACCTCTAACTCGTTATCTAACGAAATCGCTAATTTAGATATATATATATATATATATATATATATATATATATATATATATATATATATATATATATATATATATATATATTTATTTGATAATAGGATTTCGTTAAGTGCCGTGCAACAACTCGAGGATCTTCATTTTCAGTCAACGATTTCACGCAACAACTGTGAGTTCATACCCCTACATTTTCCGTATTTTTAATGTTTTCAGGGGGGAATACGAGCTAAACATAAATGTTTTCAAAACTTATGCAAATCTCATACTTTAACCCTTTTGTACTGTGTTGAGCATAAGGGACGTTTTCACAAAAATTTGCATAGTTTTCCGGACACGCTATTCACTATACATGCAAACTATAATCGGTATAGTTTGGGATTTTTCTAAAAACATAACAAGTACAGAAACTTTCAATGTTAAACATATGCACTGAGACAGAAACCGTTTACAGTTACATCACCACTTTATCATGGTTTTTCATAACTGTAATTATCATTATATTCGGTATACATACGGATTTTCACTACGGTAGAACGCTACTACACTACATGTAAAATAGATTGTACGATACTGTGAGGCGCTACTTCACTACTGTACCCTTAGGTGTACAGGGATAAATCTTACCACTATATAACCAGAGTCTCCTGGAGGGAGAGCGTGAGATTTGTGAATAGATCTATTCGGGACTGACAATCCCACATCTGGACTGCTAGCTACAGTTAGGCGGGCACGCCTGAGATGTACAAATGTCATTTAACTCGACGCCTGAAGAACGTTGGAAAGGTCTCTAGTCATATCAAGCATGGTTATACGACTCACAATATGTATAAATCACCTTTAGTTTACAACTTAACACTCTTCAACAGTTCTATTTTTACTAAATAGAACTGATACACACTACGTATTCTGGCTAAGGCCAGGGTTTTTCAAACAGAACCGATGATGCAATGGTTTCACATATAAAATACTTACACTTCATGATTAGTTTTAGCTAGTCACATGAGGTAGTATTCTCTCATATCACTACAGTTTTCAGTAACGAACATTCATGGTTTTATGCGAAATCGATAACGCTACCCTTTTCACTAAAGAAAATATCGGATTTTCTTGGAAACATACAGATATTCATGGTTTATTACAGAACTGATAACACTACATTTTCACTAAGGAAAATATCGGATTTTCTTGAAACTATACAAATATTTTCCGAACTCATCAACGATTTTCACTACAAACCACCGCTTATGAACTCACCAGCTTTATGCTGATACTCTTTTAAACTGCTTGTATTCTCAGGAAATCAGTAGACAGGTACCTGCTGGGTTTTTGAAGAGTTGAAGCAATAAGAGTTTAATGTTTATATTCATACAAGTTATATGATGTAATTCGAACAAGTTTCAGAACTGATGTAAACATTTTTATTTTAGTATGCACTGTACTGGTTGTGTTGCTATGATTGCTATTATTCATTGGTTGAGATGCTACACATGACGTCCTCCGCCCCGGAACGTTTCCGCCATCGGTTTCGGGGTGTGACATTCTTCACTTCCCCCTCTTGAGGAAAGCAACCCAGGAGCTTCCTCAAGCCATTGTCGAAGGCCATCAACTTTGGCAAAAACTTCTTGAAATTGAGCTTTAAGGGCATCAACCAACTGTTGATTATTGGGAATGGTGGAGTTGAAGAGCAGCTTGTGAATATCCTTAGTGAGTTGAAGGATTTCAGGACCGTGGAAGTTGGAGGATAGGGATCGTTGCAGTCTATTGATTGTGGCTTGAAGAACTGAGATAGTGGACTCATACGCAGTGTGAGTCTCAGCTATCAGTTTTTGAGACTGTGAGGCTTGATCCGCAATGGCTGCTTGGAGATCTTTCTTGATTGCGGTCACCTCAGAGATGAGGCGTTCCGCAGCAGCCATGAAGTCCTTGTGATCTGCTTGTCGATTGTTGTCAAGGGACCAGATTCCCATTTCAACTTTGAGAGAAATTCTCTTAGCAGCCAATCGCTCACGTGTTTCCAAGCGCTCTATCCGTTCGATCAATGACTTCGGTCCGGGTGTGTCTTCTGGTTGTGGTTGAGTTGGCTTGACACCAGCGAGAATTTGATCAACTTTTGCTTGTAGGCTCAAAAACTCCTTTCTTGTGACAACATTATTCTTCTTTTTCTTTTTCTCTTTGGGCTTAGAAGTAGAATGGTGAGAGCCACTGGATTCCTCTTCTTCATCGAACATCATAAGGTCATCATCAGAAGGACTGGGCTTATTTACCTCCTGAATATCATCATCATCAAGACCGAAGGTGGGAGCAGAACTAACTTCTATTGCGGTTCCTTCGTCTTGTGATTCATGAACTATTGGAGTTGGAATTAGATTTGGAGTTGGAGTTGGAGTTACTCTGGAGGGGCCTGCATCTTCACCTGTTGCTTGAGCTTTAAGGATTGTTTCAGCCATCTCGGTCATCCAGTCTTGAACCTTCAGAATGGTGGCTACGGTATGGGCATTATTGCTTGTATCTGCCCAATACTTAGCAACTGAATGGATTTCTTGTTCCTTTTGTTGTTGTTGCTTGATCTGTTGTTCCTTGCGTGCTTGGAATGCCCTCCTGAAAGCGGCATATTTCTTGATCTCTGACTCAGTTACCGGAGTGTAGCGTAACCACGAGTCGTTTGATTCATCCCAGTCAAATCCTTGGAATCGCACCGAAGTGTCCTTCGGGTCCACGGATCCTTGCACATTTGTGCTCACTGTGCCTAAACCACCTGCTACGGATGTAAACAGAGTAGGATTTTCTGAGCTTCCTTGGTCTCCTTGACCCGTAGTCAAGTTTGGCCTCGGCTCAGTTCTGGCTAGGGCGGAAGAAGTGCCCTGTGGTTGGGGAGGTGTTTAAAGTGTTTGGGTTACGTTGAAGAGGATGGAGTGCAACTCCTCAGAAGAAAAGAAATGCAGTCGGGAAGCCCTGGAGACCTTAAGGCGTGCACCAGTGTCATCCTCGTAGGAGTGAACTGGGGGGGAGTCTCCACGATGTGGTGAATCAGACTCACTTTCTGAGTCTGATTGGAAAAGGATAGTGGTGTTGAATGGGTCTGCGGCCACCCCAAGGACTACCGGAGCCTTTTGAGAGGCTTCAGTATTGGTCCGGTCACGCATTTGGCCAGAGATATTGGTTTTCCTTTTCTTAAGGATGGCAATTGGTTGCGCATCCTCATCAGAATCACTATCAGGTGTGGGTGCGGTTGGTGTGATTTTACGTTTCTTGGTGGGTGCGGTTGGTTTGGGAGCATCCTTCTTGGGAGTTCTTTGTTTCTTCTTGGAGGCCAATTGCTTTCTTCTTTGAGAAAGATTGGAGAGGGTAGTGGAAGAAGGGACTGCGGTACCTTCAGGGTTAATGATTGCAGATGGATTTTGAAGAGGCGAGGTAGGAAGGTATGTGGTAATACCTTCCGTAGCCTCAATATGATCTGAGACATCAGCAGTCTCTAGACCAAGAGTGGAAAGAATGTGGGTAGGAAGTCTTCGAATTGGTCCAAAAATAGATTGATCAGATGAAGGATTGTACCTTTTGAGATCCTTGGGGACAAAGAAATTGATGTCACTGCCCACGTTGATCCCTGCATCCGCATGGAGGTCTGAAATGCAGAGGGACCAGAACCTTGCGAAAGTGAGTTCGGTTGGGTTCTCCCTTGGGCACTCCTTGGGAATGTATTGAAGAAAGTCGTCCCATAGGATCCGCCCGTAGTTCACGTCATGACCTGTGAAGATACTCCACACCAGCTCAAGAAGTTTGAGTCCCATATTATCCGTGCCTCCGGTTCTGCCGGATAGACTGCGGATGATGAAGTGGCAAACAAATTGCCAGACCGCATGCAGTTGGTTTTTCTTGAATTCACTAATCCCTTTAATCTTCTTCTGGTATACCATTTGGTAAAGTGCAGAAGTGACGTCTGCCATGGATGAAGTGAAAATCTTGATGGAGGGATGAACAAGGAGGTTAATGGCAGAAAGAAACTTTTCTTTGGATAGAATTACTAAAGAATCGTCAACCAGGTTAAGATGAACTTCTTGTGGGTTTTCGAGTGGGCGATAGGCTGAGAAGGCACATTTGAATAGGGTTGAGATTGGGACAACATCTGTGAAAGCATCGAAGGGGCCAAACAGGGGGTGATTCTTCAGAAACTTGATCATCAGCTTGATCGGAGCATTGTAGGATGAATGATCTTCGAACACAGCTCTGAAGTTGCTTGAAGCAATCGTAGGAGAGTCTGAACTAGTAGGGTTCACTGATCCAGATGCCTTGGAATGTTTCTTGGATACACCGGATTTCACCATTGTAGGAGCTTGAGAGAAATAGTAGAAAACAGAGTGCTTGTAGGAATTTGAGAGGGAAGATTCAATGTTCAGAGAGCGTAAATTGATTTTGGGGAAGAAGAAGGGTTTATATAGGGATGAATTGGAACAGTAACTGTTTTTACCCTAGGTAAAAAGAAAGGATAAGGTAAAAGGTCGTTTGGGGGGAATATTTTGAATTAGAAATTAAATCTCAGCCACATAATATGAAACGGTTTAAAAAAGTTTTTGAGATTTACCAAAAAAAAAAGGGTTTGCATTTAATGAAAAGTCAGACGTACATCATCACGTTAGGTGATCGTGTGGTGAGGGGAAAGGAAGTTGTAACGGATGGGACGTGCTGGGTAAGAGGAAAAGACAGATTAAGGATGTGTTTATGGAAAAACGTTCTTTTTGTCATCATACCTAAAATAGGTCTGACACAAGGTTTATTCAAAAAGAGAATGAGACAGTTCGTCAAGGAATGTTTTTTTATTTAATGTTTTATTTAATGAAGGACCATTAAATAGCACACCATGATTCAAGGGTTGATGAAATAGTTGAGAAATTATCAATGTGATTACGGATGGAGATTGCATTGCGGATGACCAGATGTCATTGAGGATGAGCGGATGAATGTCTGCAGTATAGGAACTGAGGAGAGCACTTATACAAAAAGTTAGTAATAACAAACAATAAGGACCCATGAAAGATAAGTATGATATATGGTTGCAGTACATAGACTGCGGTACCAAAAACATCTATCATAAGTAACTTTCAGTTAGAGTCGCAACGGAGACCAAGGATGGTCTGCGGTATCTATCAATTCAAAAAGAATTGCGGGTCCGAATTCATCATTCCTAACATTTGCAGGAAGGTGTTAAGTTTTGTGGAGTCGAGCGCTTTTGTGAACACATCAGCAATCTCTTCATGAGAATGGACAAAGATGAGTTCAATGTTACCTTTCAAGATGTGGTCTTTGATGAAATGATACCGTAGTTCAATATGCTTAGTCTTGGAGTGCTGAATTGGATTGTGAGAAATAGCAATAGCACTTTCAGAGTCACAATAGATCGGTATCCGCAACATTCTATATCCGTAGTCCAATAGTTGAGTTTTCATCCAAAGGACTTGAGAACAATAGCTGGCTGCGACCACATACTCAGCTTCTGCGGTAGACAGAGATACACAACTTTGTTTCCTTGATGACCAGCTGACGAGTCTTCCACCCAGAAATTGACATCCACCTGAAGTGCTTTTTTGATCTAGTCTGCATTCGGCGTGATCCGCATCTGTGAGTGCTTGAAGGCTGAAATCATTGCCTGCGGGGTACCATAATCCAAGAGACTTGCTTCCTTTCAGGTACCACAGTATCTGTTTGGCTGCGGTCATATGTGACACTTTTGGGTCAGCCTGATATCTTGCGCATACACCTGTTGCAAAGACAATGTCTGGCCTGCTTGCGGTGAGGTACATCAAAGAGCCTATGATACCTCTATAAGTCTTGTGATCCACAGATTCGCCTGAGGGATCAGCAGAGATCTTATATCCGAAGGCCATGGGGACCTTAGCCGAAGAACAGTTGTCCATATAATATTTCTTTAACAGTTCAGTGGTGTATTTCTCTTGATGAATGAATATCCCTTGCGGAACTTGTTTCACTTGAAGTCCTAGAAAGAAGTTAATCTCTCTATTCATGCTCATTTTGAACTTGTTGGTCATGAGCTTAGCAAATTCATCCACCATTCCTTGATCAGTTGATCCGAAGATGATATCATCCACATATATTTGTACAAGCATAAGGTGGTCACCATTTGCTTTTCTAAATAAAGTGGGATCAATCACTCCTCTTTTGTATCCGGACGAGACAAGAAATTCAGAGAGAGTCTCGTACCATGCTCTTGGGGCTTGCTTCAGACCGTAGACTGCTTTTTCAAGTTTGTAGCAGTGGTCTGGGAATTCAATACTTTCAAAGCCTGGAGGTTGCTGAAGATAAACCTCTTCTTTTAATTCCCCATTGAGAAATGCACTTTTAACGTCCATTTGGTGTACCTTGACGTTTTTGTGGGCTGCGTATGCTAAGAAGATTCGGATGGCTTCCATTCGTGCCACCGGAGCATACGTTTCATCATAGTCAACACCTTCAAGTTGACTGTATCCGTTTGCAACTAGCCTTGCCTTGTTTCTGACTACCGCACCAGATTCATCCAGCTTGTTTTTGTATACCCATCTAGTACCAACAATGGTGTGACCGTGTGGCTTCGGGATGAGCTTCCACACTTTGTTCCTTTTGAATTCTTCTAGCTCTTCTTGCATTGCGGATATCCAATCAGGTTCTAGTAATGCTTCTTTGATCGTTCGGGGTCGACTGAGGACATAAATGCTGCGTAGTGACAATGATCAGATAAGTCATTGGAAGATCGAGTCTGGATACCTGCAGATGGGTTGCCAATGATTTGACCTGGTGGGTGGTCCTTCGTCCATACGTGTAGACGGGGTTGTAGATGATCAGCAGCTGCGGTAGAGGGAATATCTTCAATATCAGAAGATTCTGCGGTTGGCGATGGCAGTTCCCCCTGGATTTGAGAACATCCTGCGGAATCATCTTGGTTTGTTGGAACGAGAATGGAATTTTCTTGAGCAGTTGGAAGAGGTTCCCCCTGGATTGCTGATGGGAGTTCCTCTGAAACCTGAGAAGGTTCCCCTGGACTGCGGATGGGAGAGTGATAATCCTTGAATCGGTTCTTGTGTCAATGTTCTCTATGAGTTCATCATCCGAATTCGAAGATACGTTTGATGGTAATGATTCTCTGCGGATAGGAACTTGAGCAGCATCAAGTACTGGAACCTCGACGGTTGTTGCTTGATCCGGAGTAGAGCTTTCCCCCTCAACCGGAGAGGTGGAAGTATTGAGAGAGGCTACTTCGGATAGTGATGGACTAGAAACATCAGCGTGTTGTTGTTGAGCTGCCGGTGACACAAGAACTTCGGATAACTTGGCTGTTTCTACAGGGTCGAAGAGATCGTCATAATTGACTTCAACAAGATTTAAAGGACCTGAAGAGGCAGGAATATCACTTTCCATGATTGTTGTGGTTTCAGTGGATGGAGGGGTGTTGCGGATGTGAGAGTCATCAAATTTCACATCGAAGCTTTCAATGATTAGCCTTGTACGTCTCATGAGGACCCTGTAAGCAACTTTGTTAGTGGAATAGCCAAGAAAGATGCCTTCATCAGACTTCGGTGCAAACTTGTTAAGCTGATCTCGGTTGTTGATCACGAAACATCTACACCCAAAGATATGAAAGAAGCGAACATTTGGCTTGCGGTTGTTAAGGCCCTCATACGGTGTTTTGTTTAGACGTTTGCACACAATGCTACGGTTTTGAACAAAGCATGTGGTGGCTACAGCTTCAGCCCAGAAGTAGAGAGGAAGGTGTGCGAAGTTGAGCATGGATCTGGCTGCTTCTACTAGAGTGCGGTTCCTTCTCTTTACTACCCCATTTTGTTGTGGTGTATAAGGAGCTGAGAAGTTGTGAGTGATGCCTTTGGAAACCAAGAAACTGTTGAGAAGATGATTAGTAAACTCGGTTCCATTATCACTGCGGATACGTCTTACTGGAAGCTTGATATGAAGTTCTATTTCCTTGATGAAATTGATGAGAATCTGTGGTGTTTCTGACTTGAGTCTGAGGAAGAAAACCCATGTGAAGCGTGTGAAGTCATCTACTATAACCAGTATGTATTTCTTGTGATGGAGACTGGCTACGGTGGATGGACCGCAGAGATCAATGTGTAAGAGCTCTAGTGGTTCAGAGATTGTAGAATCAATCACCATGGGGTCACTTGCTTTGGATTGCTTTCCACATTCACAAGCCGGACAGAGAGTATCGTTGCTGAATTTGAGAATAGGGAGACCTCTGACTAGTTCTCCGGTGACCAAATTGTTGATGTACCTGAAGTTGAGATGAGCTAGCTTGCAGTGCCATAGCTAGCTGACTTCAGATACGGCTTTGGATAGGAAGCACAACTGCGGTCTACCAATGATCAGAGAGACATCCAAAGGATACATGGTACCTTCGGATCAGGATTTGATCAGACACGTGTTCCTATCACTTGTCATTACATAGCAAAATTGATCATCAAATTCAACTCGATGGCCTACCTTACATAGTTGGCCAACACTGATGAGATTGTGTTTAAGGCTTTCTACATAAGCAACCTTTTGAATAGAGAAATTCCCCGTAGTGAGAACACCGTAACCTCGGATGATCCCATTCGCATTGTTGCCGAATGTAACATTTCCACCGTTGCAAATTGGCCTGAAATCCCGAAGGTATTCTAACCTCCCGGTCATGTGCAAGGAGAAGGCACTGTCGATTAACCATTCTTCTTCTTGTTCCTCCTTGCACAAAGCCTGAGAATTACACGGTTAGTTTAGGCATCCAAACTAGTTTGGAGCCTGAGACAACAGATGAGTTTCTAAATGATGCATGGACCGAGGTTGCAGGGACGGGTCTCTTGTCAACTTTTAATCCTAGTCCTGGGTGTTTGTGCAGATTTGGAGTGTTGTGAGTTTTTGAAAAAGTACGAGGTTTCTGACTCCGACTAGATTTGTCATAGGATGAATCCTTTTGACAACTACACTGACATTTACAAAAAGAGATTTTGTCTTTTGATCTGACACTATGCTTGGTCAGCGGTCTATAGGATGAATTGGCCTTGTTACCGGTCCGAGGTTGGTAATCCCTAACATGAGTGGTGTTGGGTTTTGAAAAAGTTTGTTTTTTAAAGGTTTAGCACGTGTAGGTCTTTGAGTTCTTTTTGGTGGAGTTGGTAGAATACCCTTCCACTTTTTGAAATTTTGACGTGACTTTAAAAGTGTTGGAGTGGGTAAGATACCCTTCCATTTTGGGTCATCTGAGGAATAAACATGAAAACCATTGTTTTGAAAAGACTTTGCACCTTTTTGGGTTTTGTCAGATGAATTAGGAATGACTGATGAAACTTTACATTCCTTTTTGTGTGTTTTCTTGATAGGAGAGTTTTTTAAAAAGTAGTGTGAGAAAACAAATTTTTCTGGACTCTTGGACTTTGGAAATCTGACATGCTTCTTGTTTTTCGAAAAAGTTTGTCTATTTGTGCCATGGGATCGAATTTCCTCTTTGAAAGCCTTTTTAGCTAAGGATTTTGGTGAACCGCAGTCTTTGTTGTTCAACTGCGATTTCCTAGAACCTTTTGAAAATTTGTGAAAACGAGCGCTTGAGTCATCAGAACTTGAAGATTCAGGGATTTGAGAGCATTGAACCACTTCAAAGTTTTCTATGGGTAATTCGTGATGAATTGTTTGAAGAGTGGCAGAACTTTTGTTCGAAGACTGCGTTAGGGATGACTTGACTACCGTAGAGTAAGTCTTAGTTGGGACTGTAGTGGGACTTTTGTGGGACTTTTGGCTACAGTGAGAAACACCGCGGTCTGAGGGCAGAGATGGAAAGTCTTTCGAGACTTCCGGGCCCTCAATGACAATTTATTCATCAACTACGGATGAGGTTTGAGAATTTGGGTAAATGGTGCCACATATAGGAATTTGATCACATGTGTGACCCGAAACCTCAGGCACAATTTCCTCAATGACACAATTATTGCTTAGATTATGCAGTCTACCGAAGTAAGTTTTGATATCTTCGGGAAAGGTCTTGTCATTGACTGGGAAATGAAATTCTCGGTCTGGAGGGACATACAGTCTGTCTTTGTTGAACCGAGGTGAGGAATCCATTGCGGTAGGATATCCATTTGACCAACCCCAATTGTATGTATTGTCCACGGTTCCATTGTTTACCAAATTTTCAATAGCTTCACTTTCATTAAACAATTTTTCGATTAAGAGATTTAAGCGTACAATTTCACTCTGAGCTAAATCTCTCTGGTTCAAAGCTATCTCTAATTGGGTTTCACTCAACATTCTTGCATCTTTTTCTAACTCTAAGTCCTTCTTTAACATAGCCATTTTGAGTCTTTTGTTATCCAGTCGTCCTCTCACGTGGAACATCTCTTGGGACGCAATGTTCTTCTCATCTAAGGCTTTGTTATAGTCTGTAAGGACGGCAGCACAAGTGTCATTAAGATCATCTATGTGGGGTTGACAGTCATGCATGTTATAGTTTAGAGTTTGGATCATAAGTTTTACCTGTTCGACGATGCTTAGAGTTCCATCCTTTGCCATGTAGCAGTAGTTTTTGTCTAGCTTTATAGACCCATCATCATCCGTAGTTGCCAGCATGCAGATTTTCCCTTTTCCTTTGACACTGCTGATGGCTTCATCTTCGTCTGCGGATGACCAAACTTGATGGTCTCTTTTGACATGGGCTACGTATGCCCTTGCCTTTTCCTTATTTTCCAACTCTTGAGCCATTCTAAGGTAGAATGCTCTGTCTTTTACTACATTGGCCTTACAATCTCTTGCAAAGTGATTCTCTTTGTTGCATTTGTGACAAATTACAACATCAGTCTTGTCTTCTGAGGGAGTACCGGAGTCAGTGGTTTGAGTAGACTGCGGTGCCTCCTTTGGTTGATTATTTTGAGATTGCGGTGGTGGAAGAGAACTTTTGGGATATCGAGGATGGTTATTCTGGGAACTGAAGCTACGGTTGAATGGAGGTTTGTTGAACTGTTGATTCTTACGGAAGGAAGGAGGTGGTAGACGGTTGACCTGTTGGCTAACCAGAGCAATAGCCTTCTGGAATTCTTCTTCATCGTCATACTCTGAGTCAGCTTCGTATGACTACGGTGGAGTGTCGTACGAGGGAGAGTAAGATTGATTATGTGGAGCTTGTGCTATGAGAGCAAGTGGTCCTCCAAAGTCAGCACAGTCTTTGAGTACAGTTGATTCTTGTGCTTGCAGTTCTCCATAGAGCTTGTAGAGTGACAACGAATGAATCTTTCTATCGCCTTGGACTATCATCTTAGCCGTAGTCCAATGTCTTCCCAAACCATTAAGAAACTGAAGATTTATTTCATGGTTACTACGGATGGTGCCCGCATTGGATAACTTGGTGACTATCAGGTTGAACCTTTTGAAAGAGTCTTCCAAGCTTTCGCCAGTATGACCTTTGAAATTGTTGAACTCATTGAGTGCGGTAGTAAGCTTCCTGTCTTGTGCTTGTTCTGAGCCTTCGTACAAATTCTTGAGAACTTCCCAGATCTCTTTTGTTGATTTGCAATTTATGATAATATCGAAGTTGTCAGGAGCAACTCCACAGGAGATTTCATAAAAAGCAACAACATCATTTTCCATTTTATCGAGATCATCCTTGGTGGGACGGCTCATGACTGGTTGACCTCCTCCTAGTCTGGTTGTAGCTCCGTCAATTTGGACTGGTGACTGGGACATGTGGTCCTTCTTCTACGGATCGCCATACATCTCTACCAAGTCTCCTTAAGTATCTTTCCATTCTTTGTGACCAGTGATGATATTCATTTGCTACCAGTATTGGGGCTCGATTAGAACCACCAACACTGTTGGAAACATTCAGAGATAACGATTGTGCCATTTTGAAGGTTTTTTTAAGAAATGAGCTTCAGTGGTATAGAAGGCTCTTTGAAAATCAGAGTTCCGTTTTCAAAAAGCAACCACTATGGCTCTGATAGCAATTGTTGAGAGAAATTTGTATAACGAACGGTGAGTGCGGAAGAAAGATATCTCGAGATTAATCGTGTTTTTGGAAGTATGAAGACGAAGAACATATTACGAGTTCATAAAAAGACTAAGAACGAGAGAGAATAATAATAATATTGCATGAAGAACATGGTGGGAGAGAAACTCTCCCTGGGTGGGAGAACCCACCACTTCTCTCTAGAGATTACATTGTAAGAAGTCTAACTCTAACTAAGGAAAAGATAAGCTAGCTTAAGTAATAAATGACCAACTCTCCCTTTATATAGGAGGGAGAGTATTTACACCATAAATACAATAAAGGGAAAATACAACCTAATAAACACTCATTATTTGTGGAGCATTTCCATGCACCAACAAACACCTTAGGAGTGTTAGAATGCTCAAAACCCTTAAGTGGTATCAGAGCCTAGGCTTGCTTTCAATTATAATTGATGCTACTTGCTGTTTGAAGTTGAAAAAAATCGAGTTTTTTGCTCTCTGACTGATGAACTCGCCGAGTCCTCTGATGGACTCGACGAGTCCATGTATAAATTGAGCTACTCGACGAGTCCAGTTCATGGACTCGCCTAGTTTGATGGACAGAGTGCAGAAAAATGATTTTTGGCCCCAAATGGATAGGATCATGATCCCAAACTGTTTTGAATCATAAAAATATGTTTTTTTAAGATATGGTAATGATCATGTTAATCCATTTGAAAGGTGATTGTCAAAATTTCATGCTTTGTTTTAGTTTATATGATTAGTCTAAATTACATGGAATTTGTTTGATTTGAATTACCTTGATCATATTAGTTTAATCTAGAACTTGAACATTCTTGTTAGTTGAATTGTTGTTCTTGATGATTTTAATGGACTCCATAACTTGTCCTCAAGTTATGGAATTCCAAAAGTTTTTCATTTAAATGAATCATTTAAAGTCATAGGTTAGAAAAATGAAGAGTCTCATTTTACAAGACCAGTAAACTCTTATGTTATGAAGTTGAAAAGTTTTGAAGAGTTTCAAAACTTTCCCTCAAGTTTTGGAATTTGTAAAGTCAAACATTAAAAATTTAATTCCAAACCCTAGAATTTTAAAAGTTTAAAATTCAACCCTTATACTATTATAATATTATAAGTTTAATATATATATATATATATATATATATATATATATATATATATATATATATATATATATATATGTATAAGAACAAGTCAGTCTTACCGTTAGTAGGCCTCATTCACGAAGCCGGTCTATAAGGGGGGTATAAGGTTACTGCCTATAAAATGGTGGTTTAATGGGTGTCCATTCTCACCCACCGCTTCCTTGACTGGTGGAGGGTCGTTAGCCGAACAGGTAGGACAAAGACTATAATTTTATTAAAAGTATAATGATAGATATAAAGTAACTAAATGTTTTATAAATTACCAATCTTAGTTACTTTAGGAAAATGTGAAATTGATGCTAACCCATAAAATTACACTTTGCACCTTACCAAGTCGTTAGTAGAGCGTGTGTGGTTAACCGGCACACTAACATGGTTTAGTAAGGGTGGCAAAGGGTAGCTTAATGTTTGTCAAAGATCGATGGAGCGTGTGTGGTTAACCGGCACATCGATTAGGTGATAAATGACATTAAGAGTACCAAGTATATTTGTATGGTTATTCACACCTTGTTTGTGATCCTCGGTATCCCAATCACAAACTTGAAGGGCATACTCGAGATTTAAACATGCCATTGAAGAGTTCAATGAATCTCAAAAGAATCTAGGAATTTCAATTCATCTAAAACCTAATAATTCAATTTCGTTTTTCATGGAGGAAATTTGTAAATCGTCATTTACCTACCTTCAAATATTTTGCAACTTGGACTACGACATCCCTCTTCCAAATTGTAAAATATTGTGTTGGGTCCTAGCCTTAATATTTCATTTTGGGTGTTATATTAAGGACTCAATATCTAATCTAAACTTTGTCTTTCTTCTTTTTCAGATGTCTTCCAACAATGCTGCTTTTGGCTCAAACCCTACCGGCTCCTTCTCTCTCATGAACCTTTGTGGGAGAGTCATCTTTGATGGAACTAATTTCAATGATTGGATTAGGAACATAAGGATGGTCACTTAGTATGAGGATAAGGAATATGTCCTCGACAAGGAGCTTAAGGTCATCGATGAGTCGTCTGCTACTCCCGAGGAGATTGCTGAGTACACTACCCATGAGAAGGATGCCACTAAGGTGTCCTGCATCATGTTGGCCATAATGACAGCAGAACTCCAAAAGTCCTATGAGGACTTCTACCCTTTTGAAATACACCAAGACCTGATGGAAAGATACCATCAGAGTGCACGACAAGAGAGGTATGAAGTCATCACCTCCATGATAACAAAAAAAATGAAGGATGGAGAGTCCATCACAGCCTACTTGCAGAAAATGCAAAGATTTGTGGACCGTTTGCTTAAGTTAAATGTGAACTTTGATGAGGAGTTAGCCATAGATATTATTCTACACTCCTTACCTCCATGTTATGATCAGTCCCGCATGACCTATCATATGAACAAGGAGGAGGTCACACTTAGCAAACTTCAGGGACTTTTGGGGATTGCTGAAAGTAGTCTCAAAGGTAAGAATGTTGTTACCACTCCTACTACTGCTCCAGTCTTGGTAATCGGGCAAGGCAAGGGAAAGAAGAGGAAGACCCCTTCCAAGGGTCATAAGGGTAAGTCTCTTGATGGATCCTGTTCTAGCAAGACCAAAGTCGGCCCTGATACTCCCTCCTCTAACCCAAAAGAAGCAGAGCGCCTCTATTGTCATGACAAGGGGCACTGGAAGCGAAGCTGCCCGCAGTACTTACAGGATGTTAAGGATGGGAAAGTAAAACCCACCCATGCAAGTATTTACACTATATTGTCTAATAACTCACCACATACTAATTCTTGGGTCCTTGATACAGGTTATGGTATTCACATTTGTTCTGATTTGTAGGGACTAAAAAGAAGTGAGGATGTGGAGCACGAGAAGATAAACTTAATCATGGGGAATAGGAAAGCTTCACCTATGACCAAGATTGGAGTTTATTCTTTATTGCTTTGTAGTGGGTTAGAATTAGATTTGAATAAATGCTGTTACTCGTCTGAAATGGCGAGAAATATTATTTATTTTCATGGTTTGTAAAAACAAGGTTTCACATTTTCTTTTGATAATGAAATTGGTGCAATAATGCTTATTATAGTGGTGTTTTTTTATTTTAAAGCATTACCTTGTAATGGTGTATATGAAACTATGATGGTTGTAGACAACTTAGGAAATAATGTATTGCATATCGATTCTTCCACTAGTTTGGACAAATCATCCTTGTGGCATTCTCGTCTTGGACATGTCAACAAGAAGCGCACAGACCAACTCCAAAAGGCTGGAGTCTTGGAATCATTTGACTTATAATGTATTGCATATCGATTCTTCCACTAGTTTGGACAAATCATCCTTGTGGCATTCTCGTCTTGGACATGTCAACAAGAAGCGCACAGACCAACTCCAAAAGGCTGGAGTCTTGGAATCATTTGACTTAAAGTCAGATGATAGTTGCGAATCTTGTTTACTTGGAAAAATGACTAAATCACCCTTCACTGGTACTTATGAGAGGGGTGAAGGTTTGTTGGACCTCATACACACTGATGTGTGTGGACCCTTCAGAACCGCCACAAGGGATGCTAACCGCTTTTATGTGACTTTTACTGATGATTATAGTAGATATGGCTATGTCTACTTAATCAAGCATAGGTCAAAAACCTTTGAAAGATTCAAAGAGTTTAAGCAAGAAGTGGAGAATCAGCTGGGCGGGAAGATAAAGATGCTCCGATCTGATCGAGGTGGAGAGTATCTTAGTATCGAGTTCCTAGACTATCTTAAGGAATGTGGAATTATTTCACAATTGACACCTCCTAGGACACCACAACTTAAAGGTGTGGCTGAGAGGCGTAATCGAACCGTGTTGAACATGGTTCGTTCCATAATGATTCGAGCTTCGTTACCAATCTCATTCTGGGGGTATGCTTTAGAGACTGCCGCCCATATCCTTAATCGAGTCCCAACCAAGAAGGATGCCAATACACCTCACAAGATGTGGACAGGGAAGGTTCCCTCGTTAGCACACATCAAGGTTTGGGGTTGCGAGGCTTTCTTGAGGCGCGAGACTCATGCCAAGCTCGAACCTCGGAGCGAGCGGTGTATTTTCATTGGCTACCCATAAATCTTTTGGTTATCTCTTCTACAGACCGAGTGACAATGTTGTCTTCGTTGCGAGGAGAGGAGTCTTTCGTGAGAGAGAATTCATAAGTCAAGGAAACAGTGGGAGGCAAATTGACCTTGAAGAGCTTCAAGAGTCAAGTGGTGAGGGAACCTCAAACACTAGCGATCAACCTGAGGAGGAAACTCTTGTTGAGCCGATTGACGAATCTGTACCTCTGAGGCGTTCCACAAGAGTTAGGAACTCACCTGATTTTTATGGTTTCCATATTACTATTGAAGGTGATACATTTATCAGTGATAGTACACTGGTAAATTTGGATGAACCTAACACTTACAAGGAAGCCATGGCGGGCCCCGAGTCTGCAAAGTGGAAAGAGGCTATGGACAGTATTAGGTGCATTTCATGCATCAATTTTGTAGTTTTACTCCATAAAAGTGCATTGCATATAGGCTTAAACTTATGCATTTTGCATGTTTTTAGGGATTTTTCATAAGACAATTTCATTCACACACTTTTGTGATATTTCAGGGACTTTTGGAGGTAGGATCTTACTTGAAGAGATGAATAAGAGATGTAGATGAAGTTTCGGGACTTGTGGAGCACAAAGGAGGAAGATATCAATGAAATGAAGCTTTTGGACATTCATAAATTTACACGGGCCGTGTAAACTTATGCGTATGGTTTACACGGTCCGTGTAAACGCATTCACTCGAGCATTGTACTTTGAAGGCCTGACCAAATTGTGCATTGTACTTTTTGTGTTTACACGGCCGTGTAAAGTTTCCCTTTGTGTTTACACGGGCCGTGTAAACATGGTCGTAAGTTTAAAGTAGTTTTTTCTTTCTAAAAGGGTGCAACCGGTTCCATAAGAAGTGAAGTCGATTTTGTGAGTTCTGGAGGCGATTTGGGGAGCAATTTGAAGGCAATTGTCACTTGGAAACACTTGGATTTCATTTGGATTTCAATTTGTAAGACTTTAATTTCAATTTCTAGGTTTGTGTTTTGTTCTAGTCATGAGTGGCTAGAAACCTAACTCTCCAACTTCATGTATTGACTATTGTGTGTGTGAATTAAATCATTTGACTTGGTGTTTGTTTTAAATGCTATCTAGTGAATTTGATTTTGTTTTAATTGAAGTTTTGGTTTCAATTCTAGTTCTTTTTGGCCAATTTGAGTTGGGATTGATTCATTCAAGTTATCTATTATACAAAATCCGTAATTGTTTTATCATATAGAACAAGTAACAAACACTAGATTGAATTTTCTTAAAATAATTATGGTGTAAATCAAATTCACACATTCTTACGCTTCCAAGCTTATGAGGAGTAGTGAATGTTGTTGGTAAAATTCACACAAAACATAATGCAATCTTTCCACCTATTCTAAGAACTTGTTTAGACTAGATTGGTTGGATTAGAATTAATTAAAGAACTTATTTTAATTACTTAAAATGGTGAATGTGAATTGCTAGAGCTTGTTAGCATTTATAAGTATCAACTTAGATAGAATTAAACAAATATCATTTCATATCTTGAATCACATTTCTAATTAGTCTTGCATAGAGTTGGAGTATTTTATAAACCTAGATTTCATTTTATTTAATCAACTGTCTACTAAAAATTTCAGTCTTTTATTTGAATTAAACTCCCCCCTCTTTTGTAATCTCATTTGTACCTTAAGCAAAAAGATATAAGCATTTATCTCGTGTCCCTGTGGATCGACCCTACTTACCTTGTATTACATTTTTAGTACAAAGTAGTAGTGTTTAAGGAATTACTTTTACCCCTTTATTTGTTGGCTTTGAAACGCTCAACAAATCGGCGCCGTTGCCGGGGACACGGTAGTACTAATTGTTTATGCCAAGATCTTTTCATACAGGTACACCTTTACCAGTTGATTTGGAGATAGAGAAATCTGCAAAGCAAAGAAGAAAGCAAGCCAGACTTTTAAAGAAACAACAATAATCCGGAGCTTCTTCATCAAACTTATCCACCACATCTTCACCAACATCCAAAAGTACCTCCCCACCATCTTCACCTTTACCCGAATATGAAACTTTTATCCCTACTCCTACCATGGGAGACAACCATGGAGGGAATCCACCTCTAAATCCACCACCCGAACAAACCTTTAGATAGTGGGCCACTCAAGATGTTACCCAACAACCATTATGCATCAATTATCCTGCAGCAATAAACTTTGAACTCAAATCCGGACTCATTCACTTGTTACCTTCATTTCGTGGTCTTGAGAATGAAGGCCCACATAAATTCCTTAAGGAATTTCATGTTGTCTGTGTGGGTATGAAGCCTCATGAAGTTACTGAAGATCAAATCAAGTTAAGGGCATTCCCCTTTGATTTACAAGATTCAGCCAAATAGTTGTTATATGACTTACCACCGGGGTTAGTCACAACATGGAATGAACTTGCAAGAATGTTTTTGGACAAATATTTTCCAGATATGAGAGCTTCAGCTTTACGCAGGGAAATCATTCGTATCAAGCAACAAAAGAGAGAAGCCTTGCATACTTACTGGGAACGGTTCAAGAAGTTATGTTCAAGATGTCCAAAACATGGGATTTCAGAGCATCAATTGTTGCAATATTTTTTTTGAGGGAATGTCATCTTGGGATAGGAGATTGATCAATGCATCTAGTGGTGGATCAATAGCTGATAAAACTCCAACAGAAATCAGAGCTCTTATCAAGAACATGGCAGAAGAGTCCAAACATACAACTCAAGAAGAAGAATGGTACAGTGATGCACCAAGAGGAGTGAAAGAAATTTCTACCCCAAAAATTGAGAGTTAACTTTCTAAGTGGACTAAAGTAGTGATGATGCTTGCTAAGGATAAGGGTGTGCAACCACCAGCAGTTAGACCTTGTGGTATTTGTACCCAAGTTGGACACCCCACTGATATGTGCCCAATGTTACAAGAAGATATAGAGCCGGTTCAGGCTATGGGATTTTCTAGTCAACAGCAAGGAAATTTTCAGCCAAGAAGTAATCCAAATTGGCACCAACCCAATGCCAATTTTCAGCCAAGGCCACCATCTTTTCAAGCAAGACCTCTATTTCAAAATCAAATGCACCTAACAGACAGCAAGATTCAGTCCATGTATGACAATCAAGTTTGGAACTTGGTTGACAATGTACCAGGTCGTAAGACAGTCGGGTGCAAATGGATCTTCAAAAAGAAGACCGACATGGATGGGAAGGTACACACTTATAAGGCGCGACCGGTTGCGAAGGGTTTTACTCAAACTCCGGGAGTTGACTATGATGAGACCTTCTCACCAGTGGCGAAGATTAAGTCTATTAGGGTTATGCTAGCCATTGCTGCATTTCATGACCATGAAATATGGCAAATGGATGTCAAAAACACTTTCCTTAATGGAAAGTTGGCTGAGGATGTTTACATGAGTCAGCCAGAGGGTTTGGTCGATGCTAAGTATCCTAATAGAGTGTGTAAGCTTGAGAAATCCATTTATGGATTGAAACAAGCATCTCGCAGATGGAATCTTTGTTTCGATGAGAAAGTCAAAGAGTTTGGCTTTTCGAGAAGCGAGGATGAGTCCTGTGTATATGTCAGAGCTAGTGGGAGTATAGTTAGCTTTTTGGTACTGTGTGTGGATTACATACTACTCATAGGAAATGATGTCCCAACCTTGCAGGAGGTGAAATCCTGGCTTAGAAAGTGTTTCGCTATGAAGGACCTTGGAGAGGCTGCCTATATCCTAGGGATAAGGATATTGAGAGACAGGAGTAAGAGACTAATTGGACTTAGTCAAAGTACCTACTTGGACAAGGTGTTGAATAGGTTCAACATGAAGAATTCCAAGAAAGGTGACTTACCGATCCAGCACAATGCCAGACTGAGTAAGACTCAAAGTCCGAGTACAGAGGCTGAGATAGCTGAGATGAGTCGATTACCATATGCCTCCGCTGTTGGCTCGATCATGTATACTATGACTTGTACTCGCCCTGATGTGGCCTTTGCTTTGAGCGTGGTCAGTAGATATCAGGGAAATCCTGGTATGGCTCACTGGACTGCGGTAAAGAATATTCTCAAGTACCTGCGAAGGACTAAGGACTGGGTTCTTACCCTTGGTGGGAGTGATGACTTGAGAGTGGTGGGGTATAGTGACGCCAGCTTTCAGACCGACAGGGATAATTTCCGCTCTCAGTCGGGCTGGGTTTTTACCCTGAATGGAGGAGCAATAACTTGGAAAAGTTCCAAGCAGGAGACTTAGCTGATTCAACGTGCGAATCAGAGTACATATCAGCAAGCGAAGCGACGAAGGAGGCGATATGGCTGAAGAACTTCATCAGAGACCTTGGAGTTGTACCAGCTATAAAGGAGCCTGTGGAGATTTTCCGTGACAGTGACAGTGCGGTTGCCTGAGCCAAGGAACCAAGGGATCATGGCAGATCCAGACACATCGACAGGAAATATCACTTCATAAGACACAAGATAGAAGAAGGACTCCTCGTGGCAAAGTGAGTGTCATCAGATGAGAACCCGGCAGATCCCCTCACGAAGGGACTGGGTAGGGTTAAGCATTTATAGCATGCTAGGCGCATTGGGCTGAGGGACGATATTAGTTTTAATAATTAGATAGTTATTTTTGAAACTGTAATAGATAAAATGTAATTGACATTTGATGATTAAATAAAAGTTGTTCTTTATTTATGAGTAACGTTACTATCTTGTGTCAATTATTTACTATTGTTTCAATTTTGCATGTTTTGATTTACAGAATAATAAGATTATTCAAACTGTCCACAGTCGGTCATACTTTGGAAGTAGGTATTGAATCAAGACTGTCATGAATTTGGCTTGTAGATTGTCTGAAATGGTTAGACATTGCTATGACATTCATGAGTGCTCATAAGTTCTGAGTATTAGTTTAAACCCATACTCACTTGTATCACTTCATGGAATTTATCTCGAGTGATCGTGAGACGATAATATCATATAAGTCTTCAAACCAAGAGATATGAGTTGTTGACTATGAGTTGGTTGTGCATTGATAGTACAAAAACGCTTCAGTAACTTGATGCTATAAAACGTGCTGTTGTGTACAATTTGATGAGTAGTTAGTACAAGCATATGAGTCGAAGTTTATCTGTTCCTTTATTAAAGGCGATATTTTGGGTCCCTCGATGATTTTGTTTTGACTTATGTGTCGGGCCCGATCAGAACTAAATTGATGTGTTCGATTAAGTTCTATGTCAAACAAATCAGAGACCGAGAAACAAAATGCTAGACAATAATTATGTCGTTGTTTCATGTATTTGTCCGGCTGATATCTTGAGAACAGAGGATTATATGATCACTTATCTAAAATGGAGAGTCTCAATTCGACAGAGGCTTTTAAGAGCTACGATTGCTAGTCGGTGTTTTAAGTTGTACTTGCAGTTATAGTTATTGGACTTATCTAAGTGGAGACTGTTGGATTTAGTGTCTAAGCCCATAACTATAATTGGTAGGTACTTGACCTGAGAGTAGCATGGTCCATTTGGGTTGCATGGCACCAGAAAAATTTGTAAGGATGGAATTTTGAGAAGAGGATAATTGGTATGTACTTGACCTGAGAGTAGTATAAGTCTTCAAACCAAGAGATATGAGTTGTTGACTATGAGTTGGTTGTGCATTGATATTACGAAAGCGCATCAGTAACTTGATGTTATAAGACGTACTATTGTGTATGATTTGGCGAATAGTTAGTACAAGCATATGATTCGAAGTTTATCTGTTCCTTTTAGTCCTTAGAGGACTGAAAGCGGTATCTTGGGCCCCTCGATGATTTTTCTTTGACTTATGTGCCGGGCCCGATCAGAACTCAATTGATGTGTTCGATTAAGTTCTATGTCAAGCAAATCAGGAATCGGGAAACAAACTGCTAGACAATAAGTATGACGTTGTTCCATGTATTTGTCCGACTGATATCTTGTAAACATAGGATTATATGATCACTTGTCTAAAATGGCGCATTCTAGTTCAACAGGTTTTAAGAGCTACGATTGCTGGTCGAATCCTGAAGTCGTACTTGCAGTTATAGTTATTAGACTTAACCAAGTGGGAGACTGTTGGATAAGGTGTCTAAGTCCATAACTATATTTGGTATGTGTCACACCCCCAAACCAGAATGGCGGAAATGTTCGGGGGTGGCTGATGTCATATGTAGTATCACAACAATTGCATCATAGTAATCAAAGTAAACACAACCATTACATTGAATATATATATATATATATATATATATATATATATATATATATAAGGTATTTACATCTGTTTGATTCATGTTTTTATACATCAAAAGCATAACCAAAAGTAAAAGACGTGACTCTATACGCTCCGTCTTCTTAAAATCTGTGCGAGGTACCTGTCTACTGATTTCCTGAGAATACAAGCAGTTTTGAAAGAGTATCAACATAAAGCTGGTGAGTTCATTAGCATGTTTTTGTAATGAAAATCCTGTCATTGACTCAGTAAAATGTTTGTATGCTTCCCAAGAAAATCCTATATTTTCTAACATATGTGTTTATTACTGTGTTCTATAGTAGTGTGTAATGTATTAGTTTGTATATTTGGTTACCACTTGCTGTATTGTATAACGTTGTTTTGAATGAAAAAAACCCTTTGTATGAAAACCATGACTATCACCAGTAATGTATAAGATGTTTTGTTTGAAAACCCTGGTTACCACCAGTAATGTATAAGAGGTTCTGTTTGAAAGCCCTGGTTACCACCAGTATGTATAGTAGTTTCATTACTTAAAATAAAACTATGAGTTGAAATCCCTGGAATCCTCCAGTTGTATAATGAACTAGTTTTATTAATAAATTAAAACTAAAGAAGAATGAAATCCCGTAAACAATAAGGTTAGGTTATACTATTGTGAGTCGTATAACCATGGTTGGTATGACCTAGTAACCTTCACGATGTTCTTCAAGTGTCGGATAAATGACATTTGTCACCCCAGGCATTCTTACCTAACTGTAGCTAGTAGTTCAGGTGTGGGATTGTCAGTCCCGGATAGATCTATTCACAAATCTCACGTCTCCCTCCAGGAGACTCTGGTTATACTATGATAGGATTTAACCTGTACCCCGAAAGGTACAACTGAAGTGTTGTCTCACAATCCTTTATTGACTAGTTTACTTGTAGTTCTGTATTGATCTACTGTATTTAAACCCGTGTGTATACTTAATAAGTTAATAATTATACTTAAATAATTATTAAGTGTTGTACTCTTGTATTAATGTATATCATGAACTAAATCTGTCATAGTTTATATGTTTTGCTATGTAAAGCTCTGAATTCGTAAAACTGTGTATTGAAAACCCAAACTATACCTATTATAGTTTGCATGTATGATGTGTACTTGGTTTACGTATTGATCTGAAATCTATGCAATTTCGACTGTAGATTGAAAAAGTCCCTTATGCTCAGCACGTTACAAAAGGGATAAAATATCTAAATATTTTATAAAACATATGGAACTGTGAGATTGTATCAATTGCATCAGTTTTAAATGTGTTGAAATCCTTTTGTATAAATGCACAAAATCAGTTGTGTTTGGCTTGTACTCTCCCCCTGAAAACATTTAAAAATCATAAAAGCATAGGGGTATGAACTCACTGTTAATCGTGTGGGCCCCTCGATGATTTAGCGATGACACATGTGAGTGCTTGGCCAAGCCAGGACTGATTTGATTTGTTCAATCAGTCAGTCATCATAAATCAAAAATCGTGAAACAACAAATGGACAGAGAGAATGATTATAATCCATGTCTCAGTCCATATGATATCTAGAATGGAGGAATATATGATCCCTTATCTAATGGACAATTCATTGACAAGGCCAGAGTTCGACAGCGGCTTTAAGAGCTACGATTGCCAGTTAGGTTTTGAAGTCATACTCAATAATAGTTTTAGACTTATCCAAGTGGGAGTCTGTTGGATTAATGTCTAAGTCCATAACTATATTTGGTATGTACTTGACCCGACCCGGCATGGTCCATTTGGGTTGCACTTCACCGGCACAATTTATATGGATAGTCTTTTGAGAATAGTATATTTATTATTTATATTAATATATTATAAGTTCTAATATATTAATATGGAATCATATTATTTAATTAGTATTGATCAAGAATTAATTTAGAATTAATTAAGTGATCAAAACGAACTAATTAAATATGGACTCTTATATATATGGAATGGGCCAAGTTCATTTAGGTTGGGCTAAGCTTTCATGGATGGTCCATGGAGCTTTTAACTCATGGATCCTATGTAAATGAAAGGTCATGGGTATTAGGGTTTACATGGATGTAACCATAATCCTCCATAATATCTAAAGGGGTCCTTGGCTCACAAAATTGGCACAAGTGTGTGAAAATAAGAGTGGGCCGATTTTAGTGTGCATACATATTCTCTCAAGTTCTTCCAAGGTGTTTTGGTGATTTGTGATTCCATTTGAGGCTTCCACACTATTGGGGCTAAGCTCTTAAAGCTTGAAGACATCAAGCTACATAAAAAGGTATGTCATCTAAATAGAACTTTGTAGTATAGGTGCTTCATAATATGCTAGTTAGGATGAAACCTTGGAATAGTTAAATTATGCATGTATAATAGAGAAAACATAGATCCAAGGTTTATAGGGTTGCATGTACACCATAGGAGTGTTAGAATGCTCAAAACCCAACAGTGGTATCAGAGACATGGGTTGTTTTCTGTTATATTGATGCAAATGTTTTATTTTCAAGTTGAAAAAAAAGGAAAAAAAAACATGACGTTTGTCAAATTTTAAGATAATTACTTGTTTTGTGAAAAACGAATTATTTGTAAAATTTGAATCATTTGTTATATGAGTTGAATTAGGTCAAATTTAGTAAAAGATAAAATGATATGATTATTTTATTAGTTTTAAAAGTTTGATCTAAATGTTTTAAGGAGTTACATATTTTGTCATAAAATTTTGGAGCTCAAAAGTTTTTTTTAAAGTTGTGATCTTAAGGGTTTTTGAAACTTCCATAAGTTATGGATATGAAAGTTTTTTTTAAAAAAAAAAAATTTTGATTCAAAGTTTTTATGGAGTTACAAAATTTGGTGTTAATGTTTTAAAGAATTCTATAACTTGTTCTTAAATTATGGAACATGGAAAGTTTCATCATAAAACACCATTAATTCCATAAGTTATGGAATCCAAAGGTTTTCAAGAATTACAAAACTTGCCCCCAAGTTTTGGAATTTGAGAAAAGTTTTTTATGAAAAAAAGAATTGAATTCTAAAACTCTTGGGTTCATAACTTAAACAATTAATTAAATGGTTTTAATTTTGAGTTTAATAATTGCAATTATGATGTTTTGTTGAATAGTTCAAATTAACTCTTATGGACTTTATTAATAGTTAATTAAAGCGTTTAATTAAAAGAGTATTATTAAATACATAAATAAAGATATGGTTTGAGTTTAATTAAATTAAAAGTTTAGTTTAATTAATAGATTAAACCACCAAGTATTTTAAATGTCTAAAATACACCCTTATACTATTATAATATTAAAAGTTTAATATATTATATGTATAAGAGCAAGTCGTCTTACCAATAGTAGGCCTCATTCACGAAGCCGGTCTATAAGGGGGGTATAAGGTTACTGCCTATAAAATGGCAGTTTAATGGGTGTCTACTTTCACCCACCGCTTCCTTGACCGGTGGAGGGTCGTTAGCCGAACGGGTAGGACAAGGACTATAATTCTCCCTTCATTAAAAGTATTACTGATAAATACTAAGTAACTAAACTCTTAATAATACCCAATCTTAGTTACTTAGGAAAATGTGAATTTGGTGCTAACCCATGAAATTACACTTTGCAATTTGCTTAAGTCAGTTAGTGGAGCATGTGTGGTTAACCGGCACACTAACCTGGACTTAACAAGGTAGGCAAAGGGTAACTTAATGTTTATCATAGTATCGTTGGAGCGTGTGTGGTTAACCGACACATCGATTGAGGGGTAAATATTAAGGGTACCAAGTATATTTGCATGGTTACTTCACACCTTGTTTTGTGATCCTCGGCATCCCAGTCACAAAACCTGAAGGGCACACTCGAGATTGAAACATGCCATTGAAAAGTTCAATGAATCTCAAAAGAATCTAGGAGTTTCAAAACCAATTAAAACCTAATAATACATTTCGTTTATCTTGGTGGAAATTGGTGAATCGTCATTCACCAACCTTCAAATATTTTATAGCTTGGATTACGGCATCCCTCTTCCAAGTTATAAAATAGTTTGTTGGGTCCTAGCCTTAATATATCATATTGGGTGTTATATTAAGGACTTAAATCAACTTTACGTGAATTTCTCCCATTGTTGATGTCTGGTTTAGACAACAATGATCTTCCCAAACCAAGCTTTCCTAATGAATATGACTTCCCGAGTTTGGCTCATGGAAGTCATACTTCTCTTCCTCCACCTCCTCCAATTATTCTCCCTAACCCACAAGTTCAAGGTCACTCAAGCCCTAATGGCAAGCAAGGTCTATGTGTGATCACATCTTAGAGATGAAGTCACATATTGACAAGCCGGGAGAGTTGGGTGTCAAAGTCTTGAGAAAGTTGGATGTTCAATCACTTTCTAAGTCACATAGTGAGTTCCTTTGGGACTACTATGAAACAGACTATGACATGAACCTTAATGATCATATCTATTTGCTTGGTGCTGCTGAATCAGCAATGATTTGGAACGATAGTAAAGCAAATTTGATTAGAAGATCAACTTCCCAAAAACTTTATGGACAGTGACAATGGTGACACTGGAAATCCAGAAAAAGCATTCTCTTCCCAATGGAAAGGGATTGGCCATAGTCAACCCGGTTGACCAAATGGTAAAGAGAAAGGCTAAGTCTGAGATAGTCCCATTACCAAAGGGTCCATATGTTTATTTTGCCAAAGGAAGGGGCGTTGATTGCAAAGCTGCCAAATTTACCTAAGGATGTTAAAGTCAATAAGTTTGACTCTACATCAGGTAGAGCCCATTATCTAACTCTATTAAGTTCTATTCTGAGATCCTCATTACATGATGTGACTGGGTCACATGTTGATGTTTTAAGAATCAAAGAATAGAGAGAAATCTTAAATGAAGTATATGCTGATTCTGATCGCGAAGGTGGATTTCGATCGCATCAGAATTTTGAGCAGTTGCTTAAGAAGTTATGATATATTTCTAAGGAATAGATAACAACAATTTTCCATGTGGATTGTAAGGATAAGTTTTTCCGCAAAGTTTTAAAATAAAAGAAAATTGTTTAATTTTATTTATTTAAAGTATCCTTACAATGACATTTGTGGAAAATTGTTGCTTATATGATTCCACTGACAGCAATATTGGAAAATGGATTTGATTCTTTCATTTGTGGTAGTGTCTAATCTTACCAAATCAGGACAGTTCCTCATCACCCAAGTTTCAATTGTACCGAAACTTGGAATCATGCAAGTTGAATAGTATGATGAATGAGAACTTTCAAGCATTGGAAAATCAAGACTAATTACTTGTTCACATGGATGTGTGAGTCAAGTGAAGGACTAAAGGGATCGAGTACACATTCTCGTGCACTGGCCATGTCCACCACAAAGCTCGTTAAGACTATTTGATTTACTAAAGTTTAGTAAATATGGTTATACTTACAAGTTTAAGTATAATTCTGAAACATTGGAAAAGTCTCAATGTATGGCAGAACGAATGGGAAGAATCAAATTAGGCAGAAAGATAAAAGTTTCTCAAATCTGAAAAGATGGGAGAGTACTTTAGTATCATGTTTGTGATCATCTTAATGATTTAGAAATCATATCACAATTAGTCCTCTAAAGGTCATCTTAGTGCATTCTTAGATCAGGAAGATGAGTCATACTTCGTTCCAAAACAATTCTTAGAGTCATACTCCAAGATTGTAACTTGAGTGACATATCTTAAAGAAAGGTTTAAAACACTTGTCAAATGTAAGAGTAAAAGTGTCCTACTCTTGTACATTTGAAATTGGTAAGTTGTGATGTTTTGGATAAAACAAAGACCAACTAAGGCCAATTGTGTGAAGTGTTTGTCTTGATAAAGAATCCGCACTATCTCTTGAATATTTGGCAAGATAGTCTTATATGTCAAGAGGATAGTGGGAGTCGATCCTAAAAAGAATTTCAAGAACTAATCAAGAATAAAACCTGAGGTTCTTAACTAGCACACGACTTGAGGTTTATAACCTATCGTGTTGACATATTCTGTGCCCATTCCAGTTAAAGTTGGCTTTGCATAGGAGTTCTGAAAGTTCTCAATTGGTTGCATAACAACTTGGAAGCAATGACAGGCCCTGTACTGCCAGGTGGCAAGATGTTAAGATTGCATAAGTTCGGTCCATATGAGTTTGGATTTGTCATTATCCTTGTCTTGTGACTATGGTTTTGACGATTCACCTGGATAAGAACACATACACCATAAAATCTAAGGGTCATAAGGTTTCTCTCCGATTCATGAAAATGATGGTAAGGAAACACTTCCACCAAGTAGATTTGAAGCAGATGGCAAAAGGTCTAAACAACTGAGACTATGATTACGACATCCCTTTTCATAGTTCTAAAATTGTTTAGACACACATGCATGCTATCTAAGGAAAGGTGTATGATTTCGATAAAGTTTTATCAAAGCATCTCGTATCAGAAATCTGAACTTTGGTAAGAAAGTCAATAAAGTATTGATTTCTAGAAGTCCAGCTGATTTCTGAGTACATGTCAAAGCTAGTGGGAGCATAAGTGTTATGCTAATAATCATCATGTTAGTGGGAGCATGATAATTATTGTTAGTGTTGCAAGTTAGCAATGTTAATTATAGAAAACAAAAGTTTCAATTCGTGAGGCTGCAGGGATTGAAAAAGTTGTTTTGCTATAATTAAGGGAGAGGATATACTTCATTTCAGTTCTAAAGGCTTAGATTGAGACCTTAATCATCTTTAGTCAAGAATATATATATATATATATATGAATTTCATGTTGGATTGGTTCAACTTAAGGAAATTCAATATATTGCGTTCTCAAAATTCGATTATGATTACGGCATCCCTCTTCATAGTCAAATTTTGAAAACATGGCAAATAAAAATATTGTAGCAAAAGACTGGTCTAGAATCATGTCTTTATGTGAGACATCATGAATCGTGTACCATTTGCTTTGGGTACAGGATCGATTGCATGTGCTATAATATTTGTCATTTCTAAATTTTTCCAAATGCCCAGAGGCATTAAGAAGGGAAAAGGTCTAGAATTGGATATAACTAAAATGATTAAGCAATTGTCGAGGACATCCTGAGGTTTACCAAAGATTGGTTGCTCAGGGACAGTTGGAAGTATAGTGCTAATTTTGGAAGGACCATATTGACATATTCTGAAAAGAGGCATCTCTTATTCAGAAGTGATAGTCAAAATGAGAATATGGAGTTGTCTCCATAGGTGGAAGTTATATGTGTAAGATTAGAAAACTTAATGCAAGAAGTATGTCCAAAGCAATGTACTTTGAATATGAGACTTAGTTTCCATGGAGTTGATCTCCATTGGAATACCTTATAATGACTGTTGACAAGTCTTTGTGACTTTGTACATATTCATTACAGGAGGGTCAGTGCATATAAGTTTAAAATCTAAACAGATTTCGATAAATGATAGGAATTTGAAATTCTCACATTTTTCGATAAGGATTTGGGAGTGTGAAATTAGAATCATTGAAATTATGTTCAATTGGTTTATTTCACAAAGTAAGGATCATAGACAAACATAGAGTGCATACTTGGTGTATGGCAAAGCTATTGTTTAAGAAAAACATAGTGTACATGCTTGGAGCATGGGACAACTAGTGTTTTTAATTCAAGTATAAAGTTGATAAAACCGAAACAATAAATAATGAGTAATCAGTATGGTGATAAATAAAAGTGTTTATTTATATTCATAGGGTTTGATACCATATTTGATTCATTTATTCTTGTGTTTCACTTTGCATGTTTTGACTTCCAGAATAACTAAGTCTCTCTTCCTGAATGATTAAGTTATTCAAACCATCCATAGTCGGTCATATGTTGGAAGTAGATATGAATCAAGACTGTCATGGGTTGGTTTGTAGAGGTCCAAGTTGGTGGACAAAGTAGTGCTACAACACTCATGAGTGCTCATAAGTTCTGAGTATTGGATTCAACCCGCGCTCATTTGAATCACTTCATGGAATTTTTCACGAGTGATCATGAGACGATAATATCTTATATTCTTCAAACCTAGAGATATGAGTTGTTACTATGAGTTGGTTATACATTGATTGCACGAAAACGCATTTGGTAACTCGATGTTATAAAACGTGCCTTTGTGTATGAATCAACAAGTAGTAGAACAAACCATATGAGTCGAAGTTTATCCATTCCTTTTACCTTCGGGATAAAAGCGATATCTGTGGGCCCCTCGATGATTTAGCGATGACACATGTGAGTGCTTGGCCAAACCAGGACTGATTTGATTTGTTCAATCAGTCAGTCATCATAAATCGAAAATCGGGAAACAACAATGGACAGAGAGAATGATTACAATCCATGTCTCAGTCCATATGATATCTAGAATGGAGGAATATATGATCCCTTATCTAATGGACAAGTCATTGACAAGGTCAGAGTTCGATAGCGGCTTTTAGAGCTACGATTGCCAGTTAGGTTTTGAAGTCATACTCAATAATAGTTTTAGACTTATCCAAGTGGGAGACTGTTGGATTAATGTCTAAGTCCATAACTATATTTGGTATGTACTTGACCCGACCCGGCATGGTCCATTTGGGTTGCACTTCACCGGTACAATTTATATGGATAGTCTTTTGAGAATAGTATATTTATGATTTATATTAATATATTATAAGTTCTAATATATTAATATGGAATCATATTATTTAATTAGTATTGATCAAGAATTAATTTAGAATTAATTAAGTGATCAAAAAGAACTAATTAAATATGGACTCTTATATATATGGAATGGGCCAAGTTCATTTAGGTTGGGCTAAGCTTTCATGGATGGTCCATGGAGCTTTTAACCCATGGATCCTATGTAAATGAAAGGTCATGGGTATTAGGGTTTACATGGATGTAACCCTAATCCTCCATAATATATAAAGGGGTCCTTGGCTCACAAAATTGGCACAAGTGTGTGAAAATAAGAGTGGGCCGATTTTAGTATGCATACATATTCTCTCAAGTTCTTCCAAGGTGTTTTGGTGATTTGTGATTCCATTTGAGGCTTCCATACTATTGGGGCTAAGCTCTTAAAGCTTGAAGACATCAAGCTACATCAAAAGGTATGTCATCTAACTAGAACTTTGTAGTATAGGTGCTTCATAATATGCTAGTTAGGATGAAACCTTGGAATAGTTAATATTTGCATGTATAATAGAGAAAACATAGATCCAAGGTTTATAGGGCTGCATGTACACCATAGGAGTGTTAGAATGCTCAAAACCCAACAATATGATCTTTTGAGTAGTTTCTCGGACGATTTCTGGGCCAGTGCGAGTGCTATCGGGGACTTGACCCTTAACTAGCTGCGTGTCACCCACCTCAGCCCAGCACAGAGGGGATCTGCACTTACGGCCGTAGAGGGCTTCGAACGGCACAGCCTTGATGCTGGTATGGTAGATGTTGTTGTAGGAAAATTCGACCAAGGGAAAATGTGTGTCCCACGACATGCCAAAGTCGATGACGCATGCTCTCAACATGTCTTCCAATGTTTGAATGGTTCTCTCACTTTGCTCATCGGTCTGTGGATGGTAAGTTGTGCTCATATCAAGCTTAGTTCCAAGAGCCTTCTGTAGTGACTGCCAAAATCTCGAGGTAAACCTGCTATCCCGATCGGATATAATGGACACAGGGACACCATGAAAGCGGACTATTTCTCGAATGTAGATTCGTGTCAGTCTCTCCATCTTGAAGTTTTCTTTGATTGGCGGGAAATGGGCGGATTTAGTCAATCGATCGACAACTACCCATATGGCATCGTGCCCACTCGGAGAGTTGGGCAACTTAGTGATGAAATCCATCGTAATCCTTTCCCACTTCCACTTAGGTATTTTGGGCTGCTGAAGTAGTCCTGAGGGCTTTTGATATTCCACCTTCACCTTGGCGCAAGTCAGGCACTTGCTCACGAAGGTAGCGATTTCTGCTTTCATGTTCGGCCACCAATAGAGTAGTTTGAGATCCAGATACATCTTATCTGAACCTGGGTGAACGGAGTATCTAGTCTTGTGAGCTTCGTTCATGACAACCTCCTTGTAACCGTCGTACTTCGGGGTCCAGATACGGTTCATGAAATAATAAACTCCGTCTCCCTTGACCTCTAAGTTCTTTTCCATTCCTATCAAGGCTTCATCCGACATGTTCTCTGGTTTTAAGGCTTCCAGCTGAGCCTCTCTGATTTGAGTGGATAATTGGGAATGGATGGTCATTGTCAGTGCCTTCACTATACGACCTGAATATTCTTTCCCACTGAGGGCATACACTACCACATTAGCCTTGTCGGGATGATAGCGTATTTCGCACTCCTAATCACTGAGTAGCTCTACCCATCGCCGTTGCCTCATGTTCAACTTTTTCTGATCGAACATATGCTGTAGGCTCTTATGGTCGGTGAAGATAGTACACTTGGTTCCATAGAGATAATGTCTCCATATTTTTAACGCAAATACCACTGCTCCCAACTCTATATCGTGACTTGTGTAATTGACTTCATGTGTTTTCAGCTGTCTCGAGGCATAGGCAATAACCTTCCCTCGCTGCATGAGCACATAGCCTAAGCCCTGATTGGATGCATCGCAGTAGACAACGAAGTCCTCCGTCCCTTCAGGCAGAGACAAGATAGGTGCGCTGCATAGGGCCTGCTTCAATGTTTGAAATGCAGTGTCTTGCTTTTCTCCCCAACAAAAGGGTACACCTTTCTGAGTCAGGGTGGTTAAGGGCTTAGCAATTCTGGAGAAGTTCTGGATAAACCTGCGATAGTAGTCAGCGAGACCCAAGAATTGACGGATTTCTGTGGGCGTCTTTGGTGCTGACCAATTCTTAATCGCTTTGATTTTGGAAGGGTCCACGTGTATGTCTTCCTTGCTAACCACGTGACCAAGGAAAGTTACTTTTCTAATCCAGAATTCGCACTTTGAAAACTTTCCAAAAAGTTTCTCCGCCCTTAGTGTTTCTAACACTAGCCTCAAATGTTGTCTATGATCTTCCTCACTCCGAGAGTAGACAAGTATATCATCAATGAACACTATTACAAACTTGTTTAGGAAAGGGCGGCACACCCGATTCATCAGGTCCATGAATACAGCGGGTGCGCTGGTTAGACCAAAGGGAATTACTACAAACTCGTAGTGACCATAGCGAGTTCGGAATGCTGTCTTGGGAACATCACTCTCATGAACTCGCAACTGGTGGTACCCTGATCTCAGGTCTATTTTTGAGAAATAGCCGGCTCCTTGGAGTTGATCGAAAAGGTCGTCGATTCTGGGTAAGGGGTAACGGTTTTTGATGGTAAGCTTGTTCAATTCACGATAATCTATACACATTTGAAAGTATCCATCTTTCTTCTTCACAAACAAGATCAGGGCTCCCCAGGGTGATGAACTTGGTCTTATGAATCCTTTTCTGAGCAGCTCATTGAGCTGACTGGATAATTCTTGCATTTCTGCCGGCACTAGACGGTATGAGGATTTAGCTACAGGAGTAGCTCCGGAAATTAAGTCGATACAGAACTCGACTTGGCGCTCGGGAGGGATTCCGGGAAGATCTTTGGGGAAGACATCAAGAAAGTTGCAGACTTCGGGGATGCTCTTGAGGTCCTTAACTTCCTATTTTTCGTTAACAACATGGGCTAGGAATGCATGGTACTCCTTCCGCGAATATTTCTGGGCTTTGATGCATGAAATGATACGAAGGTTTGAGCTGAGTTTATCACCGTAGACTATGAGGGCTTTACTCGACGGTAGATTGAGACGAACGGATTTTTCATAACAAAGGATATCAGCACGATTGGGGCTTAACCAATCCATTCCGATGATGATATCGAAGCTTTTTATGGAAACTGGCATAAGGTCGATTGAGAAAGAATGGTCGTTTAAGGTAAGGGTACAGCCTATGAATATGTCGTTAGTGCTTTCTTTCTTTCCTTTATCCATCTAAATGGTAAACGTTTTGGTTAAAGGTTGGGATTTACGTTTGAGAAGATGTTTAAGTGCATGAATAACAAAACTTCTCTCCGCACCAGAATCGAAAAGAATAGATGCATAAGAATTGTCGAGGAGGAACGTACCCGAAACCACGGTGGGATCAGCAACTGCATCTCCCTGGCCCATCACTAGCACTCTCCGTGCGTTACCCCCTGTTGTTGCCTTGGGGAAATTTCTCTTGAAGTGCCCAACTTCCCCACAGCCATAACAGGCTTGAACAACGCCCGCTCCAGGAGCCTGATTGGTTGGTTGGACTGGTGACTTGCAGACTCGAGCTGTGTGTCCCTTCTTACCACAACTGTTGCACAACATCTCCCGGCACTGCCCATGATGATGGAAGTTGCACTTTTCACACTTTGGAAGAGTACCAGTATATCTACTGGCAGGTACTTGAGCTGCAGGAATAGCGGCAGGAGTGGTAGCAGCATGGACTGCCACTACTTGCTATTTCTTGGAGGGCTCCTGCGAAGACTGGCCCTTTCGCTTGTTCCAAAACTTCTTTTTCCCACCACTTGCCTTTGGTGGTTCGGGAGCGGCTGCCACTTCATCAAGATCAATCTCGTGATCTATCAGGGTCTACGCCAGGCACTTGGCGCTGTCAAAAGTGGAAGGCTTAGCAGCCAAGACATTTCCTTGAGTTGGGGGCGTCAATCCCCATATGTACCTCTCTATCTTCTTGCTTTCCGGGGTAACCATTCTCGGACATAGAAGATCCAGATCGCAAAATCTAGATGTGTACGCGGCAATGTCGGAACCCTTCATCTTCAGGTTCCAAAGCTTGTGTTCCAACTTCTGCATCTCGCCCCTTGGGCAGTACTCGGCAAGCATAAGTTCCTTCAAACTTTCCCAACCCATGACATTCGCTACCGGCATAGTTCGGGATTTGACCCGACTATTCCACCAAGTCAATGCTCTGTTGGTGAAGGTGCAGGCGGCAAACTTCACCTTGTTTGCCTCAAAACATGCACAAATTTCGAAAATGGATTCGATCTTCTCGAAGCATCGGGTTAAGGCAATGACTCCTCCATTACCATCGAAAGATTTAGGCTTGGCATTCATGAAGTCTTTATAGGAACACTCCTTCTGGTGTCCCTGACCTCATCAAGATTATGGGGATCGGGTCCACCTCCTGATGCGCCAGAGCCACCCGGATTTATCTGTGACATTGCAGCAGCCACACCGGCCGTAACTGCTGCCTGGAACAATGCGGGATCGAACTGAGGAGGTGGTGGCGGTGGAGGATTGTTGTTCTGTTTGTTGGGTCTCTTCCTGGGAGACATCTTTCTCTAAAAGATACAAGGGAAAGAATGACGATAAGCCTCCTATATGATCATGAATCGAATATTTTTGAGCAAGATATATCTTAATCCTACAACGATAATAAAGACCTATAATGATAGCTACTAACATTAACAAGAAACTGCAGGTCTTTCATTATAAGGATTTGTACTAGTAGTGATGACTCTGTGCAGTGTTATAGTACCATAAAATACTCCTATAGTATTTTAACTATGTGTTTTCATTAGTATAGGATTTGGTGAGTTTTAGACTTGTCGCGACACCACAGTCACTCCCAAACACATGTTGGTCATATCTCGGACAAATATAGTTGATCAGGTTATATTGGCCCCATATATGACTACATAACTGCTCAGGTTTAACCGTAGTGTCCAACTCGCCCTAAATACTTTTATGTAGTTCCTACTATGTTATAGCTTCTTGTAAGTATGTATACTTGTATACTTCTTGTAAAAATACTTGTATTTTTAAAGTATACTTTTAGTTACAGAGCACTTCGGCCCCTTTAGTGTTTATAGTTGTATACCATGTAAGGTTCGGTATACTTAGTTCACTATAAACAAGAGCTCTAATACCAATCTGTCACACCCCCAAATCGGAACGACGGAAACGTTCGGGGGTGGCTGACGTCATATGTAGTATCACAACAATTGCATCATAGTAATCAAAGTAAACACAACCATTACATTGAATATATATATATATATATATATATATATATATATATATATAGGTATTTACATCTGTTTGATTCATGTTTTTATACATAAAAAGCATAACCAAAAGTAAAAGACGTGACTCTATACGCTCAGTCTTCTCCAACTCTGTGCAAGGTACCTGTCTACTGATTTCCTGAGAATACAACCAGTTTTGAAAGAGTATCAGCATAAAGCTGGTGAGTTCATAAGCATGTTTTTGTAATGAAAATCATGTTATTGAATCTGTAAAATGTTTGTATGCTTCCCAAGAAAATCCAATATTTTCTAACATATGTGTTTATTACTGTGTTCTATTGTAGTGTGTAATGTATTAGTTTGTATATCTGGTTACCACTAACTGTATTGTATAACGTTGTTTTGAATGAAAAAAAACCCTTTGTATGAAAACCACGACTATCACCAGTAATGTATAAGATGTTCTGTTTGAAAACCCTGGTTACCACCAGTAATGTATAAGAGGTTCTGTTTGAAAGCCCTGGTTACCACCAGTATGTATAGTAGTTTCATTACTTAAAATAAAACTATGAGTTGAAATCCCTGGAATCCTCCAGTTGTATAATGAACTAGTTTTATTAATAAAATAAAACTAAAGAAGAATGAAATCCTGTAAACAATAAGGTTAGGTTATACTATTGTGAGTCGTATAACCATGGTTGATATGACCTAGTAACCTTCACGACGTTCTTCAAGTGTCGGATAAATGACATTTGTCACCCAGGCATGCCTGCCTAACTGTAGCTAGCAGTTCAGGTGTGGGATTGTCAGTCCCGAATAGATCTATTCACAAATCTCACGCTCTCCCTCCAGGAGACTCTGGTTATACTATGATAAGATTTAACCTGTACCCTGAAAGGTACAACTGAAGTGTTGTCTCACAATCCTGTATTAACTAGTTTACTTGTAGTTCTGTATTGATCTACGGTATTTAAACACGTGTGTATACTTAATAAGTTAACAATTATACTTAAATAATTATTAAGTGTTGTACTCTTGTAGTAATGTATATCATGAACTAAATTTGTCATAGTTTATATGTTTTGCTCTGTAAAGCTCTGAATTCGTAAAACTGTGTATTGAAAACCCAAACTATACCTATTATAGTTTTCATGTATGATGTGTACTTGGTTTACGTATTGATCTGAAAACTATGCAATTTCGACTGTAGATTGAAAAAGTCCCTTATGCTCAGCATGTTACAAAAGGGATAAAATATCTAAATATTTTATAAAACATGTGGAAACTGTGAGATTGTATCAATTGCATCAGTTTTAAATGTGTTGAAATCCTTTTGTATAAATGCACAAAATCAATTGTGTTTGGCTTGTACTCTCCCCCTGAAAACATTTAAAAATCATAAAAGCATAGGGGTATGAACTCACTGTTAATCGTGTGAATAGTCGGACAGCGAAAACTGGGAGTGAAGACCCTCGAGTTGATGTACGCGGCACTCAACGGGATCCTAATACAATTAATACATATATGTATTTTATTAGCGAAACCATTATTTATAGTGTTGGAAAAACACTTGCTTTCAGTTTAGGAATGTTATCGGGACTCGATTGAATCGGAAAAGCAGGTTTGTATTCAAGATTCACGGTGTGAAGGAGTTTGCGACCGTGAACTCTTATCGGCCGTGAACAGCCCCTTGAAAGGTTTACGGGCATAAACAGGTATACGGTCTTTGAAGATTTGAAGATATGAAGGGTGTACGGCCGTAAACAGGTATACGGTCTTTAAAGATTTGAAGATATGAAGGGTGTACGACCGTAAACTCAAGAACAATGATGTTGGATTCGATGAAAAACGTGTTTTAGCTGCTCCAAAACAACTTCCAAAGGTGCTTATTGATGATTTTCGGAAGAAAAGAGGGTGTTTTGGTGCTTACGGTTGAGAGGTAAAGAGACAGAGAATGAGAGAGTTTTCGGCTAAGAAAGTTCAAATGAAGGTGGGGGGGTCCCGTATATATAGGTTGGGGGTATGGTCGGTGGTGGGGGCCACCTAGCACTGGCCGTAAACGAGTTTACGGCCGTAAATGGGTTTACGGTCGTGAACACCTCTCAGGCCGAAAACTATTGATTCTTTAAAGGAAACTCGGGTTTTCGCGTGATTTTGGTTCCGACTCTTATATAGAATTTAATTATAAAACTAAATGATTTTCCAAACTCAAAGGAATTTGACGGAACTCAATAAAATTTGAAATTTTATTAACGGAAATCGTCTAACGGTAACGGAAAAAGGTTCGGGTTGTCACAGTATGTACTTGACCCGATTTAGCATGGTCCATTTGGGTTGCACTTCACCGGAACAATTTGGACTTTGAGAAGAGGATATGTATGATTTATTAATATATTATTAGTTATAATATATTAATATGAAATCATAATATATAATTGGTATTGATCAATAATTAATTTGGAATTAATTTTGTGGTCAAAAGAGACTAATTAAATATATAGAGATTGATTGTGTAAATCATTCATTCTTATAATGTGGGCTAGTGATCCATGATTCCTTATGTTGGGCTTAACCCATGTGGTGACCCATGGTTGCTCCATGGAGGTTAAAACCCATGGATCATGAGGAATGTGGAAAGTCATGAGTTACATGGTGTAACCCTAATGTGCACACTATATAAGAAGCCCTTTGGTTCAAGAAAATGGCACCCTAGTGTATTTGCAAGAGTGTGACCGCTTTTGTGAGCTAGAGAGTTCTCTTCCAAAGTTTCCAAGTGTTGGTGGTGATTTGTAATTCCACTTGAGGCATTCACATTATTGGTGCTAAGCTCTTAAAGCTCCAAGCAATTAGCCACAACAAAAGGTATGTTTCCTAACTTATTTTATTCACTATGTATCAAAGTTTTGTATGCTAGTTAGGGTAATACCTTGGAAACTTCAAGTTTGCATGTATAATAGTGAAAACATAGATCCAAGGTATTTAGGGTTGCATGACCACCTTAGGAGTGTTAGAATGCTCAAAACCCTTAAGATCTAAGTATGCCTAGAAGATGATAATGCTCAAGAATGTTCCAAAAGATGTTGCATGGAGGATTATGATTGGTTGACACCCTTCATGGGCCTATGGGCAAATGGGCTTGGCCCATTAGGGTTTTAGGTCTGATCCCTCAAGTACAAATAGGGATGCATGCTAGGTCATTTTGTATCTTCAATTCTAGAGTGATAGGCGAATCTCTGTGTAATTGTACTTGTAACCTCTATGTTGAGAGCTTTGAAATAAAGAATACTCCCCTCCTGCCCATGGACGTAGGTATCCTTGACTGAACCACGTAAATACTATGTCTTGTGTGCTTTTGGTTTTGCTAGTTATCTGCTTTACTTCCTAACAATAACATATGCATCAAATTGTTATTCATAGTTTTTGTTTGATGGTTGTTATACTGTGAATTAAAACTTAGAAGATGTGTTATTATGTTAATGTTTTCTTGAATAATGTAAATTTATTTTAGCTGTGAATTATGATTTTCAATGTTTCAACTATTATTCAGTTATGTTAAAGTTTGTTTTAATTGTGAATGAGTGAATTGATATGGTTTGAAGTAGTGAATATTATGAAAGAAAGTCCTAAACTATTTTTTTTGTTTGTTTTTTTTCTGTTAAAGTTTGAATTTGGTGTTTTAATCTCTCATTTGTCGTATAATTTTGTTAATCTTAGTTTTAACTCCTATTAAGTTGTGAATGTATAATTTTTTTGAATTACACTTTGAATTTATTATACTAGTTTGTGAATTTTCTATATTAAATTGTGTATTAATTGTAATAAGTGTTTTAACTTGATAATATGGATGTGAATACTACTTTTTGTGTATTAAAATGTGAATTTAGTGTACTAAGCTGTGATTTTTGTGTTTTAAACTGTGATCTGATTGCATTAAGCTTTGAAATTTCTTTTTGAACTATGAATTGACTGCATTAAGCTGTGAATTTTCTGTATGAACTATAAATTGACTAGATTAAGTTGTGAATTATGCTTATGAAAGTATAAAGTTATTTGTATTAAGCTATAAATTTTGTGTATAAACTTTGAGTTGACTATGATAAGAGTGTTAAGTTGAAAATATGGTTGTGGATGCATATTTGTGTATTAAACTTTGAATTTTGTGTACTAAACTGTGATTTTTGTGTTTTAAAGTATGAATTGACTGCATTAAACTGTTAATTTTCTTTTTAGATTATGAATTGACTATATTAAGCTGTGAATTTTGTGTATTAAATTATGAATTGATTGTATTAAGCTGTGAATGAATTGACATTAAGCTGTGATTATTTTATAAATTTTTTGGTTGCTTTTGAAATAATGTAAATTTTATTCACGGCTTAATATTTAACATTCACAATTTAAAATATGAATGACTTATGTATAAATTTTTTTGTTAATTTTCTTCTAAATATATTTATTTTTTGTGTTGTATAAGTATGAAGAATACAATAGTTTTAATAATAGTTTTGCATTAAATTCAAAATGAGTGAAATAAATGGTTTTATTAGACTGTGAATGTACTAATTAAGTTATTAATGCATGACTTTATTTACAGATCTGATTTAGAAAAAAATGATGGTTGTGATGCTGGTATAGGTGGTTGGTGGTAGCGTATGGTGGTGGTAGTAGTAGAGTTTGAATTTTTGATTTCTTTGAGTTTGTGAATTATTGTAAAATAGTTTGAATTAAGTTGTGAATTTTGTGAATTAAACTATAAATGGACTGTATAAACTTGTAATTTATATAAGTTTTGTGTTCAAATATGAGAGCATATAAGAATGAAAATATTATACTGCAAAAATTACAATTTTGCCTTTTTTGTATCAAAAAGAGAAAGAAAATGATTTTTACATATTTAATAAGAATATCATGTAAATATTTACTAACTAATGGGGGTTCTTAGGGCTCTTAATCTTTTGTGGTTCTCATTTGAACCACTCCATATATATATATATATATATATATATATATATATATATATATATATATATATATATATATATATATATATATATATATATATATATATATATATATATATATATATATATCATGGTTGTCAAAATCGTGATCCTGATCGTAGGATCGTACGATCCTACGATTCTAGGTATGAAAAACGTTCCGGATCGTAAAAAGATCGTATTTGGGGTAGGATCGCAGATAGGATCGTAAGATCGTAGGATCGAGATCCGATCCGATCCTACCTTCCCTTGATTTTATTATTATTATTATTATTATTATTTTACCACTTTATGTCTTTTACCATTTACCAATTTACCATTTATCATTTTGTATTGTGGCTTATTACTAACATTTTAAAGTTTTTATAACTTTTGAACGAAAAATTGAATGTTTGAAATATTTTTCATGATTAAAAATTATAAATTAAAATTATATTTTATTTTGTGGGATCTTAGGATCCCGATCCTGACATTGCAAACCCAAAAATGATCCTAGGTAGGATGCCCGATCTTGACAACCTTGATATATATATATATATATATATATATATATATATATATATATATATATATATATATATATATATATATATATATATATATATATATATATATATCTTAAGGCAACAAATATAAACGTTTGAGCGATGACACGCATTCAAACTTTTTAAAATCTCAGATAATATTAAAATTTTATGATTATATCAAAAGAACAATGAAAAAGTGGGATTGTGGGAGCCAAAGTGGTGGACCAGTTTGTTGTTGTGGCCAAGTCACCATATTATATTTAATTTTCAATGTTTTTCAAATGTTTTTTTGAGTGGCTCACTGTTTTACTACCAATAGAGCGGCGTAGTCTTAAATGTGCCTATTACTGTTTAAAAAACGGCAGGTTCAATTCCAAAGATACAAAACTGGAAAATATTACGATAATAAATTTAATAAAGTGTTTACATTTAGATATTTTTGTTTTTAAATGTTCACATTATCATCATTATAACCGCCTATAGCAAATTACTAACTTACGTGATATATATAACAAAGAAAATTACTTAGGAGGGTAATGAACTATTAGTTTTGTTTACATGTAGGCAATTTCCTTTTTTTGTTCATATTCGACTAGCCAATTTATTAAAGTTGTTCATATAGTCTTGTTGTTTCACAAATTTAAATAGTCATCAAATATTACCCCTAATATACTAATATCAATGCAAAAACTTTTAATATGTATCAAGTAAGAAAATACAATCAACCAACAAGCATATAGTAACATATAAATTAATCATCTAAAGTATGCTAGTGCATCTTTAAAGTTTTAACATGGTAAGTGTATGACCTAGTGAGTTCGTGGTTTTAAGGGAAATACCTTAGTGTACTTTAGTGTACTTAGACCCTTAAGGTGTATTTAAGATAATTACCTTAGTGTACGTAGAACACGTAAAAATTTCACCATGGTGATGTCGAATACTTAGGTGTATTCGATATCACCAAAGTGAAATTTTAACATGCTCTAAATACACTAAGGTATTTTCCTTAAATACAACATAAAGGTCTAAGTCAATGTTTTAAAAACCAGGTTAAACCGGCCGGTCGAATCGGTTGGACCGGGAACCGGTGATGGGAGCGGTTCAACAACAATCAATTTTATGTCAATCTTAGACCAGATCAAACCGGACGATATCTTCAAAAACTTGGTTGAACCGATGTGATAGAACCGGTAAAAAACCGTTTGAACCGATTTACGGGACTCGTATAGTTGAATTTCGCTTAATTAGTTCGATTTCCAAAGCAAACCGAACATTTTTGGATTGTACACAACTCCACGGCCGACGCACACCACTGCTAGATGTAGGAAAATTCTTGGTTGAACCAACGGTCAAATCGGAAACTAGTCACTAGACCGGTTCAACTAAAAAACCGGTTTTTAAAACGTTGGTCTAAGTATACTAAGTTACACTAAGGTATTTCCCTTAAAATGACAAATTAATTAGGTCATATGCTTACCCGGTTAGAAATTTAAAGGTGCACTAATATACTTTAGACGATTGATTTATATGCTACTATGTGCTAGCCGATTGATTGCATTTCCTTACTTGATATATATTAAATGTTTTTATATTGGTATTAGTATATTAAGGGTAATAGTTGGTGACCGATTTAAATTTCTGAAACAATAGTATTATATGAACAACTTTAACAAGTAGGTCAAATGTGAACACAAAAAAGGAAATTGTTGAGATGTAAATAAAACCAATAGTTCATTACCCTCATGGGGTATTATCTTTGTCACGTATATGCCACGTAAGTTGTATAATGGTCATATGTGAACACTTCTAGTAAGTTCTATGCCTACATGCATACAAAAAAAATTACCTAAATGTGAAAAAAACGAAAAGATATTTACCGTAACAAGTCATTTTCCCTACAAAATTACACAAATGGTTCCTTTATTTTATAAAAGCAACAATTTTAATTCTTAACCTTATTTTATGAAGACTGATATTATGGTTTTAATTTCTTGTATGTTCACTTTTTGATTTATTTAAAATAATTTTATACTATTTTTGTTATAATTATATTTTTAAGTTAAGTTCAATTTACATAAGAAAAGAATACCCCCCCCCCCTCTCACCTAATAAAACCTTACTGTTCATTGCCTCCATCATTTCCTCTCACGTTCTTCTTTAACACCATCATCTCCAAAGACGAAGATGCCAATTTGGACCTCCCCACTCTAGCAGGGTCACCATCTTTTCATCATAAACCCCAGAGACCAAATCATCCATCTCCTCCTACATGTTCACCCCTACCCTCCATCGACTCGTTGATTTTGGTATAGTTGTAGCAATTTACAAAAATTCTAATGGAATAGTTTTAGTCTTGCGATGTTACATAATTTGCTTGAGAATAGACAATGTTAGACCATTATTATAAATCAATATACTGGATTGACGATAATTGAGAAGCAAAGTTGGGACGGTGGTGGTTGGATGCTATGATTAATAGAAAATCGAAAAATAGTAAAGTGGCAATATAAAGCCTATTAACTTGTATACATCACCAATACAAGGTATGTAGATATACACTTTATGTTGCCAATTTTGGTGATTCAAGAACTATTATTGTTAATAAAGGGGGGCATATAATTATGGTTGTTTACTTGTCAAAAGATCAAGTTCCATTTAGATAAAATAAGCTTGATAGGGCTAGATTATGTGGGGAAATAGTTCTTACTTTGGGCTAGATTGAAGGTTTAAATCAGAGTTTGATTCTAATGGTGTCTTAGGATGATGTGTGTATCTATTTCCAAGTGTATGTGTGTGTCCATTTATAGATCTATAGGTGTGTATGTGTGTGTCGGCAGATGGTGGTAGTAGCACGGATGGTGATGACATATAATGATGTGTTTTCTGAAGTGTATACATGTGTTAATGAGTATATGTGTGTATTCATGGAAATATTCTTAAATATGTGTGTATATGAAGAATAAAGTCAGATGGGTGGTGAAGGTTAGGAGGGAGAAATAAAGATACGGTTTTATGTTGATTTTTTATTTTTTTTAATAAAAAATAAATAAACAATATACAAAAAAATATAAAAAGAATAAAAAGGGTATAAAAGTCATTTTATATGCAATAAGAACCAACCATACAAGAAATGAAACCATATGATCAAGCGCCTAACGAATATGATAGTTGTATTGAATCATTATGTTTAGGTGATAAAAGTTGAAATAATGATTAATTAAATAAAGGTTGAATGTAACGTCCCAAAAACAATGATAAAAATTTTCATTTGGAAGTTTATCATATCGTACACAAATTGTTCAAAATCAAACACCCAGTTATAATATTCAAAACATCAGAGTATAATTATTCAGAATGGGGAAATCATGAGGGGAGGATATTGTGCCATCACGTCGGGCCCTTCCCTTTTGAATCGGAAGTACCTGAAACCATAAACATAAACTATAAGAACAAATCTTAGTGATTTCCTCAAAGTACCACACACCAAAACATACAAGTGCCATGGGATACCCCATGGTATTTCCTTGCAATGTCGATAGCCAAATCCCGGTCTTACATACAAGTGCCATGGCTACCCCCATGGTCTTTCCTTGCGATGTCGAGGGCCAAATCTGAATCTTACATACAAGTGCAGGGGCCAGATCCTATTCTTTCATACAATTGCCAATGGCCAGATCCTATTCTTTCATACAATTACCAGGGGCCAGATCCTGGTCTTTCATGCAAGTATCATAGAGACAACTAGCATTCTACATAAAGAAGTAATGGGGCGGCATTGGTGCCTTCGACCCATCGATACAATGAGAAAACTCACCTCACAGACAGATAAGCAAACTGAATAGCACGCCGCTCTGAGATCAACTCTACCAGTCACCTTAAAGAATTCAATGACACAATCTAAACATACAGATCAAAATACCTAAAATACCCCTAGGCCAAACCCTAGTCAAAATCAAGGTCAAAGTCAACCGATTTGATTCAGTGAGTATGCTGGGTATACACAATACAAACGCGGAGCGTACAAAATGGTTGACCAGAATCGGAGAGCTGACCACGTATGGGCAGCGTACCCCTTGGTATGCCCAGCGTATGCGGCTGCCCTCAACTTTAACCATTGAGTGTTTAATCCTTAAGCACTTATGTCCAAAATCCAGATCTAGACCCTAAAAGGTAATCTTAACCGTAAAGTTTCCAACTTTATGGTTTTGCATGGCTATTAAGACCTTGATAACAAAAACCCTAGCTTTTTGACCCATTAAGATAACCTAGACCATGCATGGGAACAAGCCAATGTCCAAGGTCACATTTTTATGACATAATACACCCTAAAACATCTGAAAGGACAACTCAAATGTCTGGAGTATTCCATACTCACAAAATCAAGATTAGGACAAAAAGGTGACAACTTTAAGCTAAAACTAGATCCAAATGAAATACTCATCTAGGTTGGAGCTTTATACCTCCAAAAGATGCACAAAGGGAAGTAAATGTTGGATCCAAGGCCTTGAGTGAAACACCACAACCTCAAGGTTCTTCCTTCTTCTCCAAAAGCTTCAAAATGACACCAAAATGCTCTTCAAGCTTCACAAGGCACTAACACACTTTAGGGTTTCGAAATGAGGAAGGAGGTTGAAGATAAGAGGGTGCTTGAGGCTATAAAGATGCTTAAATAGGGTCCATACGCTAAAAATTAGGGTTTTCACCCTGGCTACGTACGTCCAACGTACTAAGAGTACGTCCAGTGTACGTACACAAGGCCAAAATTACGGAAATATAAGTGGGGACCAATCTTGCAAACAAATCGTAATCCATGGGTCAAAAGAGAATACCTAAAAAAATTAGATGTTACAAATCTCCTCCACTTGAACTAGACTGCGCCCTCAAAGTCTGTTGCCGTGAATAAATCAGGGTAGTGTTCTCGCATCTCCGCCTCAGGCTCTCACGTCAATTTGGAACCTTTCCGATGTTGCCACTAAACCTTGACCAATGACACTTCTTTGTTGCATAGAGTCTTTGTCTTCCGATCCAAGATCGCCACCTGTCTCTCCACATAATTCAGGGGATCATCAACATAAATGTCATCTAGAGGAAACACTATGGACTCATCGGCCACACACTTCCGAAGCTGAGACACATGGAAGGTGTTGTGGATCTGACTGAGCTCATCAGGTAAATCCAGCCGATATGCAACCGTGACCACCCATGCAGATATTCTAATAGGACCCATGAATCTAGGGCCCAACTTTCCCTACTTCCGAAATCGGATGACACCTTTCCAAGGTGACACCTTCAGAAGCACCAGATCTCCTACCTGAAACTCGAGGTCAGAACGTTGCCGATCTGCATGACTCTTCTTCCGGCTCTGCACGACTCGCAAACTGCCGCATACTTGTTGAATCAAATTAGTGGTCTTGAGTACACCCTAAGTACTCCCCATGAATAGATGCCCGACCTCCCCCCAATAAACTGGGGTTCTGCACCTCCTTCCATATAACATCTCAAACGGTGGTCAACCAATACTGGCATGAGAACTATTATTTTAGGAGAACTCGTCCATTGGAAGGTAATTATCCCAATTCCCTCCAAAATCAAGTACACAAGCCGGAGCATATCTTCGAGCATCTGAATCGTCCGCTCGCTTTGGCCGTCAGTATGGGGGTGGTATGCTATACTAAAATGTAGCTGAGTACCCAATTCCTCATGAAACTTCCTCCAAAATCTAGAGGTGAAATGAACATCCCAGTCGGAAACAACTGAAATTGGCACTCCATGCCGAACTACCACCTCCTGAACGTAAACGTCAGCTAACTTCTCAGCAGATATGTTCTCGCCGATCTGTATGAAATGCGCACTCTTGGTCAATCTATCAATAATGACCCAGATAGAATCAACTCCACGTGCCGTCCTTGGCAGCTTTGTGATGAAATCCATGGTAATCTATTCCCACTTCCACATGGGAATGGGTAAAGGCTTCATCTTGTTATGGGGTCTATGATGTTCAGCCTTGACTTTCCTACAAGTCAGGAACCGCTCAACAAACCAAGCTATCTCCCTTTTCATACAGGGCCACCAATAACTCAACCTCAGATCCCTATACATATTCGTGGCGCTCGGATGGATAGAAAACTTTGACTTATGCGCCTCCTCCAGAACTGTCTGCCTCACCCCACCTGTTATCGGAACCCAAAATCTACCACAATGGGTCAACAACCCCCGACTGTCTCTGCAAAATAAGGGAATCTATCTCCTAATCTGCTCGACCTTCCAATTATACTTTTTCAACCCCTCCACCTGAGCCTTCTAGATCAAATCCTAAGTGAAAACCATCTTCAAGTAGATATCCATGATAGAAGAACTCACGACCTTGCGAATCAAAGCATCAGCCACCACATTGTCCTTCCCAGGGTGGTACAGGATCTCGCAATCATAATCCTTTACCACATCCAGCCATCTCCGCTGCATCATATTCAGATTCAGCTGGTCCATCAAGTACCTCAAACTTTTATGGTCAATGTAGATAGTACACCGAACCCCATAGAGATAGTGTATCCAAATCTTGAGGGCAAAAACCATGGCCCCCAACTCTAGATCATGTGTAGGGTAGTTCGCTTCATAAGCTTCAGCTGCCACGAAGCGTAAGCAATCACGTGACCCCTCTGCATTGAACAACTCCCAATCTTGAAATAGTGGTGCCACAATAAACCATGAAATCGTCTAGACCCTCAGGAAGCGTGATAATCGGGGCCTCGCACAATCTCTGCCTCAGAGTCTCAAAAGCCAACTATTTATCAGACCCCCACAAAAAAGTCACATTCTTCTTATTTAAGTGGGTCAAAGGAACTGAAATCTTGGAGAAATCCTGGATAAATCTCTAATAATACCCTGCGAGGCCTAAGAAACTTCGGATCTCAGATGGGATCCTCGAAACCTCCCATCACATCACAGCCTTGATCTTGATCGGGTCGACCAAGATACCTTTTTGATTGACGATGTACCCCAGGAACTGCACCTCGCGCAACCAAAACTCACATTTGGAGAATTTGGCATAAAGCCTTTCCCTCCTCAGGGTCTCCAACACCTCCCATAAATGTTACTCGTGCTACTCCTTGGTCTTGGGGTAGATCAGAATATCATAAATGAATACTATCACATACCGATACAACATTGGCCTGCAGACTCGATTCATGAGATCCATGAATATTGTTGGTGCATTGGTGAGCCCGAATGGTATCCCTACGAACTCGTAATGACCATAAAGAGTCCTGAAGGCTGTCTTCTATAAATCACCAAGATGAACCCTGAAGTTGATCAAACAAATTGCCAATCCTCAGAAGTGGGTAACGGTTCTTCACTGTTAGCTTATTCAACTCCCGGTAATCGATGCACATTCTGTGTGAACCATACTTATTCTTCACAAATAGAATCGGTGCTCCCCACAAAGAGCTGCTCGGACGAATAAAACCCTTGTCTAGAAACTCCTGAAGCTGCGTAGATAACTCCTGCATCTTTGGTGGTGCCAGGCGATATGGTGCTTTGTCTATCGAAGCCACACGAGGAACCAGATCAATTCGAAACTCAACCTGCCTCTCAGGAGGCACTCCTGGTAATGTTCAGGAAACACATCAGGGAAATCCTGAACAATGGGCACCCCGCTCATTGCCGTAGAGCCCTCAAATCAAGTGTCTGCAACATTAGTTAAGAACCCAAAACAACCTTGCTGAAGTGATGAGAATAAAGTTCTCTTAGATCGATAGATTCAAACAGATATCGATGAGATAATAACAAGCAATAGAAAACAATGAACACAACTATGAATCAAACAGATGTCGAATGATTAAAATAGCAACACCTCAGAAGAGCTCGATTAATAACTTCTACTTTAGAGGCGTTCTAGGGTTACAGTACTTGTCAAAGGAAATATTCAGCAGCGTAACTAATCTGATGCATGAATGCACCATAAATACTAAACCCTAAAAACAAACACAAGGTTGGACAGGCCCAAACCGTGATTACATATGGACCGAACTTAACTAAGCCCAATGGCGCAACATATAGACTCAACAATCTCCCCCTTTGCGCCAATTGAGGCGAGAGATCACTTTGGTTGAGTAACGGTGACTTTCTTCACAGTCTTGAACAGTTTTGGTTTGATGGCAAGTAGAGTTTGACGAAAATTGATGTACCACCGAAGCATGTCTGAAAACATCCTTTATCTGCTTCACTTTTCTGATTGCACCTGTGTATGATATCGAGAATATGCTCCAAGCAGGAAGTGGAGAACAGGTGTTTGTCAACAAGAGCGACCATACATTTTTGACCTTCGCCCTTGACGAACATGACTGTATGAGACTGTGGGTCGATTTTTCCCTTCATCATCAAATTGATGTCGCTTGCCTTTCCTATTGGATTGATAGTTGGCTTCCTTCTCAAGGCAGAGGCGATTTCCTGATCCATTTTTGCGACTTCAAGAATATAGCACACCAGTATTCGCTTAATGTGATCAACAATAGGCTCATACTCTTGTTGGTTAGTCAGCAAAATATTGTTCAGGAGAATCCAATCATGAGGATTCAAATTTGGAAGATCAGCTAGGGAGATCATGTGAGCCAAACTATCTGAGCCTCGGGTCACTTTGAATTTGACATTAATAAAATTCCCTGCTGAAGTGGGTTTTAACACCTTGACTGTTGTGATCTTCTATTTACTCCAAGTCGGGTATTGCGGTTGAGCGAACGTAAGATAGTATTCGATTAGGTCTCGATCAACCTTCGGGTCAGGAGAGGGGATGGCAACTGTTGGCTCAAAAAAGTGAAAGATGAACGCCTTTCGGGTGATTGGCATATCAAATGGAGAATCCTTGGAATTCTCAAGATCGAACGAAAGGACCGGTTCTAGCCAATGCGTGCTTGGAGCTTCAATTACCTCCTTCAGAAGCTTTTCCATCGTCCACAGAGGGAACATAGATTTCCTCTGTTCTAATACATCATTCGCTTCTTTTTGTTTCCTCTCCCTTTCAAGTTCTTCCTTCGCTTTACGAACCCTTTCCATAAGCTCCTGATCATTTGGCTTGATTTTGAGGCTTTCGGTTTTGGAACTTTTTTCTTCAGTTTCAGCCACATCTTCAGTTTCATCATCATCATCATCATCACCAATTTTCTTCGTTCGTTTGTCCTTCATACTGCCCGAAGCTTCATTACCCTTCGGATCAGTAGTGACTTTCAGTTGGGTGATGGGTTTGCTTATTGGAGGTGGTTTTGACTGACCCTGAGTAACATTTTCTCCCCCTTGTTTCGGAGGGACAACCGCCTACGGAACACCTTCAATCCTGCTCAGAATGTCGAGAGCAGGTCTCAATCTCTCAGCCAAGTGGCGTCTAACGGGGATGGTAAGAACCGAGTCATGTGCTTCCAAAAGATGTAAAAGAATAGAATGCACATCGCCAACAGAGCTCTTGACTACGGCTCGCTCAAACTTAAGGTCTTCAATTTCCTTGGTGGCCATCGTAAGCTTTAAGTTCTGAGTTTTAAGCTGAGAAGTTCGTTTATCCAGCTCATCCATGAAAGAATCCACAGTAATGATGCGACGATCTTCTGAATCGACGCCTGAAAAAGCGCGATTTGACAACTGTGTTTCCCTAGGAAGACGTCATCAGGCGTGATAGTAGGAACCGTTTCAAATTCACACGCCCGTTGCAAATCTTATCCAATGACTCGGTTTGAAATCTTATCTTCTTACCGCCGTTTCAACTTCAAAAACTTTTCAAATTCCTTGTCAAACTGTGACAAACCCCTTTCGCTTCAAATAAGGCTGGCAATGTTCGCTCCTTAACATAATACACCACCAAAGCATCAAATCTAAAAAATTGCCATTTGTACCACGATCAGGAATTGGGAAAATCATAATGATCTTCATGCAAGAGTGTTCCAATAGAAAAGAAATAAAACAAAGTATATGTGGGATTTTATGTGATGTCTATTTAGACACGAAACTATGGATCCCGGGCACGAATCTCTTCCTTCAAAGTCAAGAGAGACTTAGAAGTGTCTGTGTGGTTTCCCGTTGAAATACGATCAAATGTTTATTAAGAAACATTGAAAGGCATCTTTTCAAATTTAAGCTACAAAGGGTGGCTTAGCTTCAACCAAACTTCAGTACTTGACATAATACCGACAGTTGGATGAAGTACTTGTGAGACCGGTGTAGCCTATTAAACAAGTAGGTTTGATCTTTTTCAGTGGCTTGGTGAGTTTTGTAGAAATCTCAAAAACAAAATTAAACTGGATCTTATGGGAAGAAAAGCATTGGTGTCAGACAATTTCATAAAGATCACATAAAAATTAAAAAGAGATTTTTTGGTACCGTCCACTAAAGTGGTTTCGTTAATACGTGGGTGAAAACTAGAACTTTTGATTGTTCACCGTCGATTCATTGTAGGTGTTGGATTTTGGGTTTCACTTAGCACGTGGTGAAACGAAGCTAAGATCATTAACACAGATGTTGTATAACCATAAACCTCAGTGGTAAATTCTGAGAGTCTCAAGGGTTACAATTATGAACCGAGGTGTGATGGAGAAAAGTGATAAGGAGGTTAAAGAGCCGAAAGTACCTCTGCTATATAGTAAGGACCGAGCAGACAACTCTTAACTCAATGTGAGACGAGTAAGGTAGCTCATGACATAAGTGATTTTATCAACTTGATTGGGAAGAATTGATTTGTGTTTATCAAGTCAGTAAGGCTTCACTTGAAGTCTGTGAGGCTTTGGTCAACATACAACAACATGCTTCTAGGGACACTTAACTAGTACAAAGAGAAAGAGATTTATACATGTCCCAGCTCCATCAGTATAATGGTCCATGATACCTTTCAGTAATATTTTTGGTATTTTTTGATTTTTATAAAAAGGAACAAGAACAACACAAAATTTTTTTTGGATTTTTATGAATTTTTTGAAAAAGAAATAAAAACAGAAAAGAAAATATTTTTGAATTTTATGAATTTTCTGACCAAGGAATAAAAACAGAAAAGAAAAATATTTTTGAGTTTTATGAATTTTCTGAAAAAGGAATAAAAACAGAAAAGATAAACATAGTGTACAAAGTATACAACCGAAACTTCACCTAAAAGTAGTGAAGCGAAATGGACCGAGCGTCCGGTTCATTTCGGTTCCCGAAAAATCTGGAGCCGAAATAGACCGAGCGTTCACTCTATTTCGCGTTCGGTTCATTTCGGTTCCCAAAAATTCTGGAGCCGAAATAGACCAAGCGTTCGCTCTATTTCGCTTGTTCAATTTTAATCAGGCGAAAGTAGTTTCGGTACTGATTCAGCTTCCATCATTCCTAAGCCTTGGAGGATTTTATTAAAACTTACTTCAGGTAAGGCTTTCGTGAAGATGTCAGCTAGTTGATCAGTAGATCTAACAAAATGAATTTCCACATTACCATCTTCAACGTGATCTTTGATGAAGTGGTGTCTCAGTGCTATGTGTTTCGTTTTGGAGTGTTGTACCGGGTTGTGACATATTCGAATAGCGCTTTCTGAGTCACAAGAAAGAGGAATCTTCTTCATATTCAGCCCATAATCTCTTAATTGGCTTTGGATCCAAATGACTTGGGAAGTGCAAGATGCTGCAGCAATATATTCAGCTTCGGCTGTGGAAAGAGACACATATGTTTGCTTCTTGGATTGCCAGCTAACGAGTTTTCCTTCAAGGAATTGACACCCGCCAGTTGTGCTCTTTTGGTCTAAACCACATCCTCCAAGATCAGCATCAGAGAAAGCTTGAACAAAGAATCCTGATTTAGCAGGATACCACAGACCGAGGGATGAGGTTCGCTTCAAATATCTGAAGATGTTCTTAACAGCCACCATGTGAGGTTCGCGTGGATTAGCTTGGAACCTGGCACGATAACAGACAGAAAACATTATATCCGGTCTACTAGCTGTTAGATACATTAGAGACTGTCACACCCCCGAACCAGACGGCGGAAACGTCCGGGGGCTCGTGTGACTAACAAGTGAATAATCATCGCAATGAATATACATGAAACATAACACATTCATCACCAACATTACATATTACAACAAGCATTGATCACATCAAGTATTGTTAAAATACATAAGTTCAAAGTGTTCAAAATACGATAAGTGATGTTACATAAACAAAACCATACACACTAGCATATCTTCCAGCTTAACGATTACCTGAGAATACAAGTTATTTTGAAAACGGTCAACATTTATAATGTTGGTGAGTTCATAAGTATATTTGAGTAAAAGTCTTTGTATCTTTCATAAAAACCCAGAAAATCCGATATTTTCTGTAAAATGTTTTGAAAATGATGTGAAAATCGAGTATAAATGCATGTGTGAATTTAATAGTTATAACTTATATGAGTGTAGTTTAGATTCATTGTATTGTGAATAAGTGACAAATGTATATGAATAATTTCCCCAAAAAATACGATATTTTCTGTTTTATAACAACGTCTAGATTCTTGTATCGTTAAATAAGTCGTTTTGCATTGACACAATCGAAGAGTTTATCTTCGAAAGGTTAAACTTTTGGTATTGAATCCCTATATGAGCCATTATAACCATGCATGATAATGACTAGGTCGCCCGTCTTGGTATTTTTCCAAATGCCGGTCTTGCTAAGGATGTTGTCGCCCTAGACTGGCCTAGTCTAGCTGTAGCGAACAACTAAGGCGTGGGGGGTCACCCCGTATAGATCTATACACAAACTCCCGCTTTCCTACCAGGAAACTCTAATTATAACTACAGGCTACGATTGTACACTCAGAGGTGCCAACCGACATGTCTCACTAGATTCTTAACCCCTTTTTCACTATGTTTAATGTTTACGTATTTGTGGTATGTATTTGTATTCAAAAGGTACATATATAAGTATACGACGTTTAATGACTACGCAAAGGTATAGTTACGGCCTACTGATATGTGAAATTTCCATTCCAAGCCCTATTAGCATGTAATTAGACCACAAAGACCTAATAACATGTAAGAGGGTAATTTAGGCCCAATAGGCATTTAAATGGGCCACAAAATCCCAATAAACATGTATCCCATAACTTAGGCCCAAATTAACGTGTAAGTGGGTCACAAGACCCAATAAACACATCATGGAAAACATTGGGCTCAATATGCACTTAATTGGGCCCTTAGGGTCCAATGGCCAAGTAACACGTATATTAAGCCCAATAAATAGTTATCGACGTATTCCGTTCGTTTGTTTTATTCTGTTGTTTGTTTTAGCTCGAAGTTTAATAGATTGATGATAAAAGTCCTCTTTTTGTAAAAACGACATTTTTGGCCAATAAACCTCGAATTTTTAATTAAGGCCCAAAGCTTTGTAAAAATGACACTTTAGTCCATAATTTATAAAAATTTGCCATTTTGTCCCAAATGTCTAAAAATTTACGGTTTTAGCCCAAAAAGTTACATTTTCACATTTAGAACCCTGTTTTGTAGAAAAGTACATTTTCAGCCCCATGTTTGTAAAAGTTTACACTTTCGGCCCAATTTTGGAAAATTTTACATTTTTGGTCCAGTTTGAAAATAAATGTTATTTTCACCTCTAAATTTGGTTTATTTACATTTATGACTCAAACTTTGGCAAAATAACATTTTTAACCCCAAAACTTCACTTTTTTTCGCAAATTGGGCCCAAAACCGTGAGGCCCAAAAGTTTTGGCCCATTAAGCTTAAATTTGCATTTTTGGCCCTTTTTAAAGTATGTTTAGCATAAAAATACCTTTTCATACATGTAGGAACTGTTTGGCCCTTATAAAAACACAAATTTCACTTTTTACCCTTATCTTTTGTTTTCTTGACAATTTTGACCTTTAATAAGGTTTTTGTTGAATTATTTTGTATCTTAAACATGTAATCACTTTTGGCTTGATAATGTAATGTATATAATGTCATAGTTCATAGATATTTGTTAAATAATACTTAAAATTTCGAGATTTGCTAAGATCTAACACAATATTACCAAATAAGCCAAGAATTCACACAAACATGCACTTAACACATAGATCTACACATTTTACTTGCATTCTCCCCCAAAAATCATATGAAAACCGAAAGCAAGGGGGGGTATGAACTCACCTTTGCTTGATGTTTCGGTTTTTGAAGAAGAAGTGGAAATATTTTTGGTCTTAGCAAGCTTCTTGAGTAGACTTCGAACTTAAGGAGTTCTAAGAAGTAAAATCACAAAATAGTAGTTGATATGGAGTGATTTAGCTAAAGAATGAAATAATCAAATTTAAGTGTACAAGACCTTACCCAGGATTGATGAGATTAGTGAAGGATCTTCTTGGAACACATGCAAAACCTTGAAAATCTTGGTGGAAAGAGGAAGGATGATTTAGAGATGTTTGGAGAGAATTTGGTGTAGTGTGTGTGTGTGTTGTCTTCGGCCGAGAGTAGAAGAAGAGAGGGGAGAGAGAGAGTGAGGTGACTAGTATGGATACATGGGAGATCTTAACATTGGTACATGTTGGGCAATATGGAGGTGACATCTCCAAGTCAACCCCCCCCCCCTTAATTCTCTTCTTTTTTTTATACATGGGCCAAGATTTTTGGCCAAGAAGAAAGGGTGGAGTAGTTTGGGCCCATTAACCTTAGTTAGGATATTTGGGTCCTAAACATAAACTTTTTCGGCCCATTGGGCTCTTGGAAGCATTCACGACCCAAATAGAATAAAAGAATGGGCTTATGGCTCACTAAGGTTAAATGGATTAGTTATGGCCCAATAAGGCCCATTAGGGTTAAAATGAATCATTCTAGACCCAAATGGTCCAAAAATGTTTTATATTTATGAATTGGGTCCAATTAGGATCCAATTAGGGCTTCTAAGTCCAATAAAGTTGAATTGGGTGCTTATTGGTTCATTAGGCCCAATAAGGAAACCCTAGTCCAATATGGACTCAAACCATGGTTCTTAGGGCTTTAGACTCTTTGAGGAACATAATTGATGAATCTAAATGAGCATTGAGTGAGATTTACTTAGAGTATATGATTTACAATAGTTGAAGGGTTACACAGGAATAGAATTTTCTAGCTAAAATGCTAGTTGTGACAGAGACCCTATCATTTGACGATAGAGAGTCATATCAGCAGCCGGTTTCTCTAGAGATGGTGTTAACTTCGTTCCAAATGTCATAGGAACCTTGTAACGCCCGCGTTTCTAGGCTAGGCATTAATATTTACGTAATAGTCTAGGTTAACCTGTGTAACTCATTCTGAAATAATAAAGAGGAATTATGTGAATATTATGCGAATTATGTGCTTATCTGCTTAATTATTATGATTAATGAATTAAGAATAAAAATAAGCGTCAAAAATAAATATTAGATAAAACCGATATCTATTAAGAAAGTTTTAGTGGCTGAAACAAGGATTCCGTAGATATAAAGAATACCGAAATCCGAATTATAACGAAGAAGTTATGACCTGTCAAAGTTTCGCGGCAAAACCGGCACGACGCCGAATGACGTAAAAAGTGAGTTTTTGATAAACTACTTTTTAGCCTTGGTGATCTAAATGAAAGTCGTAGTGTTCGTTAAACCGAGAGTATGCATAAAAAGAACGCCCAAATATGACTTCGTATGAGGAAGTTATGATTTTTCTAAGTTTCAGCTTAGCAGTAGACATCTAAAAACTCGAATTTTAGATCGAGTGATTTTTAGCTGACACAACCTAAACGAGAATCGAAGGTCTTGTCAATAGTAGTACAACGGTAAAAAGACAGACGAAAACAGACGTCAGATGAAGAAGTTATGCATTTTTAACAGACTTTTCCTGTTCCGGACTGTTAAAAATATAATAATAAAAATGAAGTTAAAATTAGCCGACGGAGTCTAAATGAAAGTTGTAGAGCATAATTTCACCTACGCGTCGATATAAAGAATGTCAAAAACGGAGTTTGTATGTAAAAGATATGAATTTTCGAAGTTCGGGGCACAAACTTCGAGACCTTCACGAGGTGAACATTGAATTCACGAGGTGAAATCGTTGCATGACACCTTTCGAGCCTAGAAGATACACGGAAAGCGTAGGAGATGATCAGGATCGAATTCACGAGGTGAACATACTTGGTTCACGAGGTGAACATATTTGGTTCACGAGGTGAATCTCAAATTTTCACCCTATAAATAGAGACCGAGGGTCTCCGGATTTATGTGACATTTTTTGATCTCTTTCACCCTCTTTCAAACTTTTAGCCCACTTTTAACCCCCAGAAGCCCCGGTATCATCCCCGACACCCGAAGCAAGTCCCGACGCTCCGAAGTTCCCAAGAAAATTATATTTACAAGCCGAAACTCCGCCCGTGTAAGCCCGGTTTTTCATTAAAAAGCTCCTAGTTTCATCGAAAACGATCGTTTTAGGAAACGAAGTGCTGCCCGATTATCGTTAAATCAAGTGAGTGTATAGTCACTTTCATCTTACACATAGATATGAAGTATTTTATATAAAACACGTGCTATGTGATTATATATTGTTTATTTATTTGAGATTGATGATGAATGAATGATTTATACAGATTTTTAAATAAATTAAACTGTATATGTATTTTTATCTACCAATATGTTGGGTAAAACATGGGTAGATATTTGACGTGTGATGAAATAAAACGATGAGAGGCCTCGATGTTATTGTGATCCAGTCATCTAGCGGAGTATGGATGACGACCACAGACTTTTCTAAATAGTCATGTGGAACGCTGGCAGGCTCGCAACCTGTAGGTGTTAATGAGCTTGGGTGTTCATTTGCTGTACTCCATCCCCCACATGGTTGCCTTATTTGACATAAATTGTTGGGAAACCCCCCAAGCAGTGTTGTCGCCCCGATGAAAATCCTTAGACTAGGTCCCTTGTGATAGTTGTTTTAGGGATGTAAAGTGAGGATAACGGGAATGGGTAATCAGGTTATTGTTGTTTGATGAAATTAACAAATTTATTTATTGTGGGTTGAAAACCCTATATGCTCACCAGGATCCCAAGCCTGACCCACTCAGTTTTCTTTGTATTATAGGTAGTGGCGCGAGAGCATAAGTTAAACGAATTATCAAGATATTTTGATTATAGGCTTGTAGTGTATATAACTGTTGTAAGGCTTATAATGTGCCGTTTATGCCTTTGGTCTGTATCGGAACATGACATCCCGAGTTTTGTTATATAATGAAAATACATTTCTTTAATAAATGCTTTGGTAAATCTTATTTTATCATATTTCGTTTTGGGAACAAATTCCGCAACTCTTTTAATCAAAGGATTACTCTGAAATTATTTTAAAAGCATAAATGAAACCGGTCTTTTCTGGCCATGAATTTGGGGATGTCACAGTTGGTATCCGAGCATTAGTGTAAGCGAACTAGGAATTTGCAGGATTTCTAGACTTAAACTTAGAATGCTAAGTGATGATCGTGAGATGAGTGTCTACCATATTTTAGACACGAGCGCTAGTATATTTTAGGAAAGATGCCTAAAATACTTTTATGTGCTAAATGTTATATGTTTGCCATATATGATGTTATTTGTTCGGATCCATGGTCTGTTGCCGACCGGATCTGGAAACTTTTTGTGTTTAGGATTCTAAGCGTACGACTACGATATTAGAACTAGCATGTAAACGTGTTGGAGTGATAAGGAGAATTTAAAATATCGATCGTGGATAAAGATCTAAATTCGCCTTATTTGGTATATAGATTATAATGGCAAGAACTCGCAGTGGAGTTGGAAATGCAAACGGAAACAGGAATCAACAACCTCAACCCCAAGTACTTGAGCAAGTACCTATTGTAGCAGCTGCACTTGAGCCAATGACAATGGCTGGAGTACAAGCAATGATGCAGATGATGTTGGATCGCCAAATGGAAGAGACAAGGCGATTACTACAACAGAATAGGGAAGAAACTATGATGCCTGTTGAACAGCCCGAAATGAATGAAGGGCATTCGGATGGAGGAAACTTCAGTGGGGTTGTTGGTCAAGCCAACCCACCGATAGTTAGACGAAACCATCAGAATGAAGGAAATGACGGACGTGGATGTAAATACAAGGATTTTATGGCATCCAAACCACCGTGCCTATCTGGAAGCCCAACATCGGTGGAAGTCATGAATTGGATCTCTGAAATGGAGACAATGTTTGAAAGTTGCGAATGCAGCAACAGACAGAAAACCACACTCGCGATTCCTCTGTTAAAATCTGGAGTACTGAGCTGGTGGAAGCTACTAGCTGATTCGATGCCTAAGGGAGAAGCTAGTAAGATGTCTTGGGAGGATTTTCTGGTACAGCTGAAAATGCAATACTGCTCTGAGCAGGATCTTCTGGAAATCAACAATGAGTTCCAGAATTTAAAGAAGGGAAAGATGAGCGTTACTGAATACGCTGCTAGTTTTACGGAAAAGATGAAGCTTGTTCCTTATCTAGTTGCAACTGAACTCTCCAAGGTCAAAAAGTTTGCCCACGGATTACCAGTGGACTTTGGTCCGATGGTCAAGCAAGCAACCACTTTGAAAGCCGCCATCTGGGCTGCTAAGAATGTTGAGACTCAGATCAGAGAGAAGGGTCTGGAGAGGGCAGAAGTTGGCGAAAAGAGAAAGTTTGAAGGAACTTCAGGTTCCAACAAGAAAAGCAAATTTTAAAAGTCTAATTCGAAGAAGTTTGGAGGAAGAGGAGGATGCGAAGCGAAATGGTGTGAAAAGTGAAAGAAAAAGCACTCTGGGAAATGTAGTGAGGAGGTGACTTGCTACAAATGTGGAAAGACTGGCCATTATGCCAATGAGTGTCCGTCCAACAAGAGGGTATGCTTTGGATGTAACGAGGAAGGGCACGTTTTGAAAGACTGTCCAAAAAAGAAAGACGCAGCAAAACCCAACATTCCACCAAAACCGAAGGCGAGAGCCTTTCAGATGACACTTGAAGCTGCGAAAGATGAAGCTGATGTCGCTTCAGGTACCTTTCTCGTAAAAAAATTGCCTGCTCAAATTTTTTTTTGATTCTGGAGCCAATAACTCCTTTATTTCTCATGAATTTGGTAGAAAACTAGCTTTGCCTGTTGATAGACTAGATAATGTTGTATTAGTCGAAGTTTCTAGTGGCAAGTTTATACCTATTTGCCATCGTATGAAAAACATCTTCATTGACTTGAATGGGAATAAGTTCCACAAGGAATTATTGCCTATCAAGTTAAATGGTTTCGACATCGTTCTAGGAATGGATTGGCTTAGCGCCAACGATGCCGAGATTCTTTGCAGGAAGAAGATAGTAAGGGTGAACCCACCCGGAAAAGAGTCATTTATGGTGTACGGGGACAAACACAGAGTAAATTCTGGAATCATTTCCATAATGAAAGCCAGAAAGTGTTTGGCCAAGGGATGTACATCATATCTGGCATTCGTGATCGATACAAAGAAGGAGAAAAAGGAGGTGCAGAGTATACCAGTGGTGTGTGATTATCCAGAAGTATTTTCCAAAGATCTTCCCGGATTACCGCCTGATAGATAAGTGGAGTTCAGAATAGACTTGTTACCAGGAAAGACGCCAATAGCAAAAGCACCATACCGATTAGCACCAACAGAGATGAAGGAGCTTATGACACAACTTCAGGAATTATTGGACAAAGGTTTCATTAGACCTAGTTCGTCACCCTGGGGAGCTCCGGTGTTATTCGTAAAGAAGAAGGACAGGAGTATGAGAATGTGCATAGATTACAGAGAGCTGAATAAGGCAACGATAAAGAATAAATATCCACTGCCAAGGATTGATGGCCTGTTCGATCAACTGCAAGGCTCAAGCTATTTTTCAAAGATCGACCTAAGGTCAGGATATCATCAGCTAAAGGTGAGAGAGCAGGATATCGAGAAGACTGCATTCAGAACACAATATGGAAACTACGAGTTTTTGGTTATATCATTTGGACTAACCAATGCTCCAGCAGCATTCATGGATTTGATGAATAGGGTTTGTATACCATTCCTCGATAAATCCGTGATAGTGTTCATAGATGACATTCTGATTTACTCGAAAAGCCAAGAGGAGCATGGCAAACACTTGCGAGAAGTGTTAGAAGTCTTAAAGAAGGAGAAGCTGTATGCAAAGTTCTCCAAATGTGATTTTTGAATTCAAGAAGTCCAATTCTTGGGTCACATGGTCAACCAAGAAGGGATAATGGTTGATCCAGCAAAGATTGAAGCTGTGATGAAGTGGGAGCAACCAAAAAGTCCCATGGAGATCCGAAGCTTTCTAGGATTAGCTGGATATTACCGAAGGTTTATCGAAGGCTTTTCTTCGATCGCTACTCCATTAACAGATTTGACCCACAAAGGAGCTATTTATACATGGAGTGATAAGCACAAAGAAGCATTCGAGTTGCTAAAGAAGATATTATGTGAAGCACCGATTCTTTCTCTACCCGACGGAGTTGAGGACTTCGCTGTCTATAGCGATGCATCTGGTGTTGGGTTGGGTTGTGTTTTGACCCAGAGAGAAAAGGTGATAGCGTATGCATCTCGACAGTTGAAAGAGCATGAAAAGAACTACCCAACTCATGATATGGAGTTGGCAGCGGTAGTATTTGCTCTAAAGATATGGAGGCATTACCTCTATGGCACGAAGTGCAAACTTTTCACTGATCATAAGAGTCTCCAATATCTATTTAATCAGAAAGAATTGAATATGAGTCAAAGACGTTGGCTAGAGTTACTCAAGGACTACGACTGTGAGATACTTTACCACCCCGGTAAAGCCAATGTTGTTGCTGATGCTCTCAGTCGGAAAGTCAATCTTGAAAGAAAAAGGCCAAGGGCGTTGAGAATAGAAGTTGTCTCGACAATTGTGGAAAGTATAACGAAAGCTCAAGAAGAAGCTTCAAAGAAGAATGACCGAAAGGAAGAACGTTTGGGCAAAACGTTAGTGTTCGGTATAAATAGTCACGGACTGATGGTATTCCAAGATCGGATTTGGGTACCTAAGACAGGAGTAAGAGATCTTCTAATGGAAGAATCTCACAAAACCATGTATTCAATTCATCCCGGCAGCACTAAAATGTATAGGGACCTAAAACCCTATTACTGGTGGGCGACGATGAAGCTTGATGTTGCAAAGTATGTGGCCGAGTGTGTGACATGTGCGAGAGTGAAGGCACAACATCAGAAACCATATGGGAGTTTATAACCTTTACCTGTACCCATGGGTAAATGGGAAGACATCACTATTGATTTTGTCACTAAACTGCCCAGAACAAAGAACGGTCACGACATGATTTGGGTGGTCGTGGATCGCTTCACTAAGAGTGCGCAATTCATAGCTGCCAATGAGAAATGGTCTATGGATAAGCTTGCGAATTCTTACGTGAAGGAAATTGTGAGGCTTCACGGTGTTCCCTTAACGATTGTATCGGATCGTGACAGCCGTTTCACCTCAAGGTTTTGGAGAAGTCTACAAGAGGAATTGGGTACCAAGTTGTGTTTGAGTACAACTTACCATCCACAGACTGATGGTCAGAGCGAACGAATGATACAAACACTTGAAGATATGCTGAGAGCATGTACCCTGGAATTCCAAGGTAACTGGGATGAGCATTTACCTTTGGTAGAATTTTCCTACAATAATAGTTTCCACTCGAGCATTAAGATGGCACCTTATCAAGCTTTGTACGGAGAGAAGCGTCGTACGCCGTCTTGTTGGCTTGAGGCTGGGGAAAAGCAGTTTATGGCACCTGAAATAGTCCATCAGACTACTGAAAAGTTGAAAGTGATTAGGGAAAGAATGTTAGCTGCTCAAGATCGTCAAAAGAGCTATGCTGACAAGAAAAGACAACCGATAACATTCGAAGTTAGAGATTTGGTTTTACTTAAAGTCTCGCCATGGAAGGGACTTATAAGATTTGGTAAGAGGGGAAAGTTGAGTCCAAGGTTTATTGGACCGTTGCAAGTTCTTCAGAGGATCGGGAATCAAGCTTACAAGCTAGAATTACAAGAAGAAATAGAGGATATTCATAACACCTTCTATGTGTGTTATTTGAGGAAGTTCACGGGAGATGTACCCGACATAATTCCAATTTCTGAATTAAGGTTGGACGAAAACAAGAGGTTAATTGAAGAACCAGAGGCAATCGTTGACCATAAGACTAAAAAGTTGTGACGCAAGATGGTCGATTTAGTGCTTGTGTGTTGGAAACATACGAATGGGCCAAATCTCACCTGGGAAACGGAGAGTGATATAATGAGTCGCTATCCGCATTTGTTTGCTGATGTGTGATTACGGGGACGGAATCATCCTAAGGGGGAGAGAGTTGTAACGCCCGTGTTTCTAGGCTAGGCATTAATATTGACGTAATAGTCTAGGTTAACCTTTGTAACTCATTTTGAAATAATAAAGAGGAATTATGTGAATATTATACGAATTATGTGCTTATCTGCTTAATTATTATGATTAATGAATTAAGAATAAAAATAAGCGTCGAAAATAAATATTAGATAAAGCCGATACCTATTAAGAAAGTTTTAGTGGCTGAAACAAGGATTCCGGAGATATAAAGAATACCGAAATCCGAGTTATAACGAAGAAGTTATGACCTATCAAAGTTTCGCGGCAAAACCAGCACCGCGCCGAATGACGTAAAAAGTGAGTTTTTGATAAACTACTTTTTATCCTTGGTGATCTAAATGAAAGTCGTAGTGTTCGTTAAACCGAGAGTATGCATAAAAAGAACGCCCAAATCTGACTTCGTATGAGGAAGTTATGATTTTTCTAAGTTTCAGCTTAGCAGTAGACATCTAAAAACTCGAATTTTAGATCGAGTGATTTTTAGCCGACACAACCTGAATGAGAATCGAAGGTCTCGTCAATAGTAGTACAACGGTAAAAAGACAGACGAAAACAGACGTCAGATGAAGAAGTTATGCATTTTTAACAGACTTTTCCTGTCCCGGACAGTTAAAAATATAATAATAAAAATGAATTTAAAATTAGCCGACGGAGTCTAAATGAAAGTTGTAGAGCATAATTTCACCTACGCGTCGATATAAAGAACGTCAAAAACGGAGTTTATATGTAAAAGATATGAATTTTCGAAGTTCGGGGCACAAACTTCGAGACCTTCACGAGGTGAACATTGAATTCACGAGGTGAAATCGTTGCATGACACCTTTCGAGCCTAGAAGATACACGGCAAGCCTAGGAGATGATCAGGATTGAATTCACGAGGTGAACATACTTGGTTCACGAGGTGAACATATTTGGTTCACGAGGTGAATCTCAAATTTTCACCCTATAAATAGAGACCGAGGGTCTCCGGATTTATGTGACATTTTTTGATCTCTTTCACCCTCTTTCAAATTTTTAGCCCACTTTTAACCCCCAGAAGCCCCGGTATCATCCCCGACACCTGAAGCAAGTCCCGACGCTCCGAAGTTCCCGAGAAAATTATATTTACAAGCCGAAACTCCGCCCGTGTAAGCCCGGTTTTTCATTAAAAAGCTCCTGGTTTCATCGAAAACGATCGTTTTAGGTAACGAAGTGCTGCCCGATTATCGTTAAATCAAGTGAGTGTATAGTCACTTTCATCTTACACATAGATATGAAGTATTTTATATAAAATACGTGCTATGTGATTATATATTGTTTATTTATTTGAGATTGATGATGAATGAATGATTTATACAGATTTTTAAATAAATTAAACTGTATATGTATTTTTATCTACCAATATGTTGGGTAAAACATGGGTAGATAGTTGATGTGTGATGAAATAAAACGATGAGAGGCCTCAATGTTATTGTGATCCAGTCATCTAGCGGAGTATGGATGACGACCACAAACTTTTCTAGATAGTCATGTGGAACGCTGGCAGGCTTGCAACCTGTAGGTGTTAATGAGCTTGGGTGTTCATTTGTTGTACTCCATCACCCACATGGTTGCCTTATTTGACATAAATTGCTGGGAAACCCCCCAAGCAATGTTGTCTCCCCGATGAAAATCCTTAGACTTGGTCCCTTGTGATAGTTGTTTTAGGGACGTAAAGTGAGGATAACGGGAATGGGTAATCGGGTTATTGTTGTTTGATGAAATTAATAAATATATTTATTGTGGGTTGAAAAACCTATATGCTCACCAGGCTCCCAAGCCTGACCCACTCAGTTTTCTTTGTATTACAGGTAGTGGCGCGAGAGCATAAGTTAAACGACTTATCAAGATATTTTGATTATAGGCCTGTAGTGTATATAACTGTTGTAAGGCTTATAATGTGCCGTTTATGCTTTTGGTCTGTATCAGAACATGACATCCCGAGTATTGTTATATAATGAAAATACATTTCTTTAAGAAATGCTTTGGTAAATCTTATTTTATCATATTTCGTTTTGGGAACAAATTCTGCAACTCTTTTAATCAAAGGATTACTCTGAAACTATTTTAAAAGCATAAATGAAACCGGTCTTTTCTGGCCATGAATTTGGGGATGTCACAGACCTTAACTTTGGAATCTCCCATCATGCCAAACTTAGCCAATAAGGTCTTCGTGTAAGCCTTCTGATTGATAAATATGCATTCGGGTCCCTGTCTAATATTCAAGCCAAGGAAAAAGTTAATTGGACCCATTGAGCTCAGCTCAAACTTAGTCTCCATCAACTTCCTAAATTCAGCTGTTAGGCTGGGATTTGTGGAATCAAAGATGATATCATTGACGTAAATTTGGACGATCATTAAGTGGTCACCCTCTTTCTTGTGAAAGAAGGTTGGGTCAACCGAACCTTGTTTAAACTTGGACATTTTTTGAAATCGAGTAAGGGTTTCATACCAGGCTCTAGGAGCTTGCTTCAAACCATAGACGGCTTTATCCAGAATATAGCAGTGATCAGGATATCTTTCATTCACGAAACCTGGTGGTTGCTCAACATATACACTCTCCTCTAGTTCTCCATTCAGGAAGGCACACTTGACATCCATTTGAAATACTTCAAAGTTTTTGTGTGCATCATATGCCAGAAAGATCCGAACGGATTCTAACCTTGCTACATGAGCGAAGGTTTCTTCGTAATCTATACCTTCTTCCTGACAATATCCCTTGACTACCAGTCTTGCCTTATTGCGAATTACGTTCCCTTCTTTATCCATCTTGTTCCTGAATACCCATTTCAAGCCAACTAGAGATGCATCCTTTGGTGTGGGAATTAATCTCCAGACTCGATTTCACTCAAACTCATGGAGTTCGTCTTGCATTGCCTATACCCAATCAGAGTGATCGAGTGCAACATTAACCGTTTTCGGTTCTATTTTCAAGACGAACGAATTAAACATGCAAAATTCTACTTGAGAGAACAGAGCAGTTTGCTTTGCTTTTATTTGAGACCGAGTAAGAACTCCCTCAGACGATTCACCAATTACTTGAGTTTTTGGATGATCTTTAGTCCATTTTGTGAGAGGAGGGTAGTCTGGATCATAAGCAGGATCCAATTCAGCATTTATTTCTTCTTCGAATTCTGATTGAGAATCTTCGTCATTTGTATTGTTATTCTCCCCCTCGAATGACGAAAGAATCTTAACTACCGGTTCTGAATTCTCCCCCTCGAATGGAATTTCATGGGTCATTGTAGGAGATGGGTTCTCCCCCTGGAACGGTAAGTGAGGTCGCCTTGGTGTAGATGAACTCTCCCCATGGAATGTAGAACATTTATGAGTAGGTTCGCTCAAGCTTTGTGGTTCGCCTTGAACTTGAAGTTCGCTTGAGCTTTGGGGTTCGCCTTGAGCTTGAGGTTCGCTTGAGCTTTGGGGTTCGCCTTGAGCTTGAGGTTCGTTTGGACCTGGCTGTTCGGTTGGTCCTTGATGTTCGCTTTCCATTGCTTTTGCTGCTTCATCGATAATTTTCTTCAAGTTGTCGATCTTGTTGTCAGCTGCCTTAGCCTCAGAATGAATTGCTCTGTCTGGTTCATCAAAGAGCAACATGTATTCTTCAAATAGATTGGAGATTGGAGCCAAAACTTGACCTGATTTTGGAAAGATTTCCTCCGTTGGTACTTTGCTTGATTGAAGTTTCTTCACGTAATCATCATCAAAGGTGACATAGTAGGTTTCCTCGATCTTCTTTGAACGTTTATTCAGAACTCTATATGCCTTTGAAGTTAGTGAGTAACCAAGAAAAATTCCTTCATCTGCTTTTACATCGAACTTGTTTCGGTTCTCTTTGGAGTTGAAAATAAAGCACCTTGAACCAAACACATGGAAGAACTTGAAATTTGGCTTGCGATTATTCAAGATTTCGTATGGAGTTATGGAAAATTGCTTATTGAGGAAGGTTCGGTTCTGGGTATAGCAGGCAGCAGCAATTGCATCAGCCCAGAAGTACAGAGGTAGAGAAGTGAAACTAAGCATGGTTCGGGCCGCTTCACACAACGAACGGTTTCGCCTTTCAACTACGCCATTCTGTTGTGGAGTATAGGGAGTAGAGAAGTTGTGAGACACTCCCTTTTCAGCGAGAAATTCTTCAAACTCTTGGTTTTTTAATTCCAGCCCATTGTCACTCCGGACATTTCTAACCACCTTTCGCAATTGAAGTTCCACTTGCTTTATAAATGCTTTGAGCCTTGGAGTTGCCTCTGATTTCTGCTTAAGAAAGAAAACCCAGGTGAAGCGAGAAAAGTCATCAACAATAACTAAAATGTACTTACTACCACCGATTCTTTCTATGGCCAAAGGACCACATAGATCGATGTGAACAAGCTCAAGAGGTTCAATAATCTTTGTGTTGACAATTGTGGGATGACTCTTTCGGCTTTGCTTTCCCATCTCGCATTCTGCGCACAAGTGTTCCTTATCAAATTTGAGAAGTGGAAGTCCTCGTACATGATCACCAATAACCAACTTGTTGATATCCTTAAAGTTGAGATGTGAGAGCCTTCGGTGCCAGAGCCAACTTTCGTCAGAGTGTGCTTTCGTTAAAAGGCATACAACTGGCTTTCCTCTAATTGGGTTAAGACTTAGAGGATACATTTCTCCTTTTCGCTTAGATTTTAATAGGATAGCCTTCGTTTTCTTTTCAACAATCTCTGAACCTTCATCATCGAACGAAACCTTCAAGCCAGTTCCCACAACCAATTGAGACACACTGATGAGATTGTGATGCAATCCCTCTATATATGCTACCTTCCGGATTGAGAATTCACCGTTTGTGATCATTCCGTAGCCTTTGATCGTGCCATATGAATTATTCCCGTATTTGACACATCCACCATCCTTAAGAGCCCAAAACTCCCTTAGTTCTTACCTCCTTCATGTCATGTGACGTGAGCAGCCACTATCAATGTACCATTCGTCGTCGAACTGCTCGTCACTTATAACCTGCAAAAATCAAGCAGATTTAGGAACCCAAAGTTGCTTGGGTCCACGTGAGCCTTTTACAGAACAGGGAATAGCAATAGAAGGATCAAGCGAATATGTTTTTTTTATTAAGGTGGTTTCGTTTTTCCTTTTGATAGTAAAGACCTTGAGTTTGTTTAAATCAGATTGAGGATTTTTGTTTTGATTCTTAACAAATTTGTTTTCGTGATTCCTAGGGTTAGCTGACGTCTTCTTTGTTTGCATTTTGTCTTCAGAGACGAGGTTCCCTTTTCCCTTGCTATCCTTGACATCCTTGTTAGAATTCTGCTTTGGTCGAGAATGAGGAGGATGGGATTTAGGACTGAAACTTGTCTTTCGGTTCTTATCAAGGCTTGTCTTGGGACCGAAAATGGGCTTTCGGTTCTTGTTGCTGTAAGATTTGGGACCGAAACGAGGCTTTCGGTTCGCTTGACCGCAGGATTGGCAGTGAGTGCACGGATCAGAATTATCCTTTGATCCACCTTTCGTCTTGAGATTTGACACCTTTTCTTTGCGAACATAATTGGAGTTTTGAGAGTTCCAAAACTGCTTCCTTTCATTAAGATTCTTTTGATATCTTTTGTTTCGCTGGCGTTTCTGTTCAGCATGGGCTTACCAAACGAAAAGTATCGGACTGTAAAGCAAATCGGATCATTCTCATGGCTTTAACATTACACAACAACTTATCTTTTTCGTCTTGAGGAATCTTCTCCACATCAGTCAAGAGTTTGTTGTACTCCTTTTGAGTCTTAATAGTTCTATTTGTTCCAGAATGAACAAAAGGACCCAATGTTATTGCTTCCCAGATAAGATAGCCATTGTCTTCAGAACCAACGACATAGTCCTCAAAGTGATGCGTCCAAACTTCATAATCTTGAGTGTATAGAATCGGGATTCTGGTTGTGGATCCAATGCTGTTGGAGATGTTGATAGGATTGGTTTGTGAATCTTCGTGAGACATGATGACCTTTTTCAGATATCTGCTAAGAATCAGACTTGTAAAGATTGAATAGGGTAATATGGAGATCTATAAACAACGTCAATGAATGAATGACGGCTTAACAGATCCAATAAAAGCGGAAACCCTAATAAAATTCTTCAAACAGAAGAGATGCATATGAATTACATAGCCTCCTGCTCTGATACCAATTGATGAGAATAAAGTTCTCTTAGATCGATAGATTCAAACAGATATCAATGAGATAATAACAAGCAATAGAAAACAATGAACACAACTATGAATCAAACGGACGTCGAATGATTAAAACAGCAACACCTCAGAAGATCTCGATTAAGAACTTCTACTTTAGAGGCGTGCTAGGGTTACAGTACTTGTCAAAGGAAATATTCAGAAGCGTAACTAATCTGATGCATGCATGCACCATAAGTACTAAACCCAAAAAACAAACACACTGTTGGACAGGCCCAAACCGTGATTACATATGGACCGAACTTAACTAAGCCCAATGGTGAAACATATAGACTCAACAATACTAAAAACTACAGAAAGAGAAGTCGAATCACAAGGGACCGAAATGCTTGGGGGATAAGAAGAAAAAGACTCTTGAATCAAGAGAATGGTGCAAGAAATATGAGAGCCTAGAGGCTCTTATTTATAGTAATTGAATTTTTAAAAATCACCCTCTATATTTACTTAAATGACTAAACAGCCATTTATAATACTATTTTAAATAGATTTAATGATATTTGTACTAAACTAATGTCGAAAGTACTCAACACGAGTCTTATCACGACCGCATCGTCGATACCTTTCTAACGATATATACATATGTATATATATGTATACGTATATATGATTTACACTTTATTTTAATACGTAAATGTGCTATTAAAAATTATAAGTCGTTCATACGAACTCCGTTTTTGACGTTCTTTATATCCACGCGTAGCTATCTACGAGATATACAACTTTCGTTTAGACTCCGTTGGCTAGTTTTGAATTTATATTTTTGTCCATATTTTTTATAAAATTAAATAATTTTGCTAAAATCATAACTCAATCGTACGAACTCCGTTTTTGGCATTCTTTTTCTCAAAATTCATATTTTAAGGAGTACTACGATTTTCATTTTGGTCGCATTAGCTAAAAGTCAACCATTCTCTTCGTAGCTTTTTACGTCATACATTCGTTGTGCGCGGCTGACTTTTATATCTTATAAAAATCATATCTAATTCATACGGATTCAGATTTCGACGAAATTTATATTTTCGGGATCGGGACGGCGTGTACTTCCTAATATATATATATATATATATATATATATATATATATATATATATGTTTTGGCGCACTTATTTTTATGATTTACGGACGCTTCCACTGATTTTTCCTATTTTATTATATTATAATAATCATGAAAACATATAATATTCAAATAATTCTTCTTTATTATGTCAAATAGGTTACAATTGTTAACCCTAACTATTACTTTGGTTAAGATTATTTATCCTAGATAATAAAAAAAAATCATTTTTAACGCTTATTATGTCTTAATTGACTAACCCGAATCTGCGGGTGTTACATACGATTGCTAATCGGATTTTGAAATTGCATTGGCAGTTATAGTTATTAGACTTATCCAAGTGGGAGACTGTTGGATTAAGTGTCTAAGCTCATAACTATAATTGGTATGTACTTGACCCGATAGTAGCATGGTCCTTTTGGGCTGCCTTCACCGGAGCAATTTGATAGGATTGACTTTTAAGAAAGAGGTTATTAGTGATTTATTAATATATTATAAGTATAATATATTAATTGATAAATCATATTATTAAATTAGTATTGATCAAGAATTAATTTGGAATTAATTTAGAGATCAAAAGAGAGTGATTAAATTTACGGGGACTAATTAAGTAAATCAGTAATACTTATAGTTGGGCTAATGATCCATGGTTGATTAGGGATGGGATAAACCTATATGATAGTCCATGAAGGTTTAACCAAAAAGGCCTAAGAAATATGAAGGGTCATGGTGAGTTAGGGTTTGCATGGATGAAACCCTAGGCTTTGCCACACTATAAAAGCAACCCCTTAACCCCTAAAATCGGCCCCATGCATTCTTGTGGAGAGCCATATCCGATTTTGTGATATCTAGCCACTTCTCATAAGCCTCCTCTTGCATTTGGTTTTTGTGACACATTAGAGGCATCACATTTGAGGTGCTAAAGCTTTTAAAGGCCAAGAACTACAAGCTACACTGAGAGGTATTCATCTAACTTGGTTTTATGTTGTATATCTTCAATTGTATGCTAGTTAGGGTGTGTGCTTTGGAAAAATGAATTTTCATGTATAATTAGAGAAAAGTTAGGTCCAAAGCATCTAGGGTTGCATGTGCACCATAGGAGTGTTATAGTGTTCAAAACCCAACACCTTCATCACTCGAATCTTGAATTTCTTCAAGATCAATTATACTCCCACTGTCCTCTTGGCATATGAGTTCCCTCTTACGGAAAACTCCCCTTCGTGCTACGAAGACCACGTTCTCACTAGGTCTATAGAACAAGTATCCAAAGGACTTATGTGGGTAGCCGATGAAAATACACCGCTCACTTCGAGGTTCAAGCTTGTCGTGAGTCTCTCGTCTAACGAAAGCTTGACAAACCCAAACCTTGATATGTGCCAACCAGGGAACCTTCCTTGTCCACATCTCGGGAGGTGTTTTGGCAACCTTCTTTGTCAAGACTAGATTAAGGATATGGGCGGAAGTCTCTAAGGCATACCCCTAGAACGATATCGGAAGCGAAGCTCGACTCATCATGGAACGAACCATGTCCAACAAGGTTCGATTACACCTCTAAGCCACACCATTAAGATGTGGTGTCCTAGGAGGTGATAATTATGAAAAAATTACACATTCCTTGAGGTAGTCGTGGAGCTCGATACTAAGATACTCACCACCCCTATCGGATCTGAGCATCTTGATCTTCCTGCCCAATTGATTCTTGACTTCCTGTTTGAACTCTTTGAACTTTTCAAAGGTTTCTGACTTATTCTTGATTAAGTAGATATATCCATATCTGCTATAATCATCGGTAAAAAAGCCACATAAAATAGATTCACATTCCTTGTGGTGGATTTGAAGGGCCCACGCACGTCGGTGTTTATGAGATCCGACAATCCCTCACCTCTTTCACACGAACAAGTGAAATGTGAGTTAGTCATCTTTCCAACAAAACAAGATTCACATGTATCATCTGACCTAAGGTCAAACGATTCCAACACTCCATCCTTTTGGAGTTGGGCAATGCGCTTCTTGTTGACATGTCCAAGATGACAATGCCACAAACATGCTTTGTCTAAACAATTAGACGAATCAATGTGCAACACACTATTTCCTAAATTGTCTACAGCCATCACAGTTTCATATACACCATCACAAGGAAATGCTTCAAAATAAAATACACCATTATAATAAGCATTAATAGATCCATTCTCATTATTAAAAAATATTTAAAACCTTGTCCGTACAAACCATGAAAAGAAGTAATATCCCTCGTCATTTCTGATGAGTAGAAACAATTATTCAAGTCTAAACATAATCCACTACTAAGCTTTAAAGAATAAACGCCGATCTTGGTAACATGTAACGATCTCCTATTGCCCATTATCTGGTTCATCTTCCCAAGCTCCACATTCCTACTTTCTCTTAGTCCCTGCAAGTCAGAGCAAATGTGAAAACCACATCCTATATCAAGGACCCAAGAATTAGAATGCGATGGATTTTTAGACAAAATAGTGTAAATACCTGCTGAGGTAGGCTTGATCTCTCCATCCTTAATGTCTTGCAGGTACTTGGGGCAGCTTCTCTTCCAATGTCCCTTGTCTTGGTAGTAGAAACACGTTGCATCCTTTGGATCTGAGGCAGGGGGAACAAATTTGGTTTTTCCTTTGGATCCACTACTAGAAGACCCATCATGAGACTTTCCCTTCCAATTTTCTTTGAGGGAGCTTTACTCTTTTTCCCCTTTCCTTGTCCAAGAGCCAGGACTGGAGCAGCAGCAGTAGGAGTGGACTCAACACCTTTTCCTTTCAATCCACTTTCAGCAGTTCTCAGCAAGCCTTGAAGTTTACTCAATGTAACTTCCTCTTTGCTCAAATGATAAGTCACTTGAACTGGTCATAGAAAAGAGGCAATGAATGCAAGAATATGTTAATAGCCAGCTCCTCATCGAAGTTCACATTCATCTTGAGTAAACGATCCACATACCTCTGCATGTGTTGCAGGTGGGTCGTGACGGATTCTCCATCCTTCATCTTGGCGGTTATGAGTGACCTGACTATCTCATACCTTTCTTGACGCGCACTTTGATGGTACTTCTCCATCAAGTCGTGGCACATCTCGTAAGGCCAATAGTCCTCATAGAACCGCTGTAGCTCAAGAGTCATAGTCGCCACCATAATGCAAGACACTTTGGTAGCATCCTTGCATTGGGCCTTATACTCAGCCATTTCTTTAGGAGTAGCTTTGGTTTCATCTATCTCATTCAACTGTTTGTCGAGGACATATTCCTTGTCCTCGTAACGCAAGGCCATTCAGATGTTGCAAATCCAATCATTGAAATTGGAACCATTGAATGTGACCCTCACGCAAATGTTCAAGAGCGAGAAAGAGTTAGTTGAGTTATTGTTGTTAGAGGAGCCAGAAGCGTTGTTTGAGTTTTACATCTACAAAAGAAGAAAGACATGTTTTGATTAGATAGGAAATCCTTAATATAACACCCAAAATGAAATATTAAGGATAGGATCCAACACAATAAATCACAATTCAGAAAAGGGATACCGTAATCCAATTGTAAATTATTTGAAGGTAGGTAAATGACGATTTACCAATTCCACCATGAAAACTAAATTTTAAATGAATTAGATTTTGAATGAAATGAAATTCCTAGATCTTTTGAGATTCATTGAACTATTCAGTGGCATTTTTAATCTCGATTATGCCCTTCAAATTTGTGACTGGGATACCGAGGATCACAAACAAGGTGTGAATAACCATGAAAATTAGCTTGGTAGTCTCGATATCATTTACCACCTAATTAATGTGTCGGTTAACCACACACTCTCAGTTGATCAATGATAATTTACGAGCTACCCATTGCCACCCTTTGTTAGTCCAAGTTAGTGTGCCGGTTAACCACACATGCTCCACTAACGACTTGAAAAAGTGCAATGTGGAATTTCATGGATTAGCATTAAATTCGCATTTTCCTAAAGTAACTAAAATTGGGAATTTAAAAAAAAACATTTAGTTACTTTATATGTATCATTATACTTATTAATGAGAGATTAATGTCCTATCCTACCCGTTCGGCTAACGACCCTCCACTAGTCAAGAGTGCGGTGGGTAAGAATGGATACCCAATGGTGGTCATTTTATAGGCCGCTTCCTTAAACACCCCTTATAGACCAGATTCGTGAATGAGGCCTACTAACGGTCAGACTGACTGTCTTATACATATATATGAATTAAACTTTTAATCTTATAATAGTATAAGGGTGTATTTTAAACTTTTAAAATACAAGGGTTCTAGAATTTAAGATTTCAAAATTAAACTTTTAGTTAAATTTTAAATTCCGAAACCAAATGGTTATTTTTGAAACTATTCAAAAAAATACTAGATCAAATTTTAAATAATTAAATTAATCAAATAATTTTGTCTTTATATTAAAATTTGACCAAATCTCTTAATTTGATAATGATATAAATTTACCATTTCGGAAAATTCAATTTTAGACAGTTAAAACGAAATTGAAAATATCCTAATCAAATAAAAGATATCAAAATCGAAAAATCATGGATCTGACAGCCCGAATCGTCGAGTTTTTGCAAGGAACTCGTCGAGTAGGTTCAACGCGTCGAGTCCTCTGTGGAACTTGTCGATTCTGATGAACAGTTTGACGAATCTGTTCCCTCCTCCTTTAGACAATTCATATGTACATCATATTCAACTGAAAAACGTCCTAAGCTTTGATACCACTGATGGGTTATGAGCATAGCTACAGCCTATGTGATCATGCAACCCTAATTGCTTTGGATCTAAGTTTTTCACTAGTTGAACATGCAATTGAACACCAAAGCAATAAACCCTAGATCTAGCTTACAATTTTTGAAAATCATATAACAAAAGGGTTTTGATGATTACCTTGAAGATCCTTGACTCTTGAAAGCTTAGTGCCTCAAATGTTACACCTCTAATGGCTCACAAACACCACTAGCAAAAGGATGAGAAGGAGAGAGGAGGAAGATCTTAGAATTTCGGCTAGGGTTCTCTTGAAGCAAGCAGTCGCCGAAAATCCTAAGCCTAGGGGTTCCTTATATAGCTGAGGGCTACTAGTGTTTCTGGAGGAAACCCTTATTTCTTGCTTAAGGCTTAAGCAACCCATGTACTTACCACTAAGAAGCCTTGGACGAAATATATAGGGCCTCCCTATAGAATTTCGTCCACTCCTAATTAAGGAGTCCATCAACCTAGTTTCACAACTATCAACGATTTTCAAAACAACCCCCGTTCTTTTAATAAGTTCCTTTAATCCTAAAATTAATTCCAAATTAATTTCTAATTAAATACTAATTAAATAACATGATTTCCAATTAATATATTATTTCCATAATACACTAATAAATCAATTTATTATTCCAAATAATAAATCCAACCTCTTTCTCCAAAAGTCATCCTGTCAAGTTGCTAAGGTGAAGGCAGCCCAAAAGGACCATGCTACTATAAAATCAACTACATACCAATTATAGTTATGGGCTTAGACACCTAATCCAACAAACTGCTTATATGTACTAGTCAAAGAATTAAAAATGACATTAATAGCCAACTCTTGAGTGAATGGGAAGCCAAGACATTCAAGTCTATCAAAGTACCCTTTTAACTTTTGCACATGGTTACTCACAAAACCATTCTCATGTAGCCTTCAACCTAGAATTGATTGCATAAGTTTGAATATCTTATTTCTAGCTTTCTCTTGGAACAGGTCTTTGAGTTACTCGTTTATTTCGTACACCCAAGGTTCTCACAACTCTTTTGGAGTTCAGAAGACATGTTTGCCTGCATCTTCTTCAGCAATATCATCATGAAGCTCCTCTTCTAGATACTCTTCCAAAACAAAATCCTTTTTTTCTTTTCTCAGAGTGATCCTTAGATTATGAATCCACTCATGGTAGTTAGAACCAGTGACCGTATCTAGCGATAGGAGTTGGAGTAGTGAGAAGTTTGATGAAGTTGTTGATGCAGGAGGAGGAGTAGCACCCGAACCGTGAGTCATCTATTAAGAAAAAGAAACACAATTAGCTTGATCAAGAAATCCTTTTAAAATAATTAAGCAATATCAAATTATTAATCAAAAGGCTAGGATCCATATTTGGCGTCACAATATGAAGTGGATTATCCAAAAATTACAAAATAAAGTTATTTAGGTGGACAAACTATTGTCGATTTCAATCTCTATGAGATTCCTAAAACAAGATATTTATTGACTTATATTAATAGCATGTTAATCTCCTCTAATGCTCATTTAGCAATCATGTCTGGATTAGCAGAAGTTCATGAATCCAAATGGTGAATCGACTATGCCAAGCTAAAATGGGATTCGGCTCAAGTAACGCTTGAGAATTGCGATCACCATAGACCTTTCTTTGCCTATATTCCGCGCTTGATGAGCCAGTAAACCACACACGCTTACATCAAAGAGAATATACCATAAGGCGTAATTTCCATGGGAAGCATAAGATGTACATTATTATTATAAAAATGGATTTTGTTTTACTACCTATTAACTTAATACTTTTAGCTTTGCACAATTGTCCTATCAAACCCTTTCGGTAACTCTACTTCAAAACGCAAAAAGGCGGTGATGGTGGCGAGCAATAAAAGCTACTTAAAAGCCAACCTCACTAGGAATCTAGGAGACCTCTTAGAACCTTCTTTATAGCAATTAAAGTAGGTGAGCCTAGCCGTGGTAAGACTAACGATGCACATCTTTTAGTATAAAAGTTAGTTTGTATGTGTTTTAAAATCGACAAAGGATTAATGCAAATGAGAAAGGAGTTTTATAATTTGGGAACATCAGGTTCCACGAAGTGAGGAATGAGCAACCACGTCGTGGAGCCCTGCAATAATATGAGACTTATTATAAAATTAGTTTAAGTTTTCAGCAGCTCACCACGAAGTGTTCAGGTAGGGACTACGACGTGGCGACGAGGCATACGTGACCTAGTTCAACATCCATCAGATACCACAACGTACTGGAGGACCAACCACGACATGACGAAGCGGTAAAATAATTAGAACATCATTTTTCAGATTCGATTTTAACATGACAAATTTCTAGACTATTTAAAACGGTTAAACACAGAAATCCAACACTCACAAACCCCAACATACTATTCAACTTGAATTCTAGATACAGTAGACTTGAGTTAACCTGACTCTGATACCACTGATGGGTTTCAAGCCTTAGCAAAGATCAAATCGGGACAACGGACGCAATAACAATTTCTGGTCTAAAGACTCGAAACGTGTAGATCAAACTCAACAAATCTATGCAACTTACAGAATACAAAGGGAAAAAATCATACCGTTGCTTTCCTAGTGGTTTTATTCTTTTGTTTAGCCAGTTGATTGAACTAAAGAACCTAACATGGAGTTCCTATCTCGTGATCGCACCCAAGACACAAAACCTTTACAGATCAAACGAATCTGCGGCGGACCATGACGTGGTAAACAGATCACCACGATGTCGGAACTGTATTTCGAGAATTCTAGGGTTTTTTAGGGTTCCAAACTTTGGTGGCTAAAGGATAGTTTTCTCATGTACGAAAACTAGGTTTTGACATCTCTTTATATAGGGAGGTGATTTGACACCCTAAAGATAATTACCAAATATAATTGTAATTATCTAGATATTTCAAATCATTCTGGAATATTCCATATTCCATTATTTTCTAATTAATTAATTAAACTATTAATGAATTAACAAAACAAGTTCCTGATATTTTGCTCTTGTGTGTAACCTAAAAGGACACTTCTATTTATAGTGATATTACTGGGTTTGTTATGGCTATGGGCACCAATCTCCATCAGTAGGTTGGTTTGTAGATGACTCAAACAACATATTACAAACTATAATACACTATTCTAGTTACTGACTACTTGAGCATAACAACTAAGTATTTAGATCCCTCACTAATCGCAAAATATTCTTTCATGGCAATCAAATAAGGGCAATGTGTCTATCTTAGACACCTCTCCCCTAAGTAGACAAATCAGTACATAACTGGAATCAGTGACTAATCTAACTCTTATAGGGTTCATAATGATGACTACGAATACAAAAAACTATAGATAATGGTAAGTGTAACTTACTCGATTTGATGAAATCCGAATAGCCATGAGCAGAAATTTGATGCCTACTTTCTTATACCCTTCCAAAACTTCCATAACTTCGTTAACCAGATTATAGAACAAGTCGAATCACCAGGGACCAAAATGATTGAGGTAAAGGGAGAGAGACTCCTTGAAAGAGAATGGTTCAACAAATGATGGAGGCTAAGGCCTCTATTTATAGGTTGAATTTGAGAAAGACGTGTCACGTCACGCGCTATGATCAGTCATGGCATCTTTCTTTCGTGCATGCAACCTTGATTATCATGTACATAACCACAAATATAGATTTCAAACGCATTTAATGTGACTCCATGCACCCCTCATAGGCACCCCACGACCTCGAAAATTCGTCAGATCTTTGAAAAATCGTAACTTTCTCATACGAACTCTGTTTTCGATGTTCTTCATATCCATGGGATCATATTGATGTCTACTACAAATCTCATGTCGGACACTTTGTCTAAAAAGCAATATATTTTCACTTTCATTTTTATAAACGAAGGCTTATATTTATTAACTACTATAAGTGAAAAACGGGTGTTACACATTAACACTCAAAAGCTCATTGGAATCACCTAGATGACGTGTCATGACCACAAGGTGGCTCACCTTGACCGACAATAGCACACCTTGTCATTTGGTGGCACATCATGTGCATGGTGTCTCTTATGATGCTCCAGTTTTTTGTTAGATGTTCCATCCCAACTCTAAATGCTTCATTAAGTTTCTCGATGCTCCATTTTGCTTTCAAATACTCCATTAAATTTAGATGTCCCATTGAATTCCAGATTCTCCATTGAATATCTAGATGATCAATTCAATTCTAGATGCTCCATCAATATGTAGATGCTCCATTTAATTCTAGATGTGCCACTATAGTTAAATTAAGTCTAACATCGTCACTCGTGAAAAATAGTTGAATCGCGGAAACTGGGAAGCCACTTTTATCCTACTTTCAAACGTTATGTTCGCATAGTTGTGGTACTCGTTAGGGGGATATTTGTACATTTTCCAACTTAGGAGATCGTGTACCACAAACCTGTATACTCTGAAAATTTTATAAAAGTCGGATTTTGGGCTTGGGGCCGACACCCAGGATCGCGACACATCACCACCATCTTAGGCCATACATTTCAATTGAGCTTCTATTATAAATTGAAGGCATGAGCTGATCCTTTGCTCATTACCCCGTCAAAAAACTCACAAAGGTCTCACCCTCCCCCTCTTTCTTTTTTTCTCGTTGGCAGCCACAATCCACCACCTTCCACTGCCGCCTGCCTCCACCTACCACCACCTCCAACCACCACCAGCTGTCGACCCGACCCCTCACCCCCTCTACAAGCGTTACCACTCACCAACACCATCCGCCGCCAGTGAGCCTCTTTTCCGACCGCTTTTTTTCTAACGACAACATTACTTCGATTAATTTTTCGGCGATCAAGACTAATTTTTCGGCGAACCTTCGCCCGTTTTCAACAGAAATATTCCAGTGAACTCTCATCTCTGTTCCGGTCACATCCCGACCCATTTGATGGCGAAGCGCTGCCCCTCAAATAAATATCTTTCAGTTATGCTTTATTTTGTTCTTGCGTGTAACCTAAAAGGATATTGATATTTATAGTAATATTACCGGGCTTTTTATGGCTATGAGCACTAATCTTCATTATTAGTAAGACCCCTGACTTATAACCGTTAATTATTGAGTGAGGGAGAGAGTTATGTATAGATCTATACGGGTTGACACCCTTACGTGTGGTTGCTAGCTACAATCTTGATGAAAGAGTCACACATGGTGACAACTGTTTAAACATTACGACGTCCGATGAAGCATCGCAGGGAGCATAACACGTCATGAGCTCGGTTATAAGGACTCACAGTAACGTTGAATAATTCTAAATGCATTAATATATAAGTGGAAATATTACTGATATATAGTAAAACACTATTTTTGGTATAAAATCACATTTTTAACGTGTACGCTTTCGGTCGAGAAATTACATATTTAACGAACATACTTTCGATCAACATAAGTACGTTTTTATCGAACATGCTGTTGAGAAAGTGCATTTCTAGTAAACATACTTTTTTGGATAAAAGTAAGCTTATCTAAACAAGTTTATAAACTCTTATATAAAATAAAACGCAATACTTTTTTGCTAAAAATTACTTGCAATGCAAACAAACTTGTGAACTTACCAACTTTATGCTGATGTTTTTCAAGTCACATGTATTATCACGAACTTAAAAGTCAAATGTGTACTATCTTTTGGAAATAATCATGGAATCGAAGGTGTACAACTTTATTGTTATCATTTATTATTTTGCCTATCTGTTACGACTGTACTTTACTTTCCAGTATTCTAAAACTCAGTATAATATGTAATAATTTATTTGGTAATGGAAGCAATATTTATATTATACTTTTCGTGTAATGTTCATTGTAATTAATATCTATGATCCATAATGACGTCGCATAGCCGGACCTTTCCGCCGTTGGCCGATGTATGCCAAGTTGCTCTATTGAATTCAAGATGGTCCATTGAATTGTCAAATGGCCTAGTTCGAATTTCAGGTCTTTAATTCTCAAGTCACATTTAACAAATATAAATTGAATTTAGAACATGTTTTTTGTTACGGAGATGTAGTATTTTAAAGAAAATACCAATCAGACAACAAATGTAGGATTGTGGACGCCATGCTTGCAAGTGATGTTGTGATGGCAATTGTCCTCCGTGTTTGGAGGTATGTCTTCTAGGAACACCCATCATTCTTTAGTTTTCTTGATGGTATTCGTTAAGCTCTTGTAGGATGATTGGCTTATTTTCATTATCGTAGAGGTGCTTGTACTAAAAGATCAATGATTGTTTTCGATTTCAATGACATAAAGAAAATTTTAAACCTTTTCTCAAAGAGGAATGATTTTGTTAAGAATGGTTAAGATCAATAAATAACAACAAACATTTATTTATTTAGGTGTCATAATATCCCACATTATGTTTAAATATGATTTTCAATATATTTAATGTATAAATCATGGGCATTGTTTAGTCTCTTTTACCATGACATGGTAAACCTGTGCAGTGGGGGAACTTGGTTAGGCTGAGGAGGCCGTGCCCCCCCCCCTCACACACACACACACACACCTTTTCGTGTAATGTTCATTGTAATCAATATCTACGACCCATAATGACGTCGCACAGCCCGACCTTTCTGCCATCGGCCGATGTATGCCAAGATGCTCTATTGAATTCAAGATGCTCCATTGAATTGTCAAATGGCCTAGTTCGAATTTCAGGTCTTTAATTCTCAAGTCACATTTAACAAATATAAATTGAATTTAGAACATGTTTTTTTGTTACGGAGATGTAGTATTTTAAAGAAAATACCAATGAGACAACAAATGTAGGATTGTGGACGCCATGCTTGCAAGTGATGTTGTGATGGCAATTGTCCTCCTTGTTTGGAGGTATGTCTTCTAGGAACACCCATCATTATTTAGTTTTCTTGATGGTATTCGTTAAGCTCTTGTAGGATGATTGACTTATTTTCATTATCGTAGAGGTGCTTGTACTAAAATATCAATGATTGTTTTCGATTTCAATGACATAAAGAAAATTTTAAACCTTTTCTCAAAGAGGAATGATTTTGTTAAGAATGGTTAAGATCAATAAATAACAACAAACATTTATTTATTTAGGTGTCATAATATCCCACGTTATGTTTAAATATGATTTTCAATATATTTACCGTATAAATCATGGGCATTGTTTAGTCTCTTTTATCATGACATGGTAAACCTGTGCAGTGGGGGAACTTGGTTAGGCTGAGGAGGTCGTGCCCCCTGACTTATAACCGTTAATTATTGAGTGAGGGAGAGAGTTATGTATAGATTTATACGGGTTGACACCCTTACGTGTGGTTGCTAGTTACAACCTTGATGAAAGAGTCACACATGGTGACAACTGTTTAAACATTACGACGTCCGATGAAGCATCGCAGGGAGCATAACACGTCATGAGCTCGGTTATAAGGACTCACAGTAACGTTGAATAATTCTAAATGCATTAATATATAAGTGGAAATATTACTGATATATAGTAAAACACTATTTTTGGTATAAAATCACATTTTTAACGTGTATGCTTTCGGTCGAGAAATTACATATTTAACGAACATACTTTCGATCAACAAAAGCATGTTTTTATCGAACATGCTGTTGAGAAAGTGCATTTCTAGTAAACATACTTTTTTGGATAAAAGTAAGCTTATATAAACAAGTTTATAAACTCTTATATAAAATAAAACGCAATACTTTTTTGCTAAAAATTACTTGCAATGCAAACAAACTTGTGAGCTTACCAACTTTATGTTGATGTTTTTCAAATCACATGTATTATCATGAACTTAAAAGTCAAATGTGTACTATCTTTTGGAAATAGTCATGGAATCGAAGGTGTACCACTTTATTGTTATAATTTATTATTTTGCCTATCTGTTAAGACTGTACTTTACTTTCCAGTATTCTAAAACTCAGTATAATATGTAATAATTTATTTGGTAATGGAAGCAATATTTATATTATACTTTTCGTGTAATGTTCATTGTAATTAATATCTATGATCCATAATGACGTCGCACAGCCCGACCTTTCCGCCGTCGGCCGATGTATGCCAAGATGCTCTATTGAATTCAAGATGCTCCATTGAATTGTCAAATGGCCTAGTTCGAATTTCAGGTCTTTAATTCTCAAGTCACATTTAACAAATATAAATTGAATTTAGAACATGTTTTTTGTTACGGAGATGTAGTATTTTACAGAAAATACCAATGAGACAACAAATGTAGGATTGTGGATGCCATGCTTGCAAGTGATGTTGTGATGGCAATTGTCCTCCTTGTTTGGAGGTATGTCTTCTAGGAACACCCATCATTCTTTAGTTTTCTTGATGGTATTCGTTAAGCTCTTGTAGGATGATTGGCTTATTTTCATTATCGTAGAGGTGCTTGTACTAAAAGATCAATGATTGTTTTCGATTTCAATGACATAAAGAAAATTTTAAACCTTTTCTCAAAGAGGAATGATTTTGGTAAGAATGGTTAAGATCAATAAATAACAACAAACATTTATTTATTTAGGTGTCATAATATCCCACGTTATGTTTAAATATGATTTTCAATATATTTACCGTATAAATCATGGGCATTGTTTAGTCTCTTTTACCATGACATGGTAAACCTGTGCAGTGGGGGAACTTGGTTAGGCTGAGGAGGCCGTGCCCCCCCCCCCTCCCCCCCCACACACACATTTTTTGTACCTATAAATAAGAAATATATGCATGCATTTAAATAAAATTCAATTACACCCGTAATTTAGCAAACATGCCCCTCTGGCCCTTGACAACAAATGTCGAATCCATTTGTTTTATCTCGATTTATAAAAAATTCTAAAAGTTTCTATATAACCGATCATTTAGTTATTTACCCTTCATAGTGGCGGAACTAAAAATTTTGATATGGGGTACAAACATTGTCAATATATTATATGTAGTTATCCAATATCGGACATTAAAAAACATGTTATAATCTCTTTTGTTGGAGGTACAATAACATGAAACATGTTTACAAATAATATTATATATATATATATATATATATATATATATATATATATATATATATAACAATTTTTTGGGGGTCCCAACGCCCCATCTAGCTCCGCCACTGACCATTCACAACAAATATTTAACTAAACAAAAAATATTTGAATTGTTGACAGTTTAAAAGGAAAGATATGATTTAGAAAACTAAAATTATTTAATAGTTAATATTTATTGTTTAAGAACAAAGATCTTATTTACGATGTATACATTTTTTAAAAGTTGTAACTCTAAACCAATTTTTACTTTTTGATGAACTATTTATTCATATTTGATATTAACTTTTATGTTTAGATGGATTTTTATGTCATAACTCTACATCAACTAGAACTTTTAAGTGATTTTGTTTTCAAGTTTTTATATCAGCTCCTCCAAGACTAATGTTCTTGTTCCGTCCGTAACCTAGGCCCGACCCTGATGGTGGACAACCCGGACGGTCGTACAGGACCCATGTCTCTAAAGGGTCCAAAATTCCAAAAGTATATTGTATAATTATATAGAGAAAAAACTAACTTATCTAAAAATGTTAGGATAAATATTTTTTAAAAAAAAGTAGTATTTTTTATAATGTTTTGATTATATTTGTGTTTTTTAATATTTATAGTGAATTTTATAATGTTGTGCCTATTTGATTTAATTTTTATTATATTTATGATTTTGAGGGTCATATTTTTATTTTCCTAAGCCTACTATATCTTTTGACCGACCCTGTGTAAACCTGTGGACCACTTTCGCAATGAGATAACTATAGTTATGACTAAGCAGTACACTACTAATATACGCTACCTTCTTCTTAATATCAATATATGCTGGATGTGACATTTTTATGTGATGATGGTACTATTGGTGACCGTGTTTAAATATAAAGTATAGAAGCGTGGAAGAAGGGTAGACAAAAGAAGGTTAACGTTCTCCATAATTTTATAATAAAAGGCTTGACTTATTAATTAAAAGACTATAATGCCATGTGTAACCTTGTAAGAAGTGAGTCACGTGAAATTTTTTAATCCAACTAAAATTTTGTATTAGAGCATTAGGTATGAGTCCGTTGATGTGATGTTATAACACTTTATAACACCAATGGGGAAATGATGTTCATGGTGTTATGATCATGTTAAGAGGAGGTTAAGAGGAGAAAAATAGAAAGAGTTGAAATGTGCAACCAATCAATGTTCTCGTTTCAATATGTCATAACGCCAACAAGATATGTCATAACACCAAGGGGAAATGGTGTTCATGGTGTTATGACCATGTTATGAGGGTGTCACATAGACAATAACGGCGTTTTGTGTACCTATACGGGATGCTCTTAATGTGTGTGAGTAATTAGTATTATCTAAAGAGTATAGTTACAAATTAAGTTTTTGTTTTTAAAAATGTCTATGTGAAGGGTTAAATTCCGTTATATGTAAAGTGTCGATATTTCTAAGATAAGGGTATAAGTGTTTTAAAGAGGTAAAGGGTGAAAAGTGTTGATAAAACCAAGTCCATACATATGGTGAAATATGAACAAGCTTATAGATATCGCAACATTAAGACTTAAGGGAAAATGCTATTCTAGCTAGCACACCCAAGTTTGGTTATTTATTCGAATTGGTCATTAATGTAATTTTTTTTGTGAAACTAGTCATTAAAGTAAAAAAATCATTTCTAATAAATGAAGATATTTTTTTGTTACTTGTCACACTCTCATTCAATTTACCAAATGTCATTTTAGGTTATTTTGAATTAATTTTTTTCCACATGTCATTTTATGAGTTTTTCTATTTTATTAAATTCCACATAATATTTTAATGTAATAATTGCAATAAATATAACAATAAATTTATATTAATCTCCATCTTCTAATAAATGAAACCTAAAAATGACACGTGTCAGTTTTTTAGAATGTTTCTTTAACACGTGACATTTTTGTATGATTTTTATTATTTCCTATTTTTGATAACAAATCAAATTCAATTTAAAATTTGAAAATACAAAATCATGCCCTAATAATATTATTATGTTTATTTTGCTTAACAAATTAATTCATAATTACTTAGAATCGATAATATATTGGTTTATTTTTTCGACATTTACTATTTTTTTATTTATATAAAAATTTTAAATATACCGACCGTGGTTTCCACGGGTTATAACCTAGTTTCATTAATAAACTTACCTTGTAATTTCAAAATTCTCAAAATTAAAGCTCATTAGTTTTTTTTCTTTATTTAAATTATTTGTTTAAAATTAAAAGATAAAAAACATTTTCATTATAATAATTCATTATTTTTTTATTTTCTTATAAATTCAATGCTCTCAAATATTTTGACCTTTATATTTAACCTTTTTTTTTAAATTAACCAATGTAATACATGAGTCTCACAACTAGTTACCATTTAAATAAGAGAATGAGCGAAGTTTTATTAAGTCTACGGGTTAGTTGTACTGGTTTTTTTTTCTTCCAAAAATAGTCTATAATAAAATATGAGCTTAGCAACAGAAGCATTAAAATTTGAATAACATTAGAACCATTTTAACCTACCAATGATCATTTTGCAAAACATGGAAAAATTAAATCAACCATAGGAAGGAAAGAACTACAAACTATGAAAATTTTGAATCATTTCGAAAGGTTGGAAGTTGATGAAGAGGACAAAGACTCCAAAGTAGAAACTCTCTATAATGTATCCATCAAGCAAGGATAAACTACTTCAAGACGCTAGTCTTCACTTGTAATATGTACCTCTTAAGCCATTAAGAACTTATACCAAGTAAGTATGAAGGAGAAGCACATCAAACACCCAATTCTACACTACACCATGCAAGAGAGGAGAACGGAGAAAGAGGATCATGCTCTCGGATTTGGGAGAGAAAAAGAAAAAGGAAAACATAAGAAAAACTAGCTATTTTTTCTCTCATACATTTCTTTATATACTTACAAGTGAGTAAAGGGGCCATAGCATCTAACAAGTCAAAGCATGACACCTTATGACATGTATGGGTGAAATAGGAAATACAACAAGCAACCCAAGCATAAGCTTTATGTATGTACGGTTTAGACTAGGGAATGTCAAAACTAGATTATTTTTTACTCCTTTCATCCAGCTAACTAGTTACATATTGTAAGTAGATGAACTGCTAAGGGTCCAAATTAATTGTACATGACATATATATATATATATATATATATATATATATATATATATATATATATATATATATATATATATCATTTGAACATAACTAGTTTTTGTTCTCTTTTATTATTATATCCTAGAAACAATAACTCCCAGTTAGTTGTTAAAATATTATTTCATTAAATAATAATTTTTCAATTAAATACAAGTGTTGATAATATTTATTAAAAATCAAATTACTCTAATAAATAATCAATAAGTAGTAACTTTATATTAGCGTGACCCTATAATATCATATGTCATTAGCAAATATCATTCTATGACTCCTGGACATATGGATCTTTCAATCTCCCACTTGCACAAGGCTCATCATAGATTGATATAGATAGTGGTGAATGTCTAGTAACATTTTACTTCCCCCAATAACACACGGAAAAGAATGCCTTTCATCAACATCCAATTCTTAAAAGCTCAAAGCTACAATTGATGTATAAGGTAGGTTTATGAGTTATCCCTTTGTTACGAATATCCTATTGAACACGAGACTTGGGTCGCAATTAATCTCATTTAGTGTTCAAAATTGGGTAACGCGCTTTAGATGTCTAACTCTCAACACATAAGAGGAACAAATCCCATCTTGACTATATAAGCCTCTTGTATAGTTCATACCATGCCTGATAATGGCCTTTATAACTATCTGGTCAAAGAACATCATTTAACCATGTCAAAGCAAAGTGCTCCATACACTCAAGTCCTAATATGCATCTTAGGTATTAAGGATACAAAGATAGTACCTTTATGAAGTATCACTCATGATAGTGAGCCATGAGGTGATCTTGATGTGGGTCATGTCCAATACTTGTTATATGACAAGAAACTATGAACCTTTGTTACAAATCTTTTCTACTTTCATCTTATAAGAGTCAACCAATCCAATTCATATTAGTCTTACTTCGTAATTGCTCCCACAATTATGACCGACTATGAACTTTTAGAATAATTTAGATTATTCATGGATTAATCATGTTAATATAGAACACAACCAGTATTAATGTGAATATCATATCTCAATATATCAAGACAATATAATAGTTGTTGTCATACTGTTCTAATATCTAAATACTAAATCCAAATCAAATCCCATTTCTAGAATAACAAAGTCATATAGCTCACACTTGACCTTTCATTCTTACTTTAAAGGAAGGATTTTATTAATTGGGTCTTACTAAATTTAATTTGTGTGAATTCTATGAATACTATCATCTCCATATTTGACTTTATTCTAAGTATAGTTAAATAGCCTGGAGAATATGATTGGTGCTCTGATATGATTTGGAATTTCTTAGCTTGATTAATTATACTCTTGAAGTCACAAAAGATTTCTAGCTTATCCTTGAACGGAAGGACTCAACTTAGTTTTTCAATGAACTCATTCATCTAATCATATTTGATTGTATCTTCTGAAGTAGAATTGTATTCTTATTTTGTAGTAAACTGTGCAGTTATGTTTTGCTTGGAGCTCATTCCAACAAAACTTATTCTTTATTCATAATGAATTCATAATCCAATTATAATTCATAATTATCTCAATCTGTTTTGAAGTCAACATCTTGTGTACATCTTTACATAAATAACTTCTTCTAAACTGACTATCTCACATACATTCTCTTAGTTCTTCTTAAGTACTCTTAGAATGTCCTTATAGTCATCTAATGACTTTCTCATGTATCTTGTTGGTATCTTATGATATGTTCATAGCATAATCATATACCTTGTCTTGTGAATAATCTTACATAAATGATGGATTCATTTGTCAAATCAAATAGAATACTAGTCATTATATCTAGCTCAAACCTATGTGTTAGGTCCTCTTGAGGCAAACTCAATATGGTGCCATGTGGAAATTCCAAGAGTCCTCTAAAGGAAACTTGTATCTTGATATCTTTCAAGATATTGTCAACATATGCATAAATATTTAAATCTTTTAACATTCATTTTTATCTATCACCATAGATTTTACATTCTAATAATGTATCTTGTCATTCTTAAGTCTTTCATCTTAGAAATACTTTCCGAGTGAAGGAAAAAAATCCTTCCATAGTCAGAATGTGGTTTCCCATGATTAAGTATGTCTTGTTCATACAAGATTCAGAATATCACTAGTTCTTAGTAAACATAAATGCTATCTTCATTTTGATATAAAACATACTTTGTGCTTTCATATTAAAATGATGATTCCAACCTTGAGATGTTTGCTTTATATCCACAAATGGATCTTAAGGATTACACATTTTGTTAGGATAACTTGGATTAAGAAAAACTATAGGCTAAGCTATATATATGTCCTCAAGTAGGTGTCTATTAAGAAAAACAGTTTTTCTTGAAATCTATTTGCCATATCTCAAAATCATAATATGTAGTTATGGTAAATAATATCCTTTTTGATCTAACCTGTAGCACCTGGTTCTTAGTATGTATTTTATGTAAGTATTTTGCATTTTTGGCCTGGGACTCGGCGAGTTGAAGGCCCAACTCGTCGAGTAGAAGAAGATTTGATACGAGATTTAAATGACAGACTCATCGAGTCGGCTTCCAGAATCGACGAGTAGACTCTGACTGGACAAAACCCTAATCTAAGGGTTTGCACCCAATTTAAGCATCTCATCCAGCCACCATTCGTCCCTATTTCCCTCAGAACTCTCCATATCAAACCCTAATCGTTTGTGTAAAGATCTAAGGCCTTTGTGGTGGTTTTTGGTGGTTTTGGAGCATAAGAAGGAAGAGAAAGGCTTGAGGGATCAAGAGAAGACCAAGGGAGTTCAAGTTTGTGCATCATTTGCAGCCCCCAGAAGGTATAAAGTCGATACCTTGCTTGTTCTTTTGCTAGATCCCTTTTTGGGGAGAATTAGGGCTTTTATAAGCCATTATTGTAACCAACCATGATTGCAAGCATGGTTGGGGGTTGAGGCTTCGGATCTAGGTCCATGAAGGAGTTACAAGGCAGAAAAGGGCTGCTTTTGCACCCATGGAAGCCCCCATGCAACTTAAGAGTCTCTTTTAGAGCCTTTTAGGCTCAAAGTCCCATGCATGCACGTAAAGTTCGTAACTTTACGTGCTAGATCGAGTTTAGGGACCTAGATCTATCATTTGGACAAGAGTTGTACACCAGAAATCGAAGAAATAGACTTGGACAGTATCGACTCGGCGAGTCATTCTTGGGACTCGGCGAGTCCGAGGTTAGGCTCCCCTTTTCTGTTATGATTCAAAGAGACCCAGTTGAGTGTCAGAAAGGTTTTAGAGGGTCCAGGGGAGTGACCCAAACGTATTGGGATAAGCCATAGACCTGGAGTTCATAGGACTCGGCGAGTGGATGAACCAACTCGGCGAGTCCAAGGCAATCTCCCAACTCTGAAGATGAACTCGATGATTTGTTCATATAACTCGGCGAGTCGAGGACCGGACTGGTTCATAGGATGAGGATGAACTCGACGAGTTGTTCATACAACTTGGCGAGTCGGATGAAGGTTCATTCGATGTTCGTATAGAAGGAGAACTCGTCGAGTCATTCCTAAACTCGACGAGTAGAGTCGTAGATGAGGACAGTTAAAAGGATAGGGACTCGACGAGTTGGCGGCCCAACTCGGCGAGTTAGGTCAACTGGAAGTTGACTTTGACTTTGACTTGGACTTGGTCAGGGGTAAAATAGTCATTTTACCCTAAGAGTAGATATCAGGTTCTGACTGAGTGCTTTGTGGGGATTATAGCCAGAGGATTTCCGGAGCAGCCGCAGACAGAGATTTCCCGCGCAGGTTATCAGCAGCTACTCGTACGAGGTGAGTTACCTTCCAGTAGCGGTGGGTCTACGGCCACAATGCCGGCCCACCAGTAGGAGTGTATGTTAGATGATTGTCTTTGTGATATCATCTAGGTTTGCTACTACCTGATATGTTATATGCTGGCATGATATGTTCTATGTGACAGTAGTAGAGTTTGGTTGTTAGGACCGAAGGGTAGGTCAGACACCCCAGATATGTCTGACAGTATGTGATGATATGTTATTTGTTGGATTAATGTCTAAGTCCATAACTATATTTGGTATGTACTTGACCCGACCCGGCATGGTCCATTTGGGTTGCACTTCACCGACACAATTTATATGGATAGTCTTTTGAGAATAATATATTTATGATTTATATTAATATATTATAAGTTCTAATATATTAAAATGGAATCATATTATTTAATTAGTATTGATCAAGAATTAATTTATAATTAATTAAGTGATCAAAAAGAACTAATTAAATATGGACTCTTATATATATATAGAATGGGCCAAGTTCATTTAGGTTGGGCTAAACTTTCATGGATGGTCCATGGAGCTTTTAACCCATGGATCCTATGTAAATGAAAGGTCATGGGTATTATGGTTTACATGGATGTAACCCTAATCCTCCATAATATATAAAGGGGTCCTTGGCTCACAAAATTGACACAAGTGTGTGAAAATAAGAGTGGGCCGATTTTAGTGTGCATACATATTCTCTCAAGTTCTTCCAAGGTGTTTTGGTGATTTGTGATTCCATTTGAGGCTTCCACACTATTGGGGCTAAGCTCTTAAAGCTTGAAGACATCAAGCTACATCAAAAGGTATGTCATCTAACTAGAACTTTGTAGTATAGGTGCTTCATAATATGCTAGTTAGGATGGAACCTTGGAATATTTAATATTTGCATGTATAATAGAGAAAACATAGATCCAAGGTTTATAGGGTTGCATGTACACCATAGGAGTGTTAGAATGCGCAAAACCCAACAGTGGTATCAGAGCCATGGGTTGTTTTCTGTTATATTGATGCAAATGTTTTATTTTCAAGTTGAAAAAAAAGGAAAAAAAACATGACGTTTGTCAAATTTTAAGATAATTACTTGTTTTGTGAAAAACTAATTATTTGTAAAATTTGAATCATTTGCTATATGAGTTGAATTAGGTCAAATTTAGTAAAAGATAAAATGATATGATTATTTTATTAGTTTTAAAAGTTTGATCTAAATGTTTTAAGGAGTTACAAATTTTGTCATAAAATTTTGGAGCTCAAAAGTTTTTTTAAAGTTGTGATCTTAAGTGTTTTGAAACCTCCATAAGTTATGGATATGAAAGTTTTTTTTTAAAAAAAAATTGATTTAAAGTTTTAATGGAGTTACAAAATTTGGAGTTAATGTTTTAAAGAATTCCATAACTTGTTCTTAAGTTATGGAACATGAAAAGTTTCATCATAAAACAAGTATTTAACTCCATAAGTTATGGAATCCAAAGGTTTTCAAGAGTTACAAAACTTGCCCTCAAGTTTTGGAATTTGGAAAAAGCTTTTTATGAAAAAAAAATGAATTGAATTCTAAAACTCTTGGGTTCATAACTTAAACAATTAATTAAATGGTTTTAATTTTGAATTTAATAATTGGAATTATGATGTTTTATTGAATAATTCAAATTAACTCTTATGGACGTTATTAATAGTTAATTAAAGCGTTTAATTAAAAGAGTATTATTAAATCCATAAATAAAGATATGGTTTGAGTTTAATTAAATTAAAAGTTTAGTTTAATTAATAGATTAAACCACCAAGTACTTTAAATGTCTAAAATACACCATTATACTATTATAATATTAAAAGTTTAATATATTATATGTATAAGAGCAAGTCGTCTTACCAATAGTAGGCCTCATTCACGAAGCCGGTCTATAAGGGGGGTATAAGGTTACTGCCTATAAAATGACAGTTTAATGGGTGTCTACTCTCACCCACCGCTTCCTTGACCGGTGGAGGGTCGTTAGCCGAACGGGTAGGACAAGGACTATAATTCTCCCTTCATTAAAAGTATTAATGATAAATACTAAGTAACTAAACTCTTAATAATACCCAATCTTAGTTACTTAGGAAAATATGAATTTGGTGCTAACCCATGAAATTACACTTTGCAATTTGCTTAAGTCAGTTAGTGGAGCGTGTGTGGTTAACCGGCACACTAACCTGGACTTAACAAGGTAGGCAAAGGGTAACTTAATGTTTATCATAGTATCGTTGGAGCGTGTGTGGTTAACCGGCACATCGATTGAGGGGTAAATATTAAGGGTACCAAGTATATTTGCATGGTTACTTCACACCTTGTTTTGTGATCCTCGGCATCCCAGTCACAAAACCTGAAGGGCACACTCGAGATTGAAACATGTCATTGAAAAGTTCAATGAATCTCAAAAGAATCTAGGAGTTTCAAAACCAATTAAAACCTAATAATACATTTCGTTTATCTTGGTGGAAATTGGTGAATCGTCATTCACCTACCTTCAAATATTTTATAACTTGGATTACGGCATCCCTCTTCCAAGTTATAAAATAGTTTGTTGGGTCCTAGCCTTAATATATCATATTGGGTGTTATATTAAGGACTTAAATCAACTTTACGTGAATTTCTCCCATTGTTGATGTCTGGTTTAGACAACAATGATCTTCCCAAACCAAGCTTTCCTAATGAATATGACTTCCCGAGTTTGGATCATGGAAGTTATACTTCTCTTCCTCCACCTCCTCCAATTATTCTCCCTAACCCACAAGTTCAAGGTCACTCAAGCCCTAATGGCAAGCAAGGTCTATGTGTGATCATATCTTAGAGATGAAGTCATATATTGACAAGACGGGAGAGTTGGGTGTCAAAGTCTTGAGAAAGTTGGATGTTCAATCACTTTCTAAGTCACATAGTGAGTTCCTTTGGGACTACTATGAAACAGACTATGACATGAACCTTAATGATCATATCTATTTGCTTGGTGCTGCTGAATCAGCAATGATTTGGAATGATAGTAAAGCAAATTTGATTAGAAGATCAACTTCCCAAAAACTTTATGGACAGTGACAATGGTGACACTGGAAATCCAGAAAAAGCATTCTCTTCCCAATGGAAAGGGATTGGCCATAGTCAACCCGGTTGACCAAATGGTAAAGAGAAAGGCTAAGTCTGAGATAGTCCCATTACCAAAGGGTCCATATGTTTATTTTGCCAAAGGAAGGGGCGTTGATTGCAAAGCTGCCAAATTTACCTAAGGATGTTAAAGTCAATAGTTTGACTCTACATCAGGTAGAGCCCATTATCTAACTCTGTTGATGTTTTAAGAATCAAAGAATAGAGAGAAATCTTAAAGGAAGTATATGCTGATTCTGATCGCGAAGGTGGATTTCGATCGCATCAGAATTTTGAGCAGTTGCTTAAGAAGTTATGATATATTTCTAAGGAATAGATAACAACAATTTTCCATGTGGATTGTAAGGATAAGTTTTTCCGCAAAGTTTTAAAATAAAAAGAAAATTTTTTAATTTTATTTATTTGAAGTATCTTTACAATGGCATTTGTGGAAAATTGTTGCTTATATGATTCCACTGACCGCAATATTGGAAAATGGATTTGATTCTTTCATTTGTGGTAGTGTCTAAATTTACCAAATCAGGAAAGTTCCTCATCGCCCAAGTTTCAATTGGACCGAAACTTGGAATCATGCAAGCTGAATAGTATGATGAATGAGAACTTTCAAGCATTGGAAAATCAAGACTAATTAGTTGTTCACATGGATGTGTGAGTCAAGTGAAGGACTAAAGGGACCGAGTAGACATTCTTGTGCACTGGTCATGTCCACCACAAAGCTCGTTAAGACTATTTGATTTACTAAAGTTTAGTAAATATGGTTATACTTACAAGTTTAAGTATAATTCTGAAACATTGGAAAAGTCTCAATGTATGGCAGAACGAATGGGAAGAATCAAATTAGGCAGAAAGATAAAAGTTTCTCAAATCTGAAAAGATGGGAGAGTACTTTAGTATCATGTTTGTGATCATCTTAATGATTTAGAAATCATATCACAATTAGTCCTCTAAAGGTCATCTTAGTGCATTCTTATGACTAAGAAGAGGAGTCATGAATTGTTGAAATGGTTAGATCAGGAAGATGAGTCATACTTCGTTTCAAAACAATTCTTAGAGTCATACTCCAAGATTGTAACTTGAGTGATATATCTTAAAGAAAGGTTTAAAATACTTATCAAATTTAAGAGTAAAAGTGTCCTACTATTGTACATTTGAAATTGGTAAGTTGTGATGTTTTGGATAAAACAAAGACCAACTAAGGCCAATTGTGTGAAGTGTTTGTCTTGATAAAGAATCCGCACTATCTCTTGAATATTTTGCAAGATAGTCTTATATGTCAAGAGGATAGTGGGAGTCTTAAAGATCCTAAAAAGAATTTCAAGAACTAATCAAGAATAAAACCTGAGGTTCTTCACTACCACACGACTTGAGGTTTATAACCTATCGTGTTGACATATTCTGTGCCCATTCCAGTTAAAGTTGGCTTTGCATAGGAGTTCTGAAAGTTCTCAATTGGATGCATAACAACTTGGAAACAATGGCAGGCCCTGTACTGCCAGGTGGCAAGAAGTTAAGATTGCATAAGTTCAGTCCATATGAGTTTGGATTTGTCACTAACCTTGTCTTATGATTATGGTTTTGACAGATTCACATGGATAAGAACACATACACCATAAAATCTAAGGGTCATAAGGTTTCTCTCCGATTCATGAAAATGATGGTGAGGAAACACTTCCACCAAGTAGATTTGAAGCAGATGGCAAAAGGTCTAAACAATTGAGACTATGATTACGGCATCCCTTTTCATAGTTCTGAAATTGTTTAGACACACATGCATGCTATCTAAGGAAAGGTGTATGATTTTGATAAAGTTTTATCAAAGCATCTCGTATCAGAATTCTGAACTTTGGTAAGAAAGTCAATAAAGTATTGATTTCTAGAAGTCCAGTTGATTTCTGAGTACATGCCAAAGCTAGTGGGAGCATAAGTGTTATGCTAATAATCATCATGTAAGTGGGAGCATGATAATTATTGTTAGTGTTGCAAGTTAGCAATGTTAATTATAGAAAACAAAAGTTTCAATTCGTGAGGCTGCAGGGATTGAAAAAGTTGTTTTGCTATAATTAAGGGAGAGGATATACTTCATTTCAGTTCTAAAGGCTTAGATTGAGACCTTAATCATCTTTAGTCAAGAATATATATATGAATTGCATGTTGGATTGGTTCAACTTAAGGAAATTCTATATATTGCGTTCTCAAAATTCGATTATGATTACGACATCCCTCTTCATAGTCAAATTTTGAAAACATGGTAAATAAAAATATTGTAGCAAAAGACTGGTCTAGAATCATGTCTTTATGTGAGACATCATGAATCGTGTACCATTTGCTTTGGGTACAGGATCGATTGCATGTGCTATAATATTTGTCATTTCTAAATTTTTCCAAATGCCAGAGGCATTAAGAAGGGAAAAGGTCTAGAATTGGACATGACTAAAATGATTAAGCAATTGTCGAGGACAATCTGAGGTTTACCAAAGATTGGTTGCTCAGGGACAGTTGGAAGTATAGTGCTAATTTTGGAAGGACCATATTGACATATTCTGAAAAGAGGCATCTCTTATTCAGAAGTGATAGTCAAAATGAGAATATGGAGTTGTCTCCATAGGTGGAAGTTATCTGTGTAAGATTAGAAAACTTAATGCAAGAAGCATGTCCAAAGCAATGTACTTTGAATATGAGACTTAGTTTCCATGGAGTTGATCTCCATTGGAATACCTTATAATGACTGTTGACAAGTCTTTGTGACTTTGTACATATTCATTACAGGAGGGTCAGTGTATATAAGTTTAAAATCTAAACAGATTTCGATAAATGATAGGAATTTGAAATTCTCACATTTTTCGATAAGGATTTGGGAGTGTGAAATTAGAATCATTGAAATTATGTTCAATTGGTTTATTTCACAAAGTAAGGATCATAGACAAACATAGAGTGCATACTTGGTGTATGGCAAAGCTGTTGTTTAAGAAAAACATAGTGTACATGCTTGGAGCATGGGACAACTAGTGTTTTTAATTCAAGTATAAAGTTGATAAAACCGAAACAATGAATAATGAGTAATCTGTATGGTGATAAATAAAAGTGTTTATTTATATTCATAGGGTTTGATACCATATTTGATTCATTTATTCTTGTGTTTCACTTTGCATGTTTTGACTTCCAGAATAACTAAGTCGCTCTTCCTGAATGATTAAGTTATTAAAACCATCCACAGTCGGTCATATGTTGGAAGTAGATATGAATCAAGACTGTCATGGGTTGGTTTGTAGAGGTCCAAGTTGGTGGACAAAGTGGTGCTACAACACTCATGAGTGCTCATAAGTTCTGAGTATTGGATTCAACCCGCGCTCATTTGAATCACTTCATGGATTTTATCGCGAGTGATCATGAGACGATAATATCTTATATTCTTCAAACCTAGAGATATGAGTTGTTACTATGAGTTGGTTATACATTGATTGCATGAAAACGCATTTGGTAACTCGATGTTATAAAACGTGCCTTTGTGTATGATTCAACAAGTAGTAGAACAAGCCATATGAGTCGAAGTTTATCCATTCCTTTTACCTTCGGGATAAAAGCGATATCTGTGGGCCCCTTGATGATTTAGCGATGACACATGTGAGTGCTTGGCCAAGCCAGGACTGATTTGATTTGTTCAATCAGTCAGTCATCATTAATCGGAAATCGGGAAACAACAAATGGATAAAGAGAATGATTTATAATCCATGTCTCAGTCCATATGATATCTAGAATGGAGGAATATATGATCCCTTATCTAATGGACAAGTCATTGACAAGGTCAGAGTTCGACAGCGGCTTTAAGAGCTACGATTGCCAGTTAGGTTTTGAAGTCATACTCAATAATAGTTTTAGACTTATCCAAGTGGGAGACTGTTGGATTAATGTCTAAGTCCATAACTATATTTGGTATGTACTTGACCCGACCCGACATGGTTCATTTGGGTTGCACTTCACCGGCACAATTTATATGGATAGTCTTTTGAGAATAGTATATTTATGATTTATATTAATATATTATAAGTTCTAATATATTAATATGGAATCATATTATTTAATTAGTATTGATCAAGAATTAATTTAGAATTAATTAAGTGATCAAAAAGAACTAATTAAATATGGACTCTTATATATATGGAATGGGCCAAGTTCATTTAGGTTGGGCTAAACTTTCATGGATGGTCCATGGAGCTTTTAACCCATGGATCCTATGTAAATGAAAGGTCATGGGTATTAGGGTTTATATGGATGTAACCCTAATCCTCCATAATATATAAAGGGGTCCTTGGCTCACAAAATTGACACAAGTGTGTGAAAATAAGAGTGGGCCGATTTTAGTGTGCATACATATTCTCTCAAGTTCTTCCAAGGTGTTTTGGTGATTTGTGATTCCATTTGAGGCTTCCACACTATTGGGGCTAAGCTCTTAAAGCTTGAAGACATCAAGCTACATCAAAAGGTATGTCATCTAACTAGAACTTTGTAGTATAGGTGCTTCATAATATGCTAGTTAGGATGAAACCTTGGAATATTTAATATTTGCATGTATAATAGAGAAAACATAGATCCAAGGTTTATAGGGTTGCATGTACACCATAGGAGTGTTAGAATGCGCAAAGCCCAACATTATTATGATGGCATGATATGTTATATGTAATAGTGGTAGTAGGAGGGGAATAGTCCCCAAGTTCGGTTGTTAGGACCGACGGGTAGGTCAGCACCGCAAAATGGTTTGACATGGGTAGGTCATCACCCCAGAATGGCTTGACACGGGTAGGTTGGCACCCAAGAATGGCTATACCGGGTAGGTCGACACCCCAGAATGGCCGTACCGGGTAGGTCGGGCACCCTAGAATTGCCCGGAAGTATGTATGCTATATGATTGTATGGTATGTGGTACGATGGGGGAACTCACTAAGCTTCGTGCTTACAGTTTATAGTTTTGGTTTCAGGTACCTCTTCAGCGAAGGGGAAGGAGCTAGCACGGTAGCAGCACATCATACACACACGCATTGATTTTCCGCACTTGAGATATTCTGGGATTGTACTCTGACATGTTGCTATTTTATGATTTGGGTTTCAAACATGATATATTGATTTACGGAATGATATATTTTATGTGGTTTTCTTATGAATGCTTTTATAATCAGTTAATTAAAATGAAATTTTTGGACTCGAAATTTGGGATGTTACATAACCATAGCTACTTGAGAAAAGGATTTATTATAGTCAATGAAATGAGTATCAGTAAATCCTTTTATAACAAGTCTTGCTAAATGTTTATATATCTCTATGTTTGTTTTCTTTCTAAAAAAATCACCTACTCCTTCTAGTCTTACTACATGGATGAAGATTAATCAACCCCATACTTTATTATTGTACATGGATTACATCTTAATGTTCATGACTCTAAGTCATTTATCAGGTTTAAAGTATGATATAGCATTTTGGTAGTTGATGGATTTTTTAGAAGCCATCAAGACGAACTCATCAATGAGAGATTTCGTATATCTCATATTTTAGATGATCTATACCATATATGCGAACAATTTTTGTTTTTGAATAGGTCTTATTCATTTTTGACAATTTCTTGTAAAAACCAGTGTCAACTCTTGCTACACCGGGCTATGGTTCTTAAAATACTTCAAGTTCCATGTGCCTCCCATTTGCTTTGTTGTTAGAAGCTAGCTTTTTAACTGAGATAAATGAATCTCCTTGCCTTACACAGAGGAGTTATACACTATTTATAAGAGGAAAAGTTACAAATACAAACCCTTGAATTAAAAAATGGACAACAATTATTAGACTGGTCTAATATCCCCCCTCAAGCGAAATGGTGGCGGAACGAGGGGTAACATGTGGTGAAACTGCTCAAATTGTTGGCGAGGAATACTCTTAGTGAAGATATTCGTAACTTGAAGGTTGGTTGGAACAAACATAGTTAGAAGTTTGCTAGATGTAACAAGCTCATGAATAAAGTGATAATCGAGGTCAATGTGCTTGGCTCGATTGTGAGATACCAGATTCTATTTGAGAAAAAAAGCATTTTGATTGTCACAAAGGAGATTCGATCGACTGGAGTGTGAAGCTCATGTAAGAGATATGTGATCCAGATAATCTCGATAGTTGTGTTAGCCATGGATCGATATTCAGATTCACAACTTGAGCGAGAAACAGTTGGTTGCTTCTTAGCGCTCCAAGATACAAGATTATCCCCTAGGAATATCGAGTACCCATAGGTGGAGGGGCGCATGTCAAGACATCGAGCGTAATTAGCATCAAAATACCCAAAATGGCGGTCATTTTAGGCCTTCAAATCATGAGAGAAAAGGAGATGACATCCTTGACATAACGGATGAGGCGCTTTACGGCCTGAATGTGCTTAATAGTAGGGGTTGATAAAAACTGACCAAATTGGTTTACAACATACGCAATATAGGTCGAGTGATGATCAATTACTGAAGAGCACCCACCAGCAAGCGATAGTGAGTGCGATTCTCATAAGGAGTGCCATCACGAGCAAGCGAAGTATTAAGAGAAAGGGAGTGGTGACAGGATTAGCCTCAAGGAGACACACACAAGAGATGTTGTCATACACATACTTCGCCTAACAGATAAGCAGACCAAAGGGAAGATGAGTCGCCTCGAGCACAAGAAAATAATTCAAGCGGCCAAGATCTTTAATTCTAAACTCAGCAGGGAGTTTTGAAATAAAGGAGAGAATGATGAGTTCATCAAACCCCGTGAGAATCAAGTCATCCACATAAACCAATATGTAAAGGATACATGCATCACATCGAAAGACAAACAAGGAGGGATCAGACCGACTGCAGGAGAAACCATTGGAGACCAAAAAAGCTACTGAGGCGATGAAACAACGCCTGATGGGCTTGTTTTAAGCCATATATAGCTTTGTTAAGTTTTCAAACGTGATTTAGGAACCAGAAATCTAAGAAGCCAGGCCGTTGCTGCATATAGAAAGTGCCACTGTAACGCCCCGATTCTCAGGTATTGATTTAAATAAGAAATACTTTGATTTCCAAGGTCTACTCGACGAGTTGGTTTCCCTACTCGTTGCGTATCAGTGGATTGGTCTACGTATTTTAGTGACCTACTCGCCGAGTCCAAGAAGGGACTCGACGAATAGAAGCTGGCAGACGAAACCCTAAATTTTGGGGTATTGCACCCTATTTAAAGGATCATTGGCCTCCCCCAGCCTCCCCTTTACTGATCCTTGTCCCTCTCAAACCCTAAATCATGTGTGTGTGTTCTTTTGGTGTGTTCAAGCTTGGAGGAGGAACTTTGGAGAAGGAAACACTTGGGCAAGCAAGGAAATCAAGGCTAGGAACTCGTGGGGAGCTAAGAGATTCATCAGTTGTCACTCTCTGGAAGGTATTAAGCTGTTCCTTTAGCTCATCTCTCTTTTTAACCTCTTTTGGATGGGTTTTATGAAAGGCTTCTCATGTTTGAGCTAAGATCTGAAGTTGTAACTTCAGATCTGGACTCCCTTTGACCTCTAGATCCATAAAGTCATCAGCCTTGCCTGGTAGGAGCCTTCCCTCAAGTGTGAGACTTCATTGCAAGCTTAGTTTTGCCATTTAAGGGTCTTAAAGCTTTGCATGCACGTAAAGTTTGCGACTTTACGTGATAAACATGCCCTAGAAGCTTGGATCTGCAATATGGAGCCGCTGCATGGCTTAAAAAGCGTCTGTATGGATGATGGACTGAAGGGACTCGACAAGTCACAAGGTCAACTCGGCGAGCCACATGAAGATGGCCATGTACTCGACGAGTTGGATGAACAACTCGGCGAGTCCGTTGAAGATTGCCTTGGACTCGACGAGTCAGTCGAAGACTCGGCGAGTCGGCTAGGATTTCCTTCAATTCTTGGACACGTATGAACTCGACGAGTTAAATGGGAACTCGACGAGCCAATCAAGGATTTCACGACTTCTCGAGTTCAGGAAGGACTCGACGAGTCGATGGACTGCACTCGATGAGTCGAGTCAACATGGACTGTTGACTTTGACTGAGGACTTTTACTTTGACCAAGGGTGACCAGTTGACTTCTGAGGGTATTCTGGTAATTTGGAAATTTATGAAAAAAGGGTTGTATGGTAACTATAGGTGGTGGAGTTCGTGTTGGTGATCCGGGAATCAAGCTTTCTAGTTTCAGACGGCAGTTTTGAGGTGAGTTATCCTCACTATACTAAGGGGTCTAAGGCACCAAGGCCGGCCCATTGGATATGTTATCCTAGCAGTGTTAGATGTTGAGTATGAGTTAGTGTTGCATGCTAGTGGTTATGACAGTTAGGTAGATCTGTAGGACTACCTGTGATGTCATATGATTATTGCATGCTCAGTAGTTATGTTATATGCTGATATGTTAGGTGGGATGAGTTGAGGTTGTACTGCTCCGTGCGGTAGCCAACAAACCCTGGAGTATTCCAGATATGAGCTGAGCGCCCGGTAGGCATTCCAGACTCATACTGAGGACTCGGGAGTATTCCAAATATGAGTTGAGGGCCTGGTAGGCATTCCAGACTCATACTGAGGACTCGGGAACATTCCAGATATGAGCTGAGGGCCCGATGGTATTCCAGACTCGTACTGAGGGCTCGATGGTATTCCAGATACGAGCTGAGGGCCCGGTAGGCATTCCAGACTCGTACTGAGGGCCCAGGGGTAATCCAGCTTGTAAAGTTGTGGAGCCATCGCATGCTGTTCAGTTTGTTATGATATGTTATTGCTGATATGGTTATGTGGACTGTATGTGTATCGGTATTTTGGGGGTAACTCACTAAGCTTTCGGGCTTACAGTTTCAGTTTATTGTTTCAGGTACATCAGGAGATCGCGGCAAGGCGAAGGCATGATCGTACAACTCCTCATATTATTTTTATGTTTCTGGGAATACTCTGATAAATAATATTTTGAAAACAAAGTTGTAATGTTTTGATGAACTTGGCATGTTTTAAAAGTTTAAATTGGTTTGAAATTTTTGGGTGTTACAAGTTGGTATCAGAGCCTTGGTTTGAGTGAATTGGAGGAATATTCGTGTGAATCCAGTCTCAAATCAAGGAAAAGATTTTCAAAATGATTTTTAAATGGTTTTCAAAATAAGTAAAGGAGGATGTAGGGTGTACGATCAGCCGGAGCCAGTCAGTGACCCCGAAATACCATATAATTATTTGATTATGTGATATGTTAGAACAACATGCTAGAGGTAGGCTAGGGATCTTCAGGAATTGCATGATAGAATTGCCTGATTATATGATGCCTGCTAGCCTAGGGTTTTCCTTATATGAAATTGACATCATTACTGTAGTTGCTCAATGTATGCATTATGGGTATACATAATTAAGATCTTATAGCCTGAGAATGTTTGATTTAGCCTTATGTTCTGTTCTTGTTTGATTGCGAGCTTAGGGTAGGATTGGATATTCGAAAGTCTATAGGGTCCAGCATTATGTATGGCTAGCATACACTAGTGCTGCAGGGTTGGTGAAAGTTTCATGGATGGGTGGCATGTGAGAGGCCGGGAGGCCAGTTATGAGATATTTAGCATTCCTCTAGGAGTGAGGATTGAGCGCTCGCCATGTTGTGTATTCAGTTAGGGCGTTGTGGTGATACTTGAGACAAATATGGGTAGGTGTGGAAGGTAGGAGGGGCCCATACTACTGAAAGCACAGGACCCATACGCGTAGCAAGGAAGTCACAACCCCTAGGGTTAGTCGGGAGTTGGCTCCCAGATATTTATGTGGATTATCTGACATCTTGTGGTATGTTTCAGAATGGTGATGACAAGACGCTTTGTGGCTGGATCCGGTTCGGTGTCAGGACCAGGAGACAGAGGCCAGGAGGGGCCAACAACACCTGATCCGGTGGTGCAGATGAGTACAGAGGAGTTGGATGCCAGGATTCGGGAGATCCTGCATGATGAGGTTGCTGCTGCATTCCGGGCACAGCTGCCGGAGATGTTCGGGTCGATTAAGACCGCCATGGTAGAGTATTTTGATGAGCGCTACGCAGCCCTTGCAGAGACAGCCGCCACGGCAGCTGCATCAGCTGTATCCACGGCAGGGGGAGGAGTTGGTAGGGGTTTTCTGTATAGGGACTTCGATAACACGAAGCCCCCTACTTTTGATGGGACGCAGGATCCCATCAAGGCTATGAGATGGATTTCAGATGTGGAGGGGTGTTTCTTCACCTGCTCATGTCCTACTGACCAGAAGGTCAGGTGGGCTCTGAACCTGCTTAGGTCCGGGGCCAAGGACTGGTGGAGACTTGCGACTGGGTCGTACACTTATGATCAGAGAGCTGCTGTTACTTGGGATCAGTTCAGGGACATGTTCCGCGCCTGTTGCATTCCGCGGGTTGAGCGGGAACGTTTGTGTGACAACCCGATATTCCAAGTCAATGTAACGTTCAAAAAGTCAAATAATATTAAACTATTTTTGATGTAATAAAATGGCGTCAAAAATGAAGTGTTCTAAAGTCTCATTTGGGTTGCATAAAATGCTAGATATATTGTCAAGGTTTCCAAATATATAAAGAACACCCAAATCCGAGTTATAACGAAGAAGTTATGACCAATCGAAAATCCGCGACACAACCGGTAAAACACCGTTAAGCGTAAAAAGTGAAACTTCAATAAAATACTTTTTAGCCTTACGTATCTAAACGAAAGTCATAGATTATGTTAAACCATGAGCATACATAAAAAGAACGCCCAAATCTGACTTCGTATGAGGAAGTTATGATTTTTCTAAAGTTTCAGAACAGCAGTAGACAGCTAAAAACTCGAAATAAAGATCGAGCGCTTTTTAGCCGACGCAACCTAAACGAAAATTGAAGGTCTCGACAATAGTAGTACAACGGTAAAAAGACAGACAAAAACGGACATCAGATGAAGAAGTTATGGATTTTTAACGGAATTATCCTGTCCCGACCTATTTAAAATATAATATTAAAAATTAAAGTCAAAATTAGCCGACGGAGTCTAAATGAAAGTTGTAGAGTATATTCTCACCTACGCGTAGATATAAAGAACGTCGAAATCAGAGCTCGTATGCGAGAGATATGAATTTCGGAAGATCAAGGCACGCACACCAACCTTATCCAAAACTCACGACGTGAGCAAGAGAGACTCACGACGTGAGTCTATGACTGATGTGTGCCAGAACTAGACCACCGGGCGTCGCGTCTACATACCAGACTCACGACGTGAACCATCCCATGTTCACGACGTGAATCCTGAGAATTCACCCTATAAATAGCATGCGAGGGTCCCGACTCTCATTGCTCATTTCCCTTTTCTCTCTCAGTTCTACTCCAAATTTAGCACCCCGAGACGACCCCGACACCCCGGTTACATAAAAAGCCCCGACGAAGGTCCGAAGCACCGAGAATCCCGAGAATTACACCACTTTCCGGTCGAAGTGCCGCCCGAGAAAAACTCGTTTCCTTCAAATCACCACACTTTCCAGGTGAGTTCATACCCCTACATTTTCACGTCTTTTTCATGTTTTGGGGGGGGGGGGAATACAAGTGAAACACGAGATAAACTCATACTCAGAATACACGTCGTTAGAAATGTTTTCAAATACTTTATCTAGATTTTTGTTATGGATGTTAAACAACATTAATACTAATGTTACACTTCACATGCAAAGTTGATATTACACCAAGTTTATGTTATCAAATGGAACATGCTTTCGAATAACTATAATGGGTATAGTTTACGAGCTATTCATTACATCCTTACATAAACACTGTAAAAATGAAATACTTTCATCTACATGAAATATAGACTTTCCGTTTCGTAAATCTTTTGATACTATGTTTTGTGAGACACTCATCTTCAACGTACTTTCGAGTATGCATTTCAAGTCCTGTATTATAAACCATAATCTCTTCGAGGGAGAGCGTGATACTTGTGTGTAGAACTATACGGGATTGACAATCCCGCACCTAAACTGTTAGCTACAGTTAGACCGGCAGGTCTGGGGTGACAAACGTCATAACACTGCAATGCCTGAAGAGCGTTGTTACAGGCAGTCTGGGTCAATAGCATGGTTATAAAACTCACACGGAAGTATTAAAATAAGTTTGATTTACGAGACTCTTGAATGCATTCAGTAAATACATTATTTGAGTATAAATACACTTTCACCATTTTGAGCACGAAAGATACTATTGCACTCCAGCCTATGGAACTTTTTCAAACTATATGTAGAAAATATTAGATTTTCTGGAAAACAGGTTCAGTTATTTTTACTAAAGGACATACAAATTTCAGTACAAAAACGCTTATGAACTCACCAACTTAATTGTTGACACTTTTTCAAAACTACTTGTATTTCTCAGGGAATCAGTAATACAGGTAACCATCAGCTTTTGGAGAAGGAACGCTAAGGCGTCTATTATCAAAACATTTTAAATCATCATATTTGTAATATTCTTTTGAAACATGTATTACACGCAACAATGTAAGTTTTTATTATATTTATGATGGTTGTGTTTACTTTCTTTACAATATTCAACTGTTATGATAGTACGTGAAGTCACCCACCCCCGGATGTTTAAAATATTCAACTAAGTATATCGAACCACATAAGATATACAAACTATAAATGCAAAGGGACCAAAAACCCTCTGACAAAACGTTTTCATAAACGATACTTTTTATAAATTAAAATGATATATATATATATATATATATATATATATATATATATTATTTAATGGTATGAATACACGCATGCATCGGTCTCGTATCATAGCAAAGATTTTATAAAAGTATTAAGGCAAGTTGCGACACTACGACTAGGCCTCGGGGTATGTAATCAAATCGAGAATAAATATAGCCTGATCAACTATATTTATCCGGGATGTGACCAACGTATGTCGAGGAATGGTCGTAGTGATCAACAAGTCGAAAACTTACCAAAGAAAATACTTGAATCAAACTTACAAATTTGAAATACTATAGGAGTATTTTATAAAACCATAGGAGCTATAGTAATCGTGCGAACCTCGATATTTAGTTAAATTTAGGAAATCATCAAAATAAAAATTTTATTTATCAAAAGTTTCCTTTTTACTGCTGAGTTTTTATAAAAAAATTCTCTTTCCTCTATTTATCGACTAGACAAAATGGCAGGATTTCACATTCCCGGGGATCCCTACTACCCTAACCAGGGTAATGGAGGCTGGATTGAAGAGAACCCAGAGGAAGATCCCGAAGAGATTCCCGAGGAGGAGCCAGAAGAGGATTCCGAAGAGGATCCCGAGGAAGACCCAAACGAAGAGTCAGAAGAAGAAGGAGATGGTGAGAGAACTGACTCGGAACCCGAGATCTACAATCCTCCCCGAGGAGCAGCAAATCCCCAAAGGAACTTTCAGGGCCCGTCGCCCCGCTGGCCTGTGGATCTGAAGCGATGGAGCAGGGAACAAGGGCAACGCCCACCCTACGGCATGGCACGAGGCTTTTATAACCTCAGCAACGGGGGTTCGGCCGACAGGGCACTCCCTGTCATGGTTCGACACATTGCCAACCAAGGTGAGCAAGCAAGAGTGAATGCCAGCCAACTCTTGGACATTGGGGCCACCGCTGCTGTCACTGTAATACGTCTTCGTCGTCTGGACGAAGAACATGAGCGAACAATAGAGTACACCTTTTCCCTACAAAAGGATATCACTGCTACTAGAGCCGAGGTAAGGGAATTCCGTAGAAGCCAAGCCGCATTGGAAAGGCGCGTGATCGAGGTTGAACGTCAAGTAGCCCCAGCTAAGGCATCCACAACCACATACCATGGTCCGCAGCATGCTACCCGCTGGGAGTAGAGCGCGTACTACTGTCGCTATATTTATACCTATCGGCTATGTTGGATATAGTATCTAAGTCCATAACTATATTTGGTATGTACTTGACCCGACCCGGCATGGTCCATTTGGGTTGCACTTCACCCGAACAATTTATGGATAATCATTTGAGAATAGTATAAGTTATGATTTATTAATATATTATAAGTCCTAATATATTAATATAAAATCATATTATTTAATTAGTATTGATCTATAATTAATCTAGATTTAATTTAGAGATCAAAAGTATGACTAATTAAATATGGGCTCTTGTATTTATATAGTGTGGGCTAATGCTTATTTGGAATGGGCTAGGCTTGCATGGAAAGTCCATGGATACTCCATGGAGCTTTAACCCATGGATCTCATGGAAATGAAAAGACATGGGTATTAGGGTTTACATGAATGTAACCCTAATCCACCACACTATATAAAGGAGGCTTTGGTTCTTGAAATCACACGAGTTGTGGTGAGTAAAGTAAGAGGGCCGATTTCAAGAAGGTGATTACTATTCTCTCAAAGTTCCAAGTTTGTGGTGATTTCCATTTGAGGCATCCACACTATTGGAGCTAGGCTCTAAAACTCCAAGCAATCAACTACAACTACAAGGTAAGTAATTCTACTAGCTTTATTTGATTCAAGTTCCCCATGCCATGCTAGATAGGATAAGAACCTTGGAAAAATAATTATTTGCATGTATCATAGTCAAACATAGATCCAAGGTTTCTAGGGTTGCATGTACACCATAGGAGTGTTAGAATGCTCAAAAACCCATCAGTGGTATCAGAGCCTGGTTTGTTTATTTGATACTTGATGCAAAAAAAAAACTTGAAAATCGAAGTTTTGTTCAAAAGCTCATATCAAAATTTCAAGTTTTGTATATGTACTTACGATTCTTGAAATTTTTGATATGAACATTCATAAACATATGAGTTTAGAAGATCATATAAATTATGTGCTAATAATTGATTAGATTAATTCTTGATCTTTATGTGTTTTAATGGAGTCCATAACTAGTTCTTAAGTTATGGATAACCAAAAGTCACATTTATAAATAACCATTAAAAGAACACATAGGTTACAAAAAATGAAGAGTCTTCATTTTTAATAACCATTAACTCATAAGTTATGAGAAATGAAAAGTTTTGAAAGTTTACAAAACTTGCCCTCAAGTTTTGGAACATGTAAAGTCATATTAAAAACTTTAGTTCCAACCCCTAGAATTTTAAAAGTTAAAATTCAACCCTTATACTTTATAATATTATAAGTTTAATAATATTTATATATGTATAAGATCAAGTCGTCTTATCGCTAGTACGCCTCATTCACGAAACCGGTCTATAAGGGGGGTATAAGGTTGTTGCCTATAAAATGGCAACTTAATGGGTGTCCACTCTCACCCACCGCTTCCTTGATCGGTGGAGGGTCGTTAGCCGAACGAGTAGGACAAGGACTTATAAATTCTCATTAAAAGTATAATGATAATACTAAAGTAACTAAACTTTATTGAAATCCCAATCTTAGTTATTTTAGGAAAATGTGAATAAGGTGCTAATCCATGAAATTACACTTTACACTTTGTTTAAGTTGTTAGTGGAGCGTGTGTGGTTAACCGGCACACTAATTTGAACTTAACAAGGTAGGTAAAGGGTGACTTAATGTTTATCATAGTATCGATGGAGCGTGTGTGGTTAACCGGCACATCGATTGAGGGGTAATACATTAAGGGTACCAAGTAATTTGCATGGTTACTTCACACCTTGTTTTGTGATCCTCGGCATCCCAGTCACAAAACTTGAAGGGCACACTCGAGATTGAAACATGCCATTGAAAAAAGTTCAATGAATCTCAAATAATCTAGGAGTTTCTAAACCAATTAAAACCTAATTAAATATTTCGTTTTTCATGGTGGAAATTGGTGAATCGTCATTCACCTACCTTCAAATATCTTATAGCTTAGATTACGACAGCCCTCTTCTAAGTTATAAAATATTATGTTGGGTCCTAGCCTTAATATTACATTTGGGTGTTTTGTTAAGGACTATCTCTATATCTAATCTAATCTATTCCCTCTTCTTTTCAGATGTCTTCCAATAACAATGCTTCTGGCTCAAACCCTACTAGCTCCTTCTCTCTCATGAATCTTTGTGGGAGAGTCATCTTTGATGGGTCCAACTTTACAGATTAGATCAGAAACATCAGGATGGTCACTCGGTATGAGAACAAAGAATATGTTCTCGACAAGGAGCTGAAGGTACCCGAGCCAACTGCTACTCCTGAAGAGCTTGCTGAATATGAGGTACATGAAAGAGATGCTACAAAAATGGCATGCATCATGATGGCCACCATGACAGCCGAGCTCCAAAAGTCCTATGAGGACTATTATCCTTTTGAGATGCACCAGGACTTGATGGACCGCTACCATCAAAGTGCTCGTCAAGAGCGATATGAAATAATCTCCTCCATGATAACAACCCGAATGAAGGATGGTGAACCCATCACGGGCCACATGCAGAAAATGCAAAGGTATGTGGACCGTTTACTGAAGCTGAATGTGAACTTCCCTGAGGAGTTAGCAATAGACATTATTTTGCACTCCTTGCCATCGTGTTATGATCAATTCCGCATGACATATCACATGAACAAGGAAGAAGTCACCCTCAGCAAACTTCAAGGACTCTTGAAGACCGCCGAAAGTGGTCTAAAGGGTAAGTCGGTTGTTACTACTCCTACTCCTACTCCAACTGCGGCCAATGTCTTGGCAATCGGGCATGGCAAAGGGAAGAAGAGAAAGAACCCTTCTAAGGGTACCAAGGGTAAGACCCTTGAAGTCTCCTCTTCAAGCAAAACCAAGAAAGGTTTTGTCACTCCTTCTGCTAACCCTAATGAGACTGAATGCTTCTATTGCCATGAAAAGTCGCACTGGAAGCGAAACTGCCCAAAGTACCAGCAAGATTTGAAGGATGAGAAAGTAAAACCCAACCATGCAGGTATATACACTATATTGTCTAATAACTCACCTCATTCTAAGTCTTGGGTCCTTGATACAGGTTGTGGTATTCACATATGTTGTGATTTGTAGGGACTAAAAAGAAGTGAGAATGTGGAGCAGGGAAAGATAAACTTGATCATGGGAAACAGGAAAGCTTCACCTGTCACCAAGATATGAGTTTATTCCTTAGTGCTAAATAGTGGGTTTACATTATATTTGAATAAATGTTATTATTCACCAGAAATGGCAAGAAATGTTATTTCCTTTCATGCATTGTATAAACAAGGTTTTACCTTTTATTTTGATAATAATAATGGTAGTATTGATGCTTTCTTTAATAATGTTCTTTATTTTAAAGCATTACCTTGTGATGGCGTGTATGAAACTGTATCTGTTGTATCTAGGAAATAATGTATTGTGTATTAACTCTTCCACTAGCTTAGATAAAGCATCCTTATGGCATTGTCGTCTTGGACATGTAAGCAAGAAACACATAGGCCAACTCCAAAACGATGGAGTCTTGGAGTCATTTGACCTAAAGTCAGATGATAGTTGTGAATCTTGTTTGCTTGGTAAAATGACAAAGTCACCTTTTACTGGCACTTGTGCTAGGGGTGAAGGTTTGTTGGACCTCATACACACGGATGTGTGTGGATCCTTTAGAACCGCCACAAGAGATGCTAATCGGTTCTATGTGACTTTTATTGATGATTTTAGTAGATATGGATATGTCTACCTAATCAAGCATAAGTCAGAAACCTTTGAGAAATTCAAAGAGTTTAAGCAAGAAGTGGAGAATCAGTTGGGCAGGAACATTAAGATGCTTCGATTCGATCGTGGTGGTGAGTATCTTAGTACTGAGTTCCTTGACTATCTTAAGGAATGTGGGATTGTCTCACAATTAACACCTCCTAGGACACCACTGTTGAATGGTGTAGCTGAGAGGCGCAATCGGACCTTGTTGGACATGGTTCGTTCCATGATGAGTCGAGCTTCGCTACCAATCTCATTTTGGGGGTATGCCTTAGAGACTGCCACCCATATCCTTAATCTAGTCCCTACAAAGAAGGTTGCCAAAACACCTCACGAGGTGTGGACTGGAAAAGTTCCCAATCTAGACCACATCAAGATTTGGGGTTGCGAGGCTTTCGTGAGACGCGAGACTCACGATAAGCTCGAACCCTGAAGCGAAAGGTGTATTTTCATCGGCTACCCACAGAAATCCTTTGGTTACATCTTCTACAGACCCAGTGATAATGTGTTCTTTGTAGCAAGAAGAGGATTCTTTCGAGAGAGAGAATTCGTGAGCCAAGGAGACAGTGGGAGGCAAATTGACCTTGAGGAAATTCAAGAGTCAAGTGGTGAAGGAACCTCAAACCCTAGCCCTCAACCTGAGGAGAAAACTCCTGTTGAGCCGACTGAAGAATCTATACCTCTAAGGCGTTCCACCAGAGTTAGGAATGCACCTGAGCATTATTATGGTTTTCATATTACTACAGAAGGTGAGACACTTATCAGTGATAACACACTGGTAAATCTGGATGAGCCTAACAGCTACACGGAAGCCATGGCAGGCCCTGAGGCTGCTAAATGGAAAGAGGCTATGGATAGCGAGATACAGTCCATGTATGACAATCAAGTTTGGAACTAGGTTGACAATGTACCTGATCGTAAGATAGTTGGGTGCAAATGGATCTTCAAGAAGAAGACCGACATGGATGGTAATGTACACACTTATAAGGCACGACTGGTTGCAAAGGGTTATTCTCAAACTCCGGGAGTTGATTATGATGAGACCTTTTCACCAGTGGACAAGATTAAGTCTATTAGGGTTCTGTTAGCCATTGCTGCATTTCATGATTATGAAATATGGCAAATGGATGTCAAAACCGCTTTCCTTAGTGGAAAGTTGGCTGAAGATGTTTACATGGTTCAGCCAGAGGGTTTTGTCAGTACAGAGTACCCCAGTAGAGTGTGTAAGCTCGAGAAATCCATTTATGGATTAAAACAGGCACCTCGCAGATGGAATCTTTGCTTTGATGAGAAAATCAAAGAATTTGGCTTTTTAAGGAGTGAAGATGAATCTTGTGTCTATATCAAGGCTAGTGGGAGTATAGTCAGCTTTTTGGTACTGTATGTGGATGACATACTACTCATATGAAATGACATCCCAACCCTGCAGGAAGTAAAGTCCTGGCTTGGGAAGTGTTTCGCTATGAAGGACCTTGGAGAAGCTGCCTATATCCTATGGATAAGGATTTTGAGAAACAGGAGTAAAAGACTAATTGGACTTAGTCAAAGCACCTATGTGGACAAAGTGTTGAAAAGGTTCAACATGCATAACTCCAAGAAAGGAGAGTTACCCATCCAGAGTAACGCCAGATTGAGTAAGACACAAAGCCCTAGTACTGAGGCTGAGATAGCAGAAATGAGTCGAATACCTTATGCTTGAGCTGTAGGATCGATCATGTATGCTATGACATGTACTCGACCTGATGTAGCCTTTGCTTTGAGCATGGTTAGCAGGTATCAGGGGAACCCTGGCAAGGCACACTGGACTGCGGTAAAGAATATCCTCAAGTACCTACGGAGGACTAAGGACTGGGTCCTTACCCTTGGTGGCAGTGAGGACTTGAGAGTTGTAGGGTACAATGATGCTAGCTTTCAGACTGACAGGGATAATTTCCGCTCTCAGTCGGGCTGGGTATTTACTCTAAACGGAGGGGCAATTACTTGGAAAAGTTCCAAGCAGGAGACAGTGGCTGATTCCACTTGTGAATTAGAGTATATAGCAGCAAGCGAGGCAGCAAAGGAGGCTATATGGCTAAAGAACTTCATCGGAGACCTTGGAGTTGTACCAGCTATAAAGGAGCCAATGGAGATTTTCTGTGACAGCAATAGTGCGGTTGCCTTAGCCAAGGAACCAAGAGATCATGGGAGATCCAGACACATTGACAGAAAATATCACTTCATTAGACATCGAATAGAAGAAGGAATCCTCATGGCAAAGAGGGTATCATCGGATGAGAACCCAGCAGATCCCCTCACGAAGGGACTGACTCGGGCTAAGCATCTCCAACATGCTCGGAGCATAGGGCTGAAGGATGATATTAGTTTTAGTAGTTAGATAATCTTGAAATTTGTAAAATGTAATTGACATTTGATGATAAATAAAAGCTGTTATTTATGAGTAAAGTGTTGCTATCTCTTGTCAATCGTTTACTATTATTTCTTTTTGCATGTTTTGGCTTCCAGAATAATTATGTTATGGTTTATATCATATTATTCAAACTCTCCACAGTCGGTCATATGGTTTATATCATATTATTCAAACTCTCCACAAAATGGCAGGATTTCACATTCCCGGGGATCCCTACTACCCTAACCAGGGTAATGGAGGCTGGATTGAAGAGAACCCAGAGGAAGATCCCGAAGAGATTCCCGAGGAGGAGCCAGAAGAGGATTCTGAAGAGGATCCCGAGGAAGACCCAAACGAAGAGTAAGAAGAAGAAGGATATGGTGAGAGAACTGAATCGGAACCCGAGATCTACAATCCTCCCCGAGGAGCAGCAAATCCCCAAAGGAACTTTCAGGGCCCGGCGCCCCGTTGGGATGTAGATCTGAAGCGATTGAGAAGGGAACAAGGGCAACACCCGCCCTACGGCATGGCACGAGGCTTTTATAACCTCAGCAACGGGGGTTCGGCCGACAGGGCACTCCCTGTCATGGTTCGACGCATTGCCAACCAAGGTGAGCAAGCAAGAGTGAATGCCAGCCAACTCTTGGACATTGGGGCCAGCGCTGCTGTCACTGCAGTACGTCTTCGTCGTTTGGACGAAGAACATGAGCGGACAATAGAGTACACGTTTTCCCTACAAAAGGATATCACTGCTACTAGAGCCGAGGTAAGGGAATTCCGTAGAAGCCAAGCCGCATTGAAAAGGCGCGTCATCGAGGCTGAACGTCAAGTAGCCCGAGCTAAGGCATCCACAACCACATACCATGGTCCGCAGCGTGCTACCCGCTCGGAGTAGAGCGCGTACTACTGTCGCTATATTTATACCTATCGGCTATGTTGGATATAGTGTCTAAGTCCATAACTATATTTGGTATGTACTTGACCCGACCCGGCATGGTTCATTTGGGTTGCACTTCACCCGAACAATTTATGGATAATCGTTTGAGAATAGTATAAGTTATGATTTATTAATATATTATAAGTCCTAATATATTAATATAAAATCATATTATTTAATTAGTATTGATCTATAATTAATCTAGAATTAATTTAGAGATCAAAAGTATGACTAATTAAATATGGGCTCTTGTATTTATATAGTGTGGGCTAATGCTTATTTGGAATGGGCTAGGCTTGCATGGAAAGTCCATGGATACTCCATGGAGCTTTAACCCATGGATCTCATGGAAATGAAAAGACATGGGTATTAGGGTTTACATGAATGTAACCCTAATCCACCACACTATATAAAGGAGGCTTTGGTTCTTGAAATCACACGAGTTGTGGTGAGTAAAGTAAGAGGGCCGATTTCAAGAAGGTGATTACTATTCTCTCAAAGTTCCAAGTTTGTGGTGATTTGTGATTTCCATTTGAGGCATCCACACTATTGGTGCTAGGCTCTAAAACTCCAAGCAATCAACTACAACTACAAGGTCAGTAATTCTACTAGCTTTATTTGATTCAAGTTCCCCATGCCATGCTAGATAGGATAAGAACCTTGGAAAAATAATTATTTGCATGTATCATAGTCAAACATAGATCCAACGTTTCTAGGGTTGCATGTACACCATAGGAGTGTTAGAATGCTCAAAAACCCACCAGGCTAAGTGTTGGTGTTACCTTTTCTTGTATAAATGTAAACCCGACGGATTGTGAGTACACAATTCGGAGGCCGGAATGCTGTCAAAATTTTCCCATTTTTATTGATGTACCCTAGACCTATAAAAGGTCAAAATTTTCCTGATCGTTGTATCATATACTGATATCAATGAAATTGACACACATTTATTATTTCCTTGAGTATTCCATTTAATTCTTAAAAGAATCATACGCTTATTTTTGAAAGTTTCCATTAACATGCAAAAAAAAACCAGGAATGTTCATAACCAAAACTTATAATACTAAAACCTTCCATAATCATTCTAATGACTTATCAAGGATTCGTCTCTTAACTTGTGGCAGAATCATGCCACCAAGAAGAAATCCTTGACGCTTCAATAATACAGGAACACCAACACCACCTCCACCACCCCCTCCGTCGATGGATGCTGCTACCTTTCAGGCTGCTGTAACAGCTGTCGTAACCACAACAATGGTGCAAATGAGTAACAACGGATCAGGAGGAGGAATAAACAGCTCTACAAATGGCCAAAACCAGAGTCGTTCCGGAGAATATACTTACAAAGACTTCTCCAACAGCAAACCTATCCTCTTTAATGGAACCGGGGGAGTGATGGCTCTATCCCAATGGATAGAGAAAACGGAAGCCGTGTTCGAGATATGCTCATGCCCCGAAGAAAGCAAAGTAAAATTTCCCGCCTGTACCTTCTCCGAACGAGCCCTAACGTGGTGGAATGGCCACGTCAAGTCACTAACCCTGGTGGTGGAAAATTCCATGGGTTGGGAGAACCTGAAGCAAATGCTATTACGAGAATACTGCAAATTCCAGAAACTAGAACAGGAACTTTGGGAATTGACTATGGTAGGCTCGGACATCACAACCTATACGAATAGGTTCAGTGATTTGACAATACTTTGCCCAGGGATGATGGCCCTAGAAAGCAAGAAGGTGGAAAGGTATATCTGGGGGGTGTCGCCCCAGCTTCGAGGAAGTGTGCTAGCTTCCAAACCCACGATGTTCGACAGTGCCAAACAACTGGCATAGTCCCTCGTCGGTCATGGGGTCTGCCAAGATGTCACGACCATCGTCCCGGAACCAACCAAAGGAAGCAACAACAATAACAGCAATGCCAACAACAATAACAAGAAGAAGTTTTGGAACAAAAGGAAAGGTCAAACTTCGCAAGAACCTTCAAAGAAACAAATAGTGGCGGTCCATGCTGCTACTGCCCCCACTGCTGTCCCTGTTACCCCTACGCCGATAAAACAATATGCTGGGAACCTACCAAAGTGCAACAAATGCAATTACCATCACAACGGGAATTGCAGGGAGATGCACTGTAAAAACTGCGACAGGAAAGGGCACACTGCTCGTTTCTGTAGGGCACCGACGGGACCAATCACCCAAGTTCCTGGTGCTGGAGTGAGCCAGACATGTTATGGGTGTGGGGAAACTGGGCACTACAAGAGGGATTGCCCTAAGGCAAAGAATGCTGGCGGTGTAGGAAGAGTGCTGGCAATAGGACAGAACGAGGCAATAGCCGATCCCATAGTGGTTACGGGTACGTTTCTCCTCAACAACATTTATGCATGCATACTCTTTGACTGTGGTGCAGAGAGAAATTTCGTGAGTCATAAATTCAAACACTTACTTAATCAAAAACCCCAAGCACTCAATAAAATATTCACAGTAGAAATGGCAAACGGTAAAACGGAAAGCACAAACGATATGTACATAGGCTGTACGTTAAATTTAAATGAACACTCGTTCCAAATCGATCTTATGCCAATTACTATAAGAAGTTTTGATGTCATCATCGGTATGGACTGGTTAAGCCTTCACCATGCCGATATACTTTGTCACGAAAGGGCCGTTCACCTCAATCTGCCAAGCAGCAAAACTCTTATCATTTATGGGGACAAACCCAGTACCAATTTACAAATCATCTCTTGCGTCAAAGCCCGAAAATACCTTCGCAAGGAATATCATGCCTTTCTAGCCCACGTGGTGGACAAGAAACGAGAAGTGAAAGGCATTAAAGACATTCCAAAAGTCTGCAATTTCCCAGATGTGTTCCCAGAAGATCTTCCAGGAGTCCCACCGGAACGTCAAGTCGAGTTCAGGATCGACTTGATTCCCGAAGCTACCCCAGTAGCAAAATCGCCGTACCGTCTAGCACCGGCTGAAATGCAGGAGTTATCCAGCCAGCTGAACGAACTTCTAAGCAAGGGATTCATCAGACCGAGCTTCTCACCGTGGGGAGCGCCAATCCTGTTCGTAAAGAAGAAGGACGGGTCTTTTCGCATGTGCATCGATTACCGAGAACTGAACAAACTCACGATCAAGAACCGATATCCCTTACCGCACATAGACGATCTATTCGACCAACTACAAGGAGCGAGCTACTTCTCAAAGATCGATTTAAGATCTGGGTACCACCAGCTGCGAGTCCTGGAAGGAGATATTCCCAAAATGGCATTCCGGACTCGCTATGGTCACTACGAGTTTGTAGTGATGCCCTTTGGGTTGACAAATGCACCGACAGTGTTCATGGACTTGATGAACCGAGTATGTCGTCCTTTCCTGGACAAATTTGTGATTGTATTCATAGATGATATACTTATCTATTCAAGGAGCAAGGAGGAACATAGCCAACACCTCCGATAGGTCTTGGAAACATTAAGGACAGAGAAGCTTTACGCAAAATTCTCAAAGTGCGAATTTTGGATTCGGAAAGTAGATTTCCTAGGTCACGTGGTCAGCAAGTAGGGGATGCACATGGACCCTTCCAAAATCAAGGCAATCGAGAACTGGAAAACTCCAAGGACTCCAACGGAAATCCGACAATTCTTGGGCCTTGCTGGGTATTACCGAAGGTTCATACAAAACTTTTTGAAGATTGCTAAGCCACTTACCACCCTGACTCAGAAGGGTGTAACCTTCAGCTGAGGAGGGAAACAAGACGTTGCATTCCAAACCCTAAAGCGAGCCCTATGCAGCACACCTATATTATCCTTGCCAGAAGGAACAGAAGACTTCATGGTCTATTGTGATGCGTCAAACCAGGGACTTGGATGTGTCCTGATGCAATGAGGGAAGGTCATCGCATACGCCTCGAGACAAATCATGACGCACGAGGTCAATTATACCACACACGATCTCGAACTAGGAGCAGTCGTCTTCGCTCTAAAGATCTGGAGGCACTATCTCTACGGCACGAAATGTACGATCTTTACCGACCATAAAAGCCTTCAACACATCCTCAGTCAAAAGGAGCTCAACATGAGACAAAGACGGTGGGTAGAACTGCTAAACGATTACGAATGCGAAATTCGTTATCATCTCGGGAAAGCTAATGTAGTAGCCGATGCACTCAGCCGAAAGGAATACTCGGGCCGCCGAGTGAAATCCTTAACAATGACCATCCACTCACACCTGTCCGCACAAATCAAAGAAGCACAGGAAAAAGCCTTGAGGCCAGAGAACGTGGCAGGTGAAGTATTGAGAGGAATGAACAAAAACCTTGAAGTCAGGGATGACGAAGTTCGTTGTCTCATGAACCGGATCTGGACACCAAAATTTGGTGGATTCAGGGATGTTGTCATGAACGAAGCTCATAAAACTCGCTACTCCGTACATCCCGGCTTAGACAAGATGTACTTAGACCTCAAGAGGTTGTATTGGTGGCCGAACATGAAAGCCGAAATAGCTACCTATGTAGGCAAATGTTTGACTTGTGCCAAGGTCAAGGTGGAATACCAAAAGCCCTCGGGATTGTTGCAACAACTGGAAATACCCGAGTGGAAGTGGGAGCGCATAACCATGGAGTTCATAACCAAGTTACCCAAGACGGCAAGCGGACTCGACACCATCTGGGTGATCGCCGACATGTTAACCAAATCCGCGCACTTCATACCAATCAAAGAAACGGATAAACTAGAAAAGCTAACCAGAACATACATCAAAGAGATTGTACGACTGCATGGTGTACCAATATCCATTATCTCGGACCGGGATAGTAGATTCACCTCGAGGTTCTGGCAGTCACTACGAAAATCTCTAGGAACGAGGTGACATGAGTACCGCTTATCACCCACATACCGACGGCCAGAGTGAGAGAACCATACAAACCTTAGAAGATATGATAAGAGCTTGTGTGATCGATTTTGGTAAGGCATGGGACACCCATTTACCATTGGTCGAGTTTTCGTACAACAATAGCTATCACACTAGCATCAAGATTGCCCCATTCGAAGCCCTCTACGGCCGTAAGTGGAGATCACCTCTGTGCTGGGCTGAAGTGTGTGACACACAACTAGCAAGAGGACAAGCAACCGACAGCACTCTTACTGGACCAGAAATCATAAGGGAAACTACGGAGAAGATTGTTCAAATCCGGGATCGACTGAAGGCTTCAAGAGACAAACAAAAGAGTTATGCGGATAAAAGACGGAAACCCTTGGAATTCCAGGTTGGGGAACGGGTACTTTTAAAAGTCTCACCCTGGAAGGGATTAATACGTTTCAGAAAGCGTGGGAAACTAAACCCAAGGTATATCGGACCATTCGAGATCCTTGCCAGGATTGGCCCGGTGGCATACAAACTTCGATTACCGCAGGAACTCAATAACGTACACCCTACCTTTCACGTGTCGAACCTAAAGAAGTGCATGTCCGATGAGACCCTCGTTATCTCTCTGGACAAAATTGAAATCAACGAGAATCTCCAATTCCTAGAAGAGCCAGTAGAGATCATGGATCGGGAAATTAAAAGAACTAAACAAAGTCGCATACCCATTGTAAAGGTCCGTTGGAATGCCAAGCGAGGACCTGAATACACCTGGGAGCGCGAGGATCAGATGAAACAAAAGTACCCACATCTTTTTCCTACTCCATAAACTCTGTCTTAGATTAAATTTCGGGATGAAATTCCCTCTAACGGGGGGATGATGTGACAACCCGATATTCCAAGTCAATGTAACGTTCAAAAAGTCAAAAAATATTAAACTATTTTTGATGTAATAAAATGACGTCCAAAATGAAGTGTTGTAAAGTCTCATTTGGGTTGCATAAAATGTTAGATATATTGTCAAGGTTTCCAAATATATAAAGAACACCCAAATCTGAGTTATAACGAAGAAGTTATGACCAATCGAAAATCCGCGACACAACCGGTAAAACACCGTTAAGCGTAAAAAGTTAAACTTCAATAAAATACTTTTTAGCCTTAGGTATCTAAACAAAAGTCGTAGATTATGTTAAACCATGAGCATACATAAAAAGAACGCCCAAATCTGACTTCGTATGAGGAAGTTATGATTTTTCTAAAGTTTCAGAACAGCAGTAGACAACTAAAAACTCGAAATAAAGATCGAGCGATTTTTAGCCGACGCAACCTAAACGAAAATTGAAGGTCTCGACAATAGTAGTACAACGGTAAAAAGACAGACAAAAATGGACATCGGATGAAGAAGTTATGGATTTTTAACGGAATCATCCTGTCCCGGCCTATTTAAAATATAATATTAAAAATTAGATTCAAAATTAGCCGACGGAGTCTAAATGAAAGTTGTAGGGTATATTCTCACCTACGCGTGGATATAAAGAACGTCGAAATCGGAGCTCGTATGCAAGAGATATGAATTTCGGAAGATCGAGGCACGTACACCAACCTTATCCGAAACTCACGACGTGAGCAAGAGAGACTCACGACGTGAGTCTATGACTGATGTGTGCCAGAACTAGACCACCGGGCGTCGCGTCTACAGACCAGACTCACGACGTGAACCATCCCATGTTCACGATGTGAATCCTGAGAATTCACCCTATAAATAGCATGCGAGGGTCCCGACTCTCATTGCTCATTTCCCTTTTCTCTCTCAGTTCCACTCCACATTTAGCACCCCGAGACGACCCCGACACCCCGGTTACATATCCAAGCCCCGACGAAGGTCCGAAGCACCGAGAATCCCGAGAATTACACCACTTTCCGGTCGAAGTGCCGCCCGAGAAAAACTCGTTTCCTTCAAATCACCACACTTTCCAGGTGAGTTCATACCCCTACATTTTCACGTCTTTTTCATGTTTTGGGGGGGGGGGGGGAATACAAGTGAAACACGAGATAAACTCATACTCAGAATACACGTCGTTAGAAATGTTTTCAAATACTTTATCTAGATTTTTGTTATGGATGTTAAACAACATTAATACTAATGTTACACTTCACATGCAAAGTTGATATTACACCAAGTTTATGTTATCAAATGGAACACGCTTTCGAATAACTATAATGGGTATAGTTTACGAGCTATTCATTACATCCTTACATAAACACTGTAAAAATGAAATACTTTCATCTACATGAAATATAGACTTTCCGTTTCGTAAATCTTTTGATACTATGTTTTGTGAGACACTCATCTTCAACGTACTTTCGAGTATGCATTTCAAGTCCTGTATTATAAACCATAATCTCTTCGAGGGAGAGCGTGATACTTGTGTGTAGAACTATACGGGATTGACAATCCCGCACCTAAACTGTTAGCTACAGTTAGACCGGCAGGTCTGGGGTGACAAACGTCATAACACTGCAACGCCTGAAGAACGTTGTTACAGGCAGTCTGGGTCAATAACATGGTTATAAAACTCACACGGAAGTATTAAAATAAGTTTGATTTACGAGACTCTTGAATGCATTCAGTAAATACATTATTTGAGTATAAATACACTTTCACCATTTTGAGCACGAAAGATACTATTGCACTCCAGCCTATGGAACTTTTTCAAACTATATGTAGAAAATATTGGATTTTCTGGAAAACACGTTCAGTTATACTAAAGGATATACAAATTTCAATACAAAAACGCTTATGAACTCGCCAACTTAATTGTTGACACTTTTTCAAAACTACTTGTATTTCTCAGGGAATCAGTAATACAGGTAACCATCATCTTTTGGAGAAGGAACGCTAAGGCGTCTATTATCAAAACATTTTAAATCATCATATTTGTAATATTCTTTTGAAACATGTATTACACGCAACAATGTAAGTTTTTATTATATTTATGATGGTTGTGTTTACTTTCTTTACAATATTCAACTGTTATGATACTACGTGAAGTCACCCACCCCCGAATGTTTCCGCCATCCTGGTTTGGGGGTGTGACAGTTTGGCACATGAGTTTCTGAGCTTGAGACAGGATGGGGAGACGGTGACGGAGATCACCCGTATGTTCACTGAGAGGGCGATGTTTTGGCCGGAGTTTGCTTCAGAGCAGGCTCAGATGACCCGTTATCTGAGCATGCTCAAGATGGATATCCGTCAGTTTCTGTCTACCCAACGATGTGATACTCTTCTAGAGTTGTAGGAGGCCACCAGACGGCGTGAGTTGGAGATTCAGCTGCAGTTGAGAGAGCAGCGGCAGGCCCCGGCACAGTCTCAGCCGGCGCCGAAGCGGTCTAAGACCGCTGATACTAGGACCGGGGGTCAGCAGAGCCGCACTTGTGGGAAGTGTGGCAAGGGTCATTCTGGTGTATGTCGAGTTGGTAGTGGGTGCCACAGGTGTGGCAAGGAGGGGCATTACGTGAAGGATTGTCGCCAGGCCACCCCAGTTCAGGGTATGAGGTTATGCTATCACTGCGATCAGGTTGGCCACATGAGGGCCAACTCTCCACTACTTTCCGCCAAGCCGGCACAGGCTCCTGCACCGGCTACGTTGAGGATTACTGATGGGAGGAAGGGTAGAGCAGAGCCTCCGAAGGCTCAGGGATGCGCATTTCAGCTTACGGTCGAGGAGGCCAAGGCAGCACCGGATGTGGCCGCTGGTATGTTTCTATCCTTTATCTCATTTACTATATCTGCTGTATGCTTAGCTGTCGTACCTGTGATTAGGAACGTTTCTAGTGAACTCCTTACCTGCTTTGGTTTTGTTCGACTCGGGGGCGAGTCGGTCTTTTGTATCTCAGACATTTAGTAGGGAGTTCAGAGTGCCAGTGGGCGAGCTAGAGTGTCCGTTGCGAGTCTCTATCGCCAACGAACACAAAATTTCTGCTTCTTCGGTCTACCGAGGATGCGAGTTGGAGATCCTCGGAGTATCCTTTCCGATAGATTTGATTCCGATTCCCATGGGGGATGTATGCGTGATTGTGGAAATGGACTGGCTCAGTCATTTCGGTGCCATGATTGATTGCGAGGGTCAGCGAGTAGTGGTTCGAACCCCAAGTGGGGGAGAGTTGATTCTATATGGTGAGGGCACCAGAGTGGGTTCAGGGTTTTGTTCAGCTGCCAGGGCTTGACAGTACATTCAGCACAGATGTGCGGGTTATTTAGCGTATGTGGTGGATACGCGGGTCAGGGATCAGACTCCAGTTTCAGAGGTTCCGGTGGTCAGGGAGTTTGCTGATGTGTTCCCGGAGGAGTTACCCAGAGTGCCTCCAGAGAGGCAGGTCGAGTTCAGGATTGACTTAGTGCCAGGTGCGGCCCCTATCGCCAAGGCGCCATACCGATTGGCACCACCAGAGATGTAGGAGTTGTCATCACAGCTGCAGGAGCTGCTGGGAAAGCAGTTCATTCGTCCGAGTAGTTCTCCATGGGGAGCACCGATACTCTTCGTCAGGAAGAAAGATGGTTCGCACCGGATGTGCATTGGCTACCGGGAGTTGAACAAGTTAACTGTGAAGAACCGTTATCCACTCCCGAGGATAGATGATCTTTTTGATCAATTGCAGGGTGCGTCATGGTTTTCCAAGATAGACTTGAGGTCTGGGTATCACCAGGTTAGAGTGAGGGAGGAGGACGTGGAGAAGACCGCGTTTCGAACGTGTTATGGACATTACGAGTTCGTTGTGATGCCATTTGGGCTCACCAACGCGCCAGCAGTATTTATGGACCTGATGAATCGGGTCTGCAGGCCGATGCTCGATCGTTCGGTTATTGTGTTCATAGATGATATCTTGGTGTATTCCAAGACCCGAGAGCAGCACGAGGAACATCTACAGGAGTTACTGGGAGTTCTGAGACGGGAACGGCTGTATGCTAAGTTCTCGAAGTGTGAGTTTTGGCTACGAGAGGTCCAGTTCCTCGGACACCTCGTTAACCAGGAGGGGATTTTGGTCGATCCGGCCAAAATCAAGGCGGTTATGCAGTGGGAGGTTTCGAAATCTCCCTCGGACATCAGAAGCTTTTTGGGATTAGCGAGATACTACCGGAGATTCATTCAGGATTTCTCCAAGATTGCGGTACCCCTCACTCGTCTGACGAGGAAGGGGGTGGATTTCCGGTGGGGCCCTGAGCAGCAGAGGGCGTTTGAGACCCTCCGACAGCGATTGTGCGAGGCCCCAGTTTTGACTCTTCCGGAAGGAGTCGAGGATTTTGTGGTATTCTGTGATGCGTCCATCACGGGACTAGGGGCAGTCCTCATGCAGAGGGGACGTGTGATAGCTTATGCATCGCGGCAGTTGAAGCCGCATGAGACGAGGTATCCTACTCATGATCTGGAGTTGGGGGCAGTGGTTTTCGCCCTCAAGATATGGAGACATTACCTATATGGGGTCCGTTATACCATATACACGGATCACAAGAGCTTGAGACATATCATGGATCAGCCGAACCTGAACATGAGGCAACGCAGGTGGCTGGATGTAGTCAAGGACTACGATTGCGAGATCCTTTACCACCCTGGTAAAGCGAATGTGGTTGCGGATGCTTTGAGCCGCAAGTCAGCTGGGCCTTCCACCCCAGCGGTATGTATGAGGATATCAGTGGACTCTCCGCTTGTGAGTCTGATCAGAGATGCCCAGGTTGAGGGCATGCGACCGGAGAATTGGAAGCTGGAAAGGATCAAGGGTGAGAATACCCGGTTTGAGAAGGATAGTCGGGGATTATTGACCCGATGCGGTCGAGTTTGGGTTCCGATGTCTGGTGGGGTTAGGCAGACGGTTATGGAGGAGGCTCATAAGTCTCACTTCTCTATTAACTCGGGGGCCACCAAGATGTATCGGGATTTGAGTTTGAGCTATTGGTGGCCGTGCATGAAGCGCGAGATCGCCTGGTACGTCGAGAGGTGCTTGACCTGTAGGATGGTCAAGGCTGAGCATCAGAGGCCGCATGGCAAACTGCAGCCCCTGGAGATTCCCATGTGGAAATGGGAACAAATCACGATGGACTTTATCACCAAGCTGCCGAGGACGGCGAAGGGGTTTGATGCCATTTGGGTCATCGTGGATCGATTGACCAAGGGTGCCCATTTCTTGGCCATACGGGAGAGCTCATCGGCCGAGAAGTTAGCCGACGTGTACGTCCGCGAGATCGTGGCTCGCCATGGGGTTTCGGTCTCCATTGTCTCGGACCGGGATGTTAGATTTACCTCCCGTTTCTGGAAAACGTTCCACAAGGAACTGGGCATGTGGTTGCACTTCAGCACTGCATTCCATCCGTAGAATGATGGTCAGAGTGAGCGGACTATTCAGACCCTCGAGGATATGTTGAGGGCGTGTGTCATTGACTTTGGTGGGAGCTGGGATTCCCACCTACCGCTTGTGGAGTTCGCCTACAACAACAACTATCATTCTAGCATTGGCGCCCCGCCTTTCGAGATGTTGTATGGACGGAGATGCCGCACACCAGTTTGTTGGGGTGAGGTCGGACACAGGGTGATGGGACGGACGGAAGTAGTCTTGCAGACTACCGAGAAAATTCAGCAGATTAGGCAGCGATTGCAGACCGCTCAAAGTCGGCAGAAGATTTACGCCGACAGACGTCGATCTGAGTTAGAGTTTCAGGTGGGGGATATGGTTCTCCTGAAGGTCTCACCCTGGAAGGGTGTGATTCGCTTCAGGAAGAGGGGGAAATTAGGTCCCCGTTACATTGGGCCGTTCAGGGTCCTTGCCAGGGTTGGCAAGGTGGCTTACAGGCTAGAGCTACTGGAGGAGCTTAGTCGGATCCACAACACTTTCCACGTTTCGCAGTTGCGAAAGTGCCTTATAGATCAGGAGGCAGTGGTGTCACTAGATGATATTCAGGTCGACGAACGCCTGAATTATGTGGAGAGGCCTATGGCCATACTGGAGAGGAAGACGAAAGTTCTGAGGAACAAGGAGATACCTTTGGTGAAGGTACAGTGGGAGCATCGTAAGGGGTCCGAGTGGACGTGGGAGCCAGAGGCAGAAATGTGGGAGCACTATCCGGGACAGTTCGCCGCAGCAGACTTCGAGGACGAAGTCTAGTTCAAGTGGGGGAGAATTGTAACGCCCCGATTCTCAGGTATTGATTTAAATAAGAAATTCTTTGATTTCCAAGGTCTACTCGACGAGTTGGTTGCCCTACTCGTCGAGTAGCAGCGGATTGGTCGACGTATTTTAGTGACCTACTCGCCGAGTCCGAGAAGGGACTCAACGAGTAGAAGCTGGTAGACGAAACCCTAAATTTTGGGGTATTGCACCCTATTTAAAGGATCATTGGCCTCCCCTAGCCTCCCCTTTACTGCTCCATGTCCCTCTCAAACCCTAAATCATGTGTGTGTGTGTTCAAGCTTGGAGGAGGAACTTTGGAGAAGGAAACACTTGGGGAAGCAAGGAAATCAAGGGTAGGAACTCGTGGGGAGCTAAGAGATTCATCAGTTGTGACTCTATGGAAGGTATTAAGCTGTTCCTTTAGCTCATCTCTCTTTTAACCTCTTTTGGATGGGTTTTATGAAAGGCTTCTCATGTTTGAGCTAAGATCTGAAGTTGTATCTTCAGATCTGGACTCCCTTTGACCTCTAGATCCATAAAGTCATCAGCCTTGCCTGGTAGGAGCCTTCCCTCAAGTGTGAGACTTCATTACAAGCTTAGTTTTGCCATTTAAGGGTCTTAAAGCTTTGCATGCACGTAAAGTTTGCGACTTTACGTGATAAACATGCCCTAGAAGCTTGGATCTGCAATATGGAGTTGCTGCATGGCTTAAAAAGCGTCTGTATGGATGATGGACTGAAGGGACTCGGCGAGTCGCAAGGTCGACTCGGCGAGCCACATGAAGATGGCCATGTACTCGATGAGTTGGATGAACAACTCGGCGAGTCCGTTGAAGATTGCCTTGGACTCGGCGAGTCAGTCGAAGACTCGGCGAGTCGGCTAGGGTTTCCCTCAATTCCTGGACACGTATGAACTCGACGAGTTAAATGGGAACTCGACGAGCCAATCAAGGATTTCACGACTTCTCGAGTTCAGGAAGGACTCGATGAGTCGATGGACTGCAGTCGACGAGTCGAGTCAACATGGACTGTTGATTTTGACTGAGGACTTTGACTTTTACCAAGGGTTGACCAGTTGACTTCTGAGGGTATTCTGGTAATTTGGAAATTTATGAAAAAAAGGGTTGTATGGTAACTATAGGTGGTGGAGTTCGTGTTGGTGATCCGGGAATCAAGCTTTCTAGTTTCAGACAGCAGTTGTGAGGTGAGTTATCCTCACTATACTAAGGGGTCTAAGGCACCAAGGCCGGCCCATTGGATATGTTATCCTAGCAGTGTTAGATGTTGAGTATGAGTTAGTGTTGCATGCTAGTGGTTATTCCAGTTAGGTAGATCTGTAGGACTACCTATGATGTCATATGATTATTGCATGCTCAGTAGTTATGTTATATGCTGATATGTTAGGTGGGATGGTTTGAGGTTGTACTGCTCCGTGCGGTAGCCAACAAACCCTGGAGTATTCCAGATATGAGCTGAGGGCCCGGTAGGCATTCCAGACTCATACTGAGGACTCGGGAGTGTTCCATATATGAGCTGAGGGCCCGGTAGGCATTCCAGACTCATACTGAGGACTCGGGAGCATTCCAGATACGAGCTGAGGGCCCGGTGGTATTCCAGACTCGTACTGAGGGCTCGATGGTATTCCAGATACGAGCCGAGGGCCCGGTAGGCATTCCAGACTCGTAGTGGGGGCCCAGGGGTAATCCAGCTTGTAAAGTTGTGGACCCATTGCATGCTGTTCACTTTGTTATGATATGTTATTGCTGATATGGTTATGTGGACTGTATGTGTATCGGTATTTTGGGGGTAATTCACTAAGCTTTCGGGCTTATAGTTTCAGTTTATTGTTTCAGGTACATCAGGGGACCGCGGCAAGGCGAAGGCATAATCGTACAACTCCTCATATTATGTTTATGTTTCTGGGAATACTCTGATAAATAATATTTTGAAAACAAAGTTGTAATGTTTTGATGAACTTGACATATTTTAAAAGTTTAAATTGGTTTGAAATTTTTGGGTGTTACAGCCACTCAATGTGTCATGAAGAAAAAGCATCATTCTCATCAATTTTATGTAAATTCCATCCATTAATGACTACAAATATGAGAACAACCCGAATTGTAGTCGCCTTTACAACAGGGCTTAAAGTGTGTGTAAAATCAAGGTCGAGAACTTGACTGAAGCCTTAAGTAACGAGGTGGCACTTATATCGTTCAACCGTGACATCCGCCCTATATTTGGTGTGAAACAACCGTTTGCACACTACGATATTTGAGTTGGGAGGATGAGGAACCAATTACTAAGTGAAGTTATCATGTGAAGCATGCATTTCACAGAAAATGGCGTCATACAATTTCGAATCATGCATAACATAAAAATAGGAGGTAGGATCCCGAGTAGCGAATAGGGCCAAGAAGTGACCATGATCCTGAAAATAAGAAAGTTAACCTTATATTGTGGTTTATAAATGCATGCCTTGGTGCGTGACCATGGGGTTCCCGGTTGGAGGCGGCCCAATATTGGATGGTGATGTTGGGTCAGATTGTTGCAGTGGTGTTGGTGCGGCAACGGGCTCATTAACTAGCGAATCTGTAGGCGACATAGATACCGAAGTAACAGGTGAGGTAGTGGAGTCATCGCAAAGACTACAGACGGGTGGTGTTGGTATTGAAATGTGAGCGAGCGGCGGTGGTGGAGCAGGAGAATCAACCGGGTTTAAAGGAACACCCACCAAAAAAGAGTGCAAATGTAAGGTGGTGAGAGGTGCATCCTTGGTAGAAGAACCAAATAGAAAACACGACTCATCAAACCGAGCATGACGAGTGATAAAAATGCATGACGACACCGGATCAAGGCATTGATAGCCTTTGTATTGCGAGTTGTACCCAATAAAAACACATGGATTACTTCATAGAGATAGTTTTTGCTCAGAGTAATCACGTAAATAAGGGTATACCCAACACCCAAAGGGTTAAAAATTCTCATAGGAGGGTATTCGTGCAAGCATAAGTTCAAATGGGATCCTCATGGAGAGCACATTTGAGGGAAGGCGGTTGATGATGTGAACGACAGAGCTGAAAGCATGAACCCAATAAGATGCCAGAATGTGTCCGTGAAACATCATAGCAAGCCCAATTTCAACAATGTGGCGATGCTTATGTTTAACCCACCCGTTTTGTTATGGGGTATACGAGTACGAAAATTGATGAAAATGCCGTCCTTGTTTAATAATGTCTTAATATTGTGATTTTAAAAATCCGTACCCCCATCACTTTGAAAAACTTTAATTTTGGAGAAAAATTGATTATGAAAAAATGTAATAAACATGGCAAAAAGAACATGGAAGTCCGACTTGGACTTGAGTGGGTATTACCACTTGAATAGAAAAACATCATCCATAAATGTCACATAATAGCGATATGAGTCAACCAAGGAAATTGGTGACGGGCCCCAATGGTCACAATACACAAAATCCATCACATGTAAAGCACGCTTATTATTATCACCAAAAGATAGATGGTGAGATTTAGCAAGTTGATAAGGTGTGCAAGTAACCAGTTTTGGTAAAATAGAAGAAACAAACAAATGTCCAAGTTTATTAAAAAAAATAGTTTTAAATGGCACACGCCCCAATCTAGAGTGCCAAAGTTCGAAGATGCATGGGATGTGGTCCTAGCAAAAAATGAATAAGTTGTTAGTGAGGATGGGAGCACATAAAGTCCACGATCACATCTTCTGTGAGCTAGAACTCATTTCGTTGGTCGATCCTAAATAGAACAATAAGATTTGGAGAAAATCACTTCCACATAATTTTCATATGTTAGTTTACTAATAGACAACATGTGAGGGACCACCAAAATATCACGTAGGCGGATACCATTAGCAAGTGTGGAAGTCCCAATATGTGACATAGGAAGAGAATTACCATTCCAAATTGAACCGAACCATCACCACCATATGGCTCGGGGTGAGAAACCAGACCCGCGGAATATACCATGTGATTGGATGTACCAGAATCAACATACCAATCTGGACCGGAAGCATTCACATGACACTTTGCAAGAAAATTCTTGGCAAGATCAGTTTAATTGGTGGGGGGATTATGATGCAAAAGTGGTGAGTTGAGGGCACATATCCACATAATGACCATTTTGGCGACACAATTGGCAATGGGGAGAGTGACGACCACAACTAAAAATACCGCAAACATTCTGACCACCACCACCCCAACCACGACCACCAAAAGAGGAAGGTGCCAATTTAGTTTCAGCTGAGAAAACCACGGTGGTGGTTGGAGGTCCATAGATCGAACGGAGAAGCAGTTTGTGCCCCTCATATTGAGCGAGTAAATCAAGGAAGGAATGTGGGGTATGGGAGGCACGACTGGCTATTGAAAAAGTCTCAAAAGAGGCACCAATAAGTTGTGTCTGATTCACCAACCGCATAACCGATGGCTGCAAGTTGGTCACAAATAGCCTTAAATTTACACCCAAATCTAAGACAATTGTGGTACCTTTGGAGATAAGAGGAAGTTGGTCACAAATATTTTGAACACACTCCACGGAGGAATTACCATATGCAGCTTCAATGGTTTAGGATTTAGGGTTTAGGGGCACCCAAATAGCATGAGCGGTGAAGAGACCCACGACTTCGGAGAAAGCTTCCTCGGTTACCGAAGCCTAGAGGAGGATGATGACACGTTCATTGACGATCAGCCACTCTGCAAGATCTAGATTCTCGGTCGACTTGTTATCAACCAGAATCTGGGATGGCAGGGCTTCAGAGGAGTCTCAACATGATCTTGAAATTGTTGATAATTAAGAAGTAGGATCATTTGGTTCTTCCATAATTGGTAATTGGTGGTGGAGAGATGATTATTGATAAGATGGAGGATGGTATTCATGAGAATGGTGGTGTCTTGGGAGGAGGAGGAGGTGACCATGGTGGAGCAGATGAGCAAGAGAAGAATAGAGGTGTGGGGAAGAAAGAGAGGGCCGGTTATTGAGGGAGAGGAAAGGAAGGGTTCAAGCTCTTGATACCATGAGATAAATGAATCTCATTTCCTTACATAGAAGAGTTATACACTATATATAGGAAGGAAAAGTTACAAATACAACCCCTTGAATAAATAAAGAATTAAAAACTGAACAATAAATATTATACTAGTCTAATATTTAAAATTCAGCTTTTAGAGGAATACGAAACCTTATTCTTGGTGTGTTTGTATATAATAATCTAAATGAACTTTTAGAATATTCTACAGATACGTAATTAGTATATTTTAGGTCTAGAATCTTTAGTCTAACATAGCCTTTAAATCCTCAGCACATTAATTAAGATAACGATGGAGCCTTTCCATAATAAATCTTATAAAGTGTTTTATCTACTTCTTAGTTGGTGTTTGTAATCGAGATACATGTAATAGTGATTCATGCATAATCGAAAAAGGATAAAGGAAGATAATTTCTACCAATTAGAAAGTAAACCATATCTAGTAAGGTTTAGCTCATCCTTTATTATCTCTAAGGCTTTAGATAGTTCTACTGATATGTATCTCAACTTTATATTTAAAAACTTCAAGAATAGTTGCACAACTATCTTATATCATATAAAATATAATTACAACCACATAGTTGTTAATAAAATTGATTATGTATCTTTTACTAAATCTAGACATTCATTAGTAAGGAGGTCATACATCACAATGTATTGTTCCTTAATATTGTTTTCTCTACAATTTAGTGAAAACATAATTAATAATCTTGTAACGTCGCGATTTTCATACCAAAATTTTCATTTTTAAAAGACAATATTTCATAAAAACATTCATTCATAAAGAAAACCATTGCTTGATAATCAAAACTCAACTATTCAAATCAGAGTATAAAAGAAAACATGTGGAAATCTCAAAACATGATGTCGATGCTTGTGCATAGTCAAGCCTTGTCCTTCTCACGATCTGAATAAGTACCCTAAAACATTTAATAAAAAATTGCAAGTGGAATCTTAGGGAGTTCCCCAAGATACCACATACATAATACACATACAATGTATACAAGCAAGGCTCTCGGCGATGATACTGATGTTGGATTAGTGTCTAAGCCCGTAACTATATTTGGTAAGTACTTGACCCGGTTGTGCATGGTCCTTTTGGGTTGCCTTCATCATAGCAACTTGACAGGGTGATTTATGAAGAGAGAAGAGATATTATTAATATATTATGAGAATAATATATTAAAGAAATAATAATATTATTTGATTAATATTAGTCATAGATTAATTAAGAATTAATTAGGTGACTAAAAGAGGTTAATTGAATAAAGGGGCCTAAACTGTCAAATGTGTGATAGTTGTATTTTGGGCTAGGAAACCCTATGGAGCAAGGGGTGGACGAAATTATGGGAGGATCCCATCAAGATTTCGTCCAAGGGCCTTAATCCAGAAGGTTCCATGGGTTGCTTGGTGATTAAATTGTCCATTAGGGTTTTGGCTGAAACCCTAGAAGCTCACAGTATAAATAAACCCCATGGGTTGGAGAAATCGGCCACCTTGCTTCCTTGGGGAACCCTAGAGCCGATTTCTACATCCCTCATCTCTCTCCAAATCAACCTCTTGCTAGTTGATGTTTGTAAGCCATTAGAGGAGTGACAATTGTGACTCTAAGCTCCAAGAACAAGAAGATTCAAGCAAGCAATCAAAGGTATTCATCTAGATCTGATTTCATATGTCAAGTTTCTATTGTATTCACTAGATCTAGAATTGTAAGTCTTGGATACAATGCATGTTCAATTAGAGAAACCTAGATCCAAGCATTAGGGTTTGCATGTGCACATAGGAAAGTTCTTATGGCTCAAACCCATCAGTGGTATCAGAGCTTAGATTGATTTCTATTGAATTGATGCATTATTTGATTGTTCTTGCCATGAAAAATCATTTTTTTGTCCCCCTGACTGACAGACTCGGTGAGTCCCATTATGGACTCGACGAGTAGCATGAACTCGACGAGTCCATAATGGGACTCGACGAGTCGGAGCGTCTGTCAGAGTGATTTTCGGGATTTCTTGCTGTTTTGCTTGAGGATACTTGCCTAAATCGTTTTGGGTCCATAAAATCCGAATTTTATCATATGTTTGACTATATCCTTGACAAAACAAAAGATAGTTACCATTTGTTTAAATAATAATTTCCTTATTTGATAATAATTGATTATTTGACTTAATTGGTGAATTGTCTTGCAAGTAATATTGACTAGGTCAAATTTAGATAATCATTAAATTAATTAGTTAATTTATATTATTTGCTATTTGATCCTTTATGTTTTGAAAAGTTCAAAACTTGTCCTCTAGTTTTGAAATTTATGTTTTGTGATTAAAAGTTTAATTTGATTTATTTAAATTTCAAACCTTAGAATTTTACAAGTTTTAAAATTCAGCCTATAAAATGGCCGTTTAATGGGTGTCCATTCTCACCCACCGCTTCCTTGATTGGTGGAGGGTCGTTAGCCGAACGGGTAGGATCGGGCAAACCTTTCCTCATTAAAAGTATAATGAATCTATATAAAGTAACTAAATGTTTTTTACAAAATTCCCAATCTTAGTTACTTTAGGCAAACGTGAATTTGATGCAATTCCATGAAATTACACTTTGTACCCTTGCTAAGACATTAATGGAGCGCGTGTGGTTAACCGGCACATTAATTGGGTTCTAAGCAAAGGTGGCAAAGGGTGACTCATTGTTTGTCATAGTTCGATGGAGCGTGTGTGGCTAACCGGCACATCGAATAGGTGACTGTAACAATAAGGGCACCATGTACATTTGCATGGTTATTCACACCCACTTTGTGATCCTCGACATCCCAGTCACAAACTTGAGGGGCATATCGAGATTTAAACATCCCATTGGAAGGTTCAATGAATCTCAAAGTATCTAGGAGTTTTCAATACATTTAAAACCTAATTTCCTTTTTCGTTTTTCATGGTGGAGAATTAGTGAATCGACATTCACTTGCCTTCAAATTATTTACTTGTTAGATTACGGCATCCCTGATCTAATTTGTAAATAATGTTGTTGGTTCCTAGCCCTAATTTCTCATTTGGGTGATTAATTGGGGAAATTCATTTCTAATCAACTTTGTTCTTCTTCCTTTTTTAGATGTCGAACGCAAACAACAACGCTTCTGGGTCAAACTCCTCTGGTTCATTCTCACTCATGAACTTGTGTGGGAAAGTGATCTTCGATGGGACCAATTTCAGTAATTGGATCCACAACATTCACATGGTCACTCGCTAAGAGGACAAAGAATATGTCCTCGACGAGAAGCTAAAGGAGATTGATATCGAAACTGCTACCGCTGATGAGATCGCGGCCTACGAGTCCCACGAGCGTGATGCCACGAAAGTCCATTGCATCATGCTCGCGACTATGACTGCTGAGCTCCAAAAGTCCTATGAGGACAAGTACCCCTATGAGATGCATCAGGATCTGCTAGAACGCTACCACCAGAGCGCTAGGCAAGATAGGTATGAGATCATCACTTCGAGGATCACTACCAAAATGGGTAATGGAGAGTCCCTTACCGCCAATCTGCAAAAAGATGCAGAGATATGTTGATCTCCTGCTGAAGTTGAATGTGAACTTCGATGAAGAGCTAGCAATTGACATCATCCTTCATTCATTGCCTTCCTGCTATAGCCAGTTCTGCATGACCTACCACATGAATAAGGAAGATGTCTCTTTGAACAAGCTTCAGGGCTTGTTGAGGACTGCTGAGAGCAACCTCAAGGATAAATCTGTTGCATCACCTCGAACTCCAGCTGCTACCCCTGTCTTGGCAATAGGGCAAGGGAAGGGTAAGAAGAGGAAGGCCTCCTCAAGGGGCCACCACAAGGGAAAGTCCCATGATGGCACCTCTTCTAGTGGAACCAAAGTTGGTTCTGCTAAACCCAACTCAAACCCTAAAGTGGCAGAGTGCCACTACTGCCACAAGATAGGGCATTGGAAGAGAAGCTACCCAAAATATCTGCAAGCCATTAAGGATGGGAAGATCAAGCCATCTTTCGCAGGTATTTACACAATTAAAACTAATAGTTTATCACATGCTACTTCTTGGGTTCTTGATACAGGATGTGGTTTCCACATATGTTATGATTTGCAGGGACTAAAAAGAAATAGGGATGTGGAGCGTGGAAGGATGAATCTGATCATGGGAAACAGAAGATCGTCGCATGTGACCAAGATTGGAGTTTATTCCTTAGTGCTTAGTAATGGTTTAGATTTAAATTTGAATAATTGTTTCTATTCTCCAGATATGGCTAGAAACATCATTTCATTTCATGGTTTATATAAACAAGGTTTTATATATTCATTTGATAATGAAAAGGGTTCTATCTATGCTTATTTTAATAATGTTTTATATTTTGAAGCATTGCCTTGTAATGGAATATATGAAACTGTGATGGTTGTAGACAACTTAGAAAATGATGTGTTGTGTGCGGATTCTTCCAATAGTATGGATAAAGCATGCTTGTGGCATTGTCGTCTTGGACATGTTAACAAGAGACGCATAGCTCAACTCCAAAAGGATGGAGTGTTGGAGTCATTCGACCTTAGGGACGATGACGTGTGCGAGACTCAGTCCATGTATGACAACCAAGTTTGGAATTTGGTTGACAATGTACCAGGTCGTAAGACGGTCGGGTGCAAGTGGATCTTCAAGAAGAAGACTGATGTGGATGGAAACGTGCACAGTTATAAGGCGCGATTGGTTGCGAAGGGTTTCACTCAAACTCCTAGAGTTGACTACGACGAAACCTTTTCACCAGTTGCGAAGATAAAGTCTATCAGGGTGATGCTGGCCATTGCTGCATTTCATGACTATGAAATATGGCAAATGGATGTCAAAACTGCTTTCCTTAATGGGAAGTTGGCTGAGAATGTTTACATGGCTCAGCCAGAGGGTTTTGTCAATGCGAAGTATCCCAATAGAGTGTGTAAGCTTGAGAAGTCCATTTATGGACTTAAGCAAGCGTCTCGCAGATGGAATCTTTGTTTTGACGAGAATGTCAAAGAGTTTGGTTTTCTGCGAAGCGAAGATGAATCGTGTGTATATGTCAAAGCCAGTGGGAGTGTAGTAAGCTTTCTCGTATTGTATGTCGATGACATACTACTCATTCGAAATGACATCCCGACATTGCAGGAGGTTAAGTCCTGGCTCAGGAAGTGCTTCGCTATGAAGGACCACCGAGAGGCTTCCTATATTTTGGGAATAAGGATAGTGAGAGACAGAAGTAACAGACTAGTAGGACTTAGTCAGAATACTTACTTGGACAAGGTACTAAAACGTTTTAGTATGGAGAATTCAAAGAAAAGGGAGTTACCCATACAGAGTAATGCCAAGTTGAGTAAGACTCAGAGTCCGAGTAGTGAAGTCGAGATAGCAGAGATGTGTCGAGTACCTTACGCTTCCGCAGTCGGCTCGATCAAGTACGCTATGACTTGTAGTCGCCCTGATGTGGCCTTCGCTTTGAGCATGGTCAGCAGATATCAAGGGAACCTTGGCAGAGCGCATTGGATCGCGGTCAAGAATATTCTTAAGTACCTTTGGAGGACCAAGGAATGGTTTCTAGGCTTCGGTGGGAGTGATGACTTAAAGGTGCGAGGGTATAGTGACGCCAGTTTTCAGACTGACAGGGACAAATATCGTTCGCAGTCGGGTTGGGTCTTTACCCTCAATGAAGGAGCAGTAACTTGGAAGAGTTCCAAGCAGGAAACCGAGCTGATTCAATGTGCGAATCAAAGTACATTGCAGCAAGCGAAGCGTCAAAGGAGGCAATATGGTTGAAGAACTTCATTGGAGACCTTAGAGTTGTGCCAGCCATAAAGGAGCCTATGGAGATTTTCTGTGATAATGAAGGAGCGGTTGCCTTAACCAAGGAACCAAGAGATCACGGTAGATCTTGACATATCGACAGAAAATATCACTTTATTCGACATCGGGTGGAAGAAGGACTCCTCGTAGTGAAGATGGTATCGTCAGAGGATAACCCAGCAGATCCGCTTACGAAGGGACTGAGCAGGGTTAAGCACTTGTAGCACGCTAGGAGCATTGGGCTGAAGGACGATATTAGTTTAGATTAGATAGTTTGGAAACGTGTAATAGATAAGTTGTTATTAACATTTGATGATTAAATAGAGGAGTATTATTTATTAGTAATGTTACTGTCTTATGTTAATCTTTTACCTATTGTTTCATTTTGCATGTTTTGACTTCCTGACTGATTGAATTATTTGATAATAATCAAATTATTCAAACGGTCCACAGTCGTTCATATGTTGGAAGTAGATATGAATGAAGACTATCATGAATTGGTGTGTAGATTGCCTAAAGTGTATTAGACATAGCAAAGGTTTGCTACAACGTTCATGAGTGCTTATGAACTTGATTTGAGCATTGGAATAAACCCACACTTGCTGGAATCACTTCATGGAATTTATCACGAGTGAGCGCAAGGTGGTAATATTATATGGTCTTAAAACCTAGATATATGATTTATTGTTTGCTAATTGGTTGTGCATTGATAATGCGTAAACGCATTAGTAACTTGATGTTATAAAACGCATTGTTGTGTATGATTTGATTAGTGAATAGTAAATGCATATAAGTCGAAGTTTATCTATTCCTTATATCCTAAGAGGGTAAAAGCGATATCAGGGCCCCTCGATGATTTGATTTGACTTATGTGCCGGGCCCAGTCAGGACTGAATTGATGTGTTCAATTAAGTTCTATGTCAAATAAATCTGAGATCGAGAAACCAATTGCTGGACAATAAGTATGACAATGTTCCATGTAATTGTCCGCACGATATCTAGAACAGAGGATTATACGATCCCTTATCTGAAGGACAGGTTACTGATAAGATAGAGTTTGACAGCGTCTTTGAGAGCTACGATTGCTAATCGGATAGTGCTTGCATTTATAGTTACTAGACTTATCCAAGTGGGAGACTGTTGGATTAGTGTCTAAGCCCGTAACTATATTTGGTAAGTACTTGACCCAGTTGTGCATGGTCCTTTTGGGTTGCCTTCATCGTAGCAACTTGACAGGGTGATTTATGAAGAGAGAAGAGATATTATTAATATATTATGAGAATAATATATTAAAGAAATAATAATATTATTTGATTAATATTAGTCATAGATTAATTAAGAATTAATTAGGTGACTAAAAGAGGTTAATTGAATAAAGGGGCTTAAACTGTCAAATGTGTGATAGTTGTATTTTAGGCTAGGAAACCCTATGGAGCAAGGGGTGGACGAAATTATGGGAGGATCCCATCAAAATTTCATCCAAGGGCCTTAATCCAGAAGGTTCCATGGGCTGCTTGGTGATTAAGTTGTCCATTAGGGTTTTGGCTGAAACCCTAGAAGCTCACAGTATAAATAAACCCCATGGTTTGGAGAAATCGGCCACCTTGCTTCCTTGGGGAACCCTAGAGCCGATTTCTACATCCCTCCTCTCTCTCCAAATCAACCTCTTGCTAGTTGGTGTTTGTAAGCCATTAGAGGAGTGACAATTGTGACTCTAAGCTCCAAGAACAAGAAGATTCAAGCAAGCAATTAAAGGTATTCATCTAGATTTGATTTCATATGTCAAGTTTCTATTGTATTCACTAGATCTGGAATTGTAAGTCTTGGATACAATGCATGTTCAATTAGAGAAACCTAGATCCAAGCATTAGGGTTTGCATGTGCACATAGGAAAGTTCTTATGGCTCAAACCGATCAACTGATTCGCCTGAACATCATCGAGTATCTAGGCTCACAAAAATTTAGTTGGCCTTGCCATCAACTCACCCTTGTGAGAGTCTAGACTCATAAAAATTAATGTTGATCTTGTCATCGACTCACCCCTTGACTATCAGCGTAATGCTAGCATGCCCGTATGTTGGACTTCCACACAAAGCTAGAATGCCTTAGCCCACCATAAAATATGTTGACACATACATAACAAAGATAAACAGACAAATCAGTATCACAACTAACAATCTACAAGTCTACCTGCCTAACATCATACTACAATACCACTACAACCTAACATACAGAGGATACATACTTTAATATATAGTATAGTGAGAAAACTCACCTAAAAACTACCCGAACAACTATCAACGATCCAACCAGCGAGTAGGTGCTCCAAACACGAAACGACCTATAATGTTATAACTGATCAACAACTAAGAAAATATGTTAACAAAAGCTAAATCTTTCACTAATACCTATAGCACTGGATGACTTTAAAAAAAGATTAGCTAGTCGAGACAGTCGGGAAGTAGGATCATTTCGGCATATAGGTTTTCTTAAATCTAACAACCAGAAAAATACACTGAATGACACCACACTAGTAATTAGATTTATTAGTATAATAAATAGGATTAATGATTAATCTAATACACAGGTTCATAATAATGACAATCGGTATTCTTCATATCAAGTTATAATTAAGCAAAAGTATAACTTACCCGATTGACGAACTGAGAATATATACGAGCAGAACTTCGACGCTTATTTCTTATATCCTTCCGAAACCTCCAGCACTTCGCTACTGAAACTTATGAAACTACAGAATTAGAAGTCGAATCAGGAGGGACAAAAATACTTGAGGGTGAGAGAGAAAGACTCTTCTTGAAAGTGACTGGGGCAACAAAGGAAGGATGGGTGACATTCCTTTTATAGGGCAGAAAAAGGAAAAGCACCCTGCACCCTGTGGTAGGTGGGTTGGGCGGTTCCTGGTGCTATCACGCGGCGGGTTGGAAGCCGAGTGCTGCCTGTTGCCTTCCTTTTAGGTTTCTTCTATTTTTTTTGTTTTCTTCTGATAATTGTAACTTTCTCACACGAGCTTTGTTTTCGACGTTCTTTATATCCACGATTTCGTAATTCAGATTACTACGACTTTATTTATACTACTCAGTCTAAAACGTAATATGTTTCTCTTTCATTTTATATAAACATTGTCTAATATTAATATAGTGAAAATGATCTTCCAAAATTAATAACTTCTTCATACGACGTCATATTTTGTCGTTCTTTATACTCACATGTTCGTATTTTCATCTACTACAAATTTAGTATGGATTAATTTGGCTATAACGCAAGGTATCCTCACTATGTATTTCATAAAATACGTTTTAATAATTTAGACTATAAACTGAAAATGGGGTGTTACAACTCTCCCCTACTTACAAGGATTTCATCCTTGAAATCTAACTTTTACTTAACTTCAAGATAATACATACACACTATCTCCTCGGAGTTCTTAAGACCAACTCGAAATGTAACAACCCAAAAACCAGAGAAATTGTTTCATTTTAATTTAAGGTTGCAATCATAAGTTCAATACCAAAATCCAATACATAATCATAAAAAGTCATCATAGTGTCAATAACAGGAAATGCGGAAAATAGTGGAGAGTGAATGTTGCGCCATCAAGACGGACCCTTCCCCTTAGAACCGGGAGTACCTGAAATCATAATACAAACTGTAAGCTAACGCTTAGTGGGTTTTCCCAAAATAACACATACTAGTCATAACAATGGGCCCCGCCCTACGGTTCATTCCAACCCAACACGAGCATGGGCCCCCGCCCTGGGGTATATTTCAACCCAAACATGTCACAGTGCGCCCCGTCCCGGGGTATATTTCAACCCAACATATCATATTGGACCCCGCCCTGGGGTGTGTTTCAACCTGATCACAACATGTAACACACAACAACTAACATATTGCATCAACAGATAATGGGCCGGCCTTGGTGCCTTCGACCCGTAATATCGGGAAGATACTTGCCTCGATTTGCTGAAAATAATAACTGCTCAGCTACCAATCTCCAAAAATCTCACACTGTATAATTATACAAAATACCCTAATTAAAATTATGATACAAACCCAACCAAGGCCCAAAATCCCTAAGTCCAGACTCTTCAAATAAGGCCCAAAAGCATTTTCCTTTCAATGGGCCCAACCATATTCGTCCCATTTACAATAACGGATCTAAGGCCCAAAAGGCCCAACCCATGACACTAGAAGCCCACAAAGGAGACTGGGTCCACCTAACATAAAAAGGCTACGGCCCATAATACAACCCTAAACTCCTAGGGTCTAAAAACAAAGCCCACCGGCCCAATTACCGCAACCCACTGCTGAGTACGCGGGGCGTACTCAGCTTGTACGCTAAGCGTACACGCTTAAGGGCCTATACGCTACGCGTACGAGCTTGTACACCCAACATACTCCTCAGGATTGCGAACTTTTCATTTTTAGCTCTTATTTGGTTAAGACACTTGCTCCAACACCTAGAACTGACCTCCTTGAATTGGTTAATCACGTAAAGTTGCCAACTTTACGTGCATGCATGGCTTAATGAAGCTCAAAATCCCAAAAGAGCTTAATAAATTACTTAATGCTTGCATGGAGGTCACAAACACCATAAAGTTTGCACCTTTAAGCTGAAAGAGGACATTAAACATCTAGATCTACAAGGTTTGGCATCTCAAATGGTCTTGACTCATCAACACCTTGCAAAAGGGAACAAAAAGACCAAAACAAGCTCAAGAGGTGTAAGGTCCTGAAACGGATCTTTACCAATGATCAAGGCAATCAGACAATCATAAGCAATCAGAATAATGGTAGAAGAAGAAGTGAAATCAAACAATCAAGCTTGCACACGTTTATTACTGAAAACGTCTGGTACAACTCGATACAGTAAAACGTGAACTCTATGGCATCAACAACTAGACAAAGACCTACAACTCTTCTATTTATACTAGACTTGGGCCGCAAACTGGGTTTACGGTCGTAAACAGGTTTACGGCCGTAAACTCACTATCCGACCGTAAACTGTTAAACAACCCACAAAATTACTTTAAAGACTCAAAAGAACAAATACAATGAAAGCCTAGACCGAACCATTAACTAGACCCTTCAATCTCCCCCTTGGTTTGGTGCTAGCTTGGACTCAGTCTTTATCAACTACCAGCACGTCTGACTTTCCCATAGCTCCATACCACATCTGTTTTATGATAATGTCAGCAACCATGGCAGTGTACTCCTTAGCAATAGGCTCAAAAATGTCTTCAGCAACCTTGATCTGATGATGAGAGAGCTGATGTATATCCCACTTTCCGAAATGTAGCAGATCTCTCTTATCATACAAGCGGATACAACCCTCTTTAAGCTTGATGACAGCAGAAGCTGTAGTTTCATCAAACACCCAGTATTGCATGGATTGTAGAGATCCATCTGGATGGTTCTGAAGGATAGGAATCTACTTAACTTGAGTAGTAGCGGGCCACATCACAGACCGAAGAGGCTGATTGGTTTTGGGATCAAAGACACTTGGGTATATCTTGATAATAGACTCTGCAGTCTTCATTGAGGGAAAACCCTTTGCCACTTGATTTTCCAAAAATAACTTGAACTGAGTCGCCTTGGGTTCATTTGATGGATTTGCAAAAGGAGCCTTAGACAACTCCGCAAGATCAACCCTGGTCCAAGAGTGGAAGTCGTGAGCATCTTTATACAATTCAGTATTTCCACTCTTCCTTCTTACGATCCACATTTTCAGAGGGTCATGGAATCCCCATGAGATGATCCCTGACCTATCACCATAAACGTCTCTGAAGTGATTTTCTCCAAGATCCGTAAAGGTGATGTTTGGTTGATCCCCGGGAGCATTCTGATCCGAGCTCTTCTTGAACAAAATTTGACCCTTCTCAGCAGACTTGGCTAGTTTAGCACGTTTTAACGCCACGACATTCGGAGCCTGTACTGGTTCTTTGTCAAAACGATCGACAACAGTGGTTGTTCTTGTAGGTGGTGGAGCTATGGGAGCATCTTGATTGGGAAGATAGATCTTTGGCTCATCGACAGATGACTTGAATTTGTCGCCAAAATCTTCTTCCAGCTTTTTCTTTAGATCGTAGTAGCTGGCGGTCAACAAACCAAAATGCGTCTGAATATCAGTGATCTGCTTTGTCTTCAGAGCCTTATCTTCAAGAAGATCAGCAACTTAAATATTGAGCTTGGTATTCTCAGTTTGAAGATCTGTAACCTTGATATTAAGCTCGATATTTTTCAGATTCAGCACACCGATCTCCTTCTGAAGTCCAAGGATTGTAGGATTCTCTTCTCCAGATCTGCCATCCCCAATAGATATTCCTTTACCACGTGAGGGAGGCGTTGTGAATTGTTCTTCAGCCAAATGCATGGCTAGCCTCACAGAAGCAGCGTCATGATCTGGCCTGGGGGGAGAGAAATCTGTGGGGAAGGAAGAGCCACCAGCTTCATAGAAGGTACTAGGACCTTCACTGAAAGGTTCAGATGAAACGATAGCAGGAGTGGTTGTTGGTGCAGTTGAAAAACCTTGAAATACACTCGAATCAAGGATTCCCTGTCTAGGGTCAAGTATTCTTCTCTTTATCGGAGGTTGAGAGGCCTGCGTAGTTGTGCGATCACTCTCCAATGGCTTAGATGTAGGTAAAACAACATCACGGGGAGGAATCCCTGACACTGTCACCATAGGAATTGCTATTTCCGCCATTGGATTGGTAAGAGGAGGCGTGGCTTCGAGAACGTCTTCTTTTTCTCTTATCTCTGTTGCTAGATTAGAAACTTCATCGATATTGTCAAGTAGAGTGTTGAGGTTTTCACCGGTCATGAAGTCTTCATTACTACCAAAATTTAAAGGAATTTCATCCTTATCGAACCCAGTGAGATCGAGGTCTTCATACAAATCAATCTCCGTTCCGCTTTTTGAAGATCCCTCATTATAATCACTTTGGACCTGAACAAATGTCAGTTCATGTTCCTCAGCTACTTGTGCATTAGGAGCTGGAGCATTTTCTTCTTCATCATGATCCGACACTATGATGACATCTTCATAAATAACCTTCTCTGAAGAAGTAGGGTCAGAGGATGCTTTATTTGACGTTCCATGAGACTCGGATGACTCATTCAGCTCAGCAAATCTTCCGAACTTCACAAGGGGATGCAATCCTTGGAAAACGACTTTGCCCCTTCGATTCTGCTTTATAAGTCCAACAGTGTGAGGACCTAACGACTTCATATCTAGGATTTCTCCCTCTTTGACTATCTCCGTAAATTTAGTGTCAATGAACACCTGGATGAACCTAGGGTACAGCAAGAAAGAATCTCTGGTATCCCGGTTTATAGCATTGATGTTTACTATGAACTCATCCAATATAAACTTTGAGAAGTTGAAGTCGATTCCTGTAGCTAGTGAAACAATTGCCCCTGTGTTCCTCAGCGAGATCTCATCAGCACCTGACCTTCTGCCCGTGATACAGCTCACAAATACGTGAGCCAAGAATCTCTAGTAGGGTGGCAGAAGCTTTTTCACAGTGGGAGGAAAAGTGCCTTCGTATCCCATCTTCTTGAGAACCTTGTGGATATCTTCAATTCCGATCTCAGTAGGAAAATTAGGTTGATCATCGATCAGCAATGCTTCTCTGATGAACTGCTCAGTAATCACAATCTTGCATCCTTTCACAGTAGCTTCAACAGTAACTGCTCCATTGTTGTCTCTTGTCATCTTAGCAGTCTGCTAGAACTCCCTGATAATTCTCTGATAGACGACTGGGTTCACAGTAATGGCAGAGATTAGGCAGCATTCTTTCAGCCTGTAGATCATCGACCTGAAATCTCCATGGGCAGCAGGAGGATCAGCCAGTACAATAGCCAAGTTATGCATGTCAGCAAACTTCAAACTTGCCATTGATCTGCACTAAAATAGGCCAAGTAAGAAAACAAAATATTTGAGCAGGTAAAGATTTAAGTTTTCTTAATTAATCAATTTCCTTTTGGCCAAAAAAAAATATTTCGATCAAAAATTTGGAGTTTACGGTCAAACATGGTCAAAATAGGGTTTACGGTCCAGATTGGGTTTACGGTGAAAAATGGTCAAATAGGGTTTACGGTCCAGATTGGGTTTACGGCCGTAAACCCATGGCAGTAAGCTTCTAACCGTAAACGGAGTTTACGGTCGTAAGCTCCTCCGAAACTATAAACGCCGACGAACTGAAAAACCTCGATTAATCCCCCAGAATCAGTTGAATCGATGAACAAACAACATTTCCTCAGTCGGTTTTAGCATACCTTTGATGTGGACTAAATGATTTTGCAAAAAACACACAAATTTTTTTCGAGATGAGAGAGAGTAGAGAGGATTTGCGGCCGGAAGGATGAAAAGTGAGGTGGAAAGGGTTTCCAACAGTAAACTCCACCTTTTATACCCCTTTTGAATTTACCTGTCTCCCACACAGTATAAGGCACAGTCCAAATCCCAATTAATTTTTCAAAAATAAAGCTTTTTGAGGATTTTAAAATTAAAATAAAAATTAAAATTATACTAAAAATAAAATAAAATAATTTCTAAAATTAAATTTTGACAATTATAAAAATAAAATAAAAATAAAAATAAAAATGAGATAAAATAAATACAGACTAAACTTTATCTCAAAAATTACTGAAAATAATTTTGTGACACTGGGATCAAAGTTATTAGACAACCTTAATCCACTTGTCGGTACGTTTATCTTCACGTCTTTGTCTGGTCGATCGACGGTATTGTGGTCCACTTAAACACGAAAAATTGTGACAGAATTAAGACATACCATTAGTTACAAGACAAAGTGATCCTAAGTTCCTAGATAATATTTCTTAAGGACCATTCAGCTGACGACGACCAGAAATATTGTTGTCCACCTAAATTGAGCAGCGAGATCTATAGACAATCTGTAAGTGTTCAATTTTAATTGTACTAGAACATGCTTCCCGCTTCCTGATATGCTCCAGTAATCAAGGACTTCCAGAATACTCCTTACATCGGGTGAGCAGACAATTATTAAGAGAGAAGATAGATTTAGAATGCATATGCTATACACCCAGGTCGGATCTCTTCCAATCACGCAGAGGGTGAAACATATGACTAACTGAAGTTTTAGAGGGATAGAGAAAAAGAATTATGCATATACTGTGTACCAGGTCGGATGGAAAATCACGCAAAGGAGACAATATATGGCTAACAGATAGAAAGAATTGCATAGATAGAAGATGCAGAGAAATAGAGTTGCATATGTTATAGTCCAGGTCGGATCTCTCGATCACGCAAAGGAAGTAACATATGACTAACAGATAGATAGAGAGAAAACAATTTTCTACAGACCTAATTTTTCGGAATTCACCAGTCACCCCATCAGTACCGGAATTAAGGACAGAATCTGCACATCGAGGAAAGGTTAATCCACAGTTCCAGATACGAGTTCTTTTAATGTGACCAGTAGATTCCCATATATATCTCCCTGCTCAACCCATCCAAGCGTCGTATTGTCAGGCTAAACAGATTTAGCTAGGTCAAGATTTGTCAAGTCTATAAGTTCCTTAAGTTCAATTCTGCCTAGTCAAGTCCATTTTTAATCTTTCATGCCTACCAGCGCATCGAACACAGAGCAAAAACAATTTAATTTTGGGTACGTTACGCAGACTCAGATTGCCTGTTATCACTTGGTAATATCACTTCCCGTCACAACACCTACAAGCAAAAACTGTTAGCAACATATTTTTTATTTTCTGATTTTCTTTTTTTTTAATGTTTTTGGATTTTTGAATGTTTTTGTTTATTTCTCCCCCTAAATTTGTGCATGGGTGAGAATGAAATCACTAAAATGCGCAAATTTAAACTAACCTATCCTAAAAAAACTTTAATCCTCAAAACGAATCATTTTCAAAAATCCCACAAGCACATCGAATCGAGCTTTGTTAAAAGGCTTGGTGAACAAGTCCGCTACATTATTAGCAGATGGAACCTGTTCTAGCCGGATGAGCGAGCGCTCATAACAATCTCTGATAAAATGAATTTTGATATCAATGTGCTTGGTTTTGGAATGTTGGACAGGATTTTTAGTAATTTGAATCGCGGCCTCCTTATCACAGTAAATGGGGGTTTCTAGATAATTCAAACCGTAATCCAACAGCTGATGTTGGATCCAGCTAACTTGAGAGCAACAAGCAGATGCAGCAACGTATTCCGCTTCTGCTATTAAGGTCGAGACGGTATGTTGTTTCTTGCACTGCCACGACACCAGCCTACCGTCTCGACCTCAACAGCAGAAGCGGAATACGTTGCTGCATATATTCATGAAGGGAGAGGTACTGATAAACGGATGATGTCAGATCAAATAGAAGAGAAGGAGAAGAAGAAGATGATGAATCTTGTATGTATTGATATGAATGAAAATCTGGATACAAGATTCACACACACTTACACACACTCTCTTTTCTCTCTCTCTAGAACACCTTCAAATGCACACACTTAAGCTCCTCTATTCTCATTTTAATAAATCAATTCGTTCCCGAAGAAACTTAATCGTAGTTTCACAAGATGGATTACATGAAACTTCTTTGACTGGAACGTTTGAAGAACTCATTTTTTTTAAATATGCCCTTTGACTAAAAACTCAAAAGTCAACCTCAAAAGTCAAATTTAAAAAGTCAAACTCAAAAGTCAAACTTGAAAAGTCAAACTTAAAAGTCAAACCGAAAAGCTAAATTTGAAAATTTAAAAGTTAAACGAGAAAGTCAAAGTTTAAAGTCAAAGGTCAAACTTTAAAAGTCAAAGTCAAAACTTTAAGATCAAAAGTCAAAAATAAAAATCAAAAATTAAAAACTAAAATTTTGGATGAAAATGGAATTTCAAAATAAAAGAAATTGAATTTTTGGGCTAAAAGTGCTAAAAATGCGAAATTGGGTTGCAGCAGCGAAGCCTTTTGAATTAAGTCGTGAAGGATTTGAACAAGTTGCTAGCTAGTTGGGTTGGTAAGGCGCAAAAGTGAGGAATCAGAGGTCGCGAGTTCGATCCCCTGCACCCCCAAATCCGGCTCTAATTTTTTTAATGTGCGAGGATGAAGACTGCTGCTTGCGAGGACGTGCAAGGGCGAGGTGCGAGGCTGCTGAACGAGAAGGCGTGCGAGGTGCGAGGTGCTGGCCGCAAACCGAGGTCCGCAAACTCCGGCCGCAAGCACCGGCCGTAAACTGTTTCCGGCCGTAAACTCCGGCGGAACCCTAGCCGTAAACGCCGCTGCCGCCTCGCTGGTTACGACCAAAAACAGCGATTTTTGCCCCTTTTTGCTCCAAAACTCGATCAAAAACACAAAGAACAAACCCCCCCTAATTTTCAAAGTTCTATCCAAAAACGCAGGAATTTTTCAAAAATAAGATCAAATATGCTCCAGATCTGACAAAAATGTCTGATACAATCCAAGCTCTGATACCAATTGTAAGGTCTTGAAACGGATCTTTACCAATGATCAAGGCAATCAGGCAATCATAAGCAATCAGAATAATGGTAGAAGAAGAAGTGAAATCAAACAATCAAGGTTGCACACGTTTATTACTGAAAACGTCTGGTACAACTCGATACAGTAAACCGTGAACTCTATGGCATCAACAACTAGACAAAGACCTACAACTCTTCTATTTATACTAGACTTGGGCCGCAAACTGGGTTTACGGCCGTAAACAGGTTTACGGCCGTAAAATCACTATCCGACCGTAAACTGTTAAACAACCCACAAAATTACTTTAAAGACTCAAAAGAACAAATACAATGAAAGCCTAGACCAAACCATTAACTGGACCCTTCAAGAGGATATCTAAACAATAGATGTGCAAGGTAGAAACTTTATACCTCCATAAGCTTCCTAAGATGATGAAGATGTTTGATCTAGAAGCTTTACCACATCCAAGGATTGCACCATAAACTCTTCTCCTTGCAAACACCCAAAAATGGCTTCCTTTTGACACTCCAAGCTCAAACTTACTTCCAATGGCAATAAGGGTTTCTAGGGACGTTGAGAGGCAATGAAGGCTGATAGAAGTGAGGTCCTAAGGTCATAGAGGGTTTAAATAGGACACAAGACCAAACATTTAGGGTTTCTAATCCAGGCCACGTACGCCCCACGTACCTCGTTGTACGTACCGCGTACGAGGCTCCGATGCTCGATGACACACGACCTCGTACGCTAAGCATACATGCGCGTACACCTAGCGTACAAGCATGTACGCTAAGCGTACATGCGCTTACGCCTAGAGTACGAGGGGAGGGTCCTTTGCCAAAAACTTAATAAAAAATAGAGGAAAATTACCTGGATTTTTGGATGTTACACGAAACCTAGCCAATCCTACCATATCAATTCCACCCATCCGTAATTAACCAACCACTATACTTCATGAAACATCCCAAAAATACAGTCCAAAAATTTCATTTTAATTCATTAATAAAAACCATAAGTATCAAAAGCCATAAATTGTGTATCTCAAAAAATATCATAACATCTGTCAATGTATCAAAATCATATCTCAAAACATCAGAGTGAATCCTCCCAAGCTAAAAGCTGTGTTGTGTGCCATGCAGTTAACCCGAGCTCTTCCCCTTACTAGCGGAAGTACCTGAAACCAAAACTGAAAACTATAAACACGAAGCTTAGTGAGTCTCCCCAAAATACCACATACCATACACATAATCACATAATAGCATACCTTGGGCCTTGCCCGACATCAGACGAATCCAGCATCGGGCCCCACCCGGCATCGGACCGAAATCTGGTATACATATAACATATCATCAAACATATAACATAAACACATAACATAACATATAAAAATTCCTCAGGCTTGCCCCAGCATCGGACCGAAGCCCGAAAAATATAAACATAACATATAAGCTAAACATTCCTCGGGCTTGCCCGACATCGGACTGAAGCCCTGAACAGATAAACAAAAACATGCAAGAGTCACGAAGACATCGAGCATACAAACATTCCTCGGGCTTTCCCCGACATCGGACTGAAGTCTGGAAACATATAACATACCTCGGGCTAACCCCGACATCGGACCTAAGCCCGACATATGCTAACATACATAAACGGGCCGGCATTGGTGCCTTCGACCTGTTCTACTGAAGGAAAACTCACCTCACAAATAACACTTAGTCAAAATCCAAACAATTCTTCTTAGGGTAAAATGGCTATTTTACCCCTGATCTAAATGGACCCATGACCTAGGCCCAAATCCATAACGTAAAGGCCCAAATCAATGCAGCCAACTAATGGCCCACTTATGGCCCAATTTTCTAGATTGGGCCCAACTTCCCAAATGGGCCTCCCCTCAAATCTAATATACAATAAAGTCCATTATCAGCCCAAACGAATAATCCACTAAGGTCCATAATCAACTAGTCTAAGGAAAAGACCCAAAAAGGCCCACTGTTGCAACGAACGCAGGGCGTTCCCTTGTGGAATGCTGGGCATTCCTCCTTGGTTCAGATCGCGAGCCCCAATGGGAACACAACGCGTTCCAAGGACCAACGCAGGGCATTCGCATCCAGCTTTCAAAAACGGGCCATTAATCACTTAATGCTTAAGCTATGCTATCCAATCACAAATCCAAGCTATCTAGGACCTCTAAAGTCATAAGGTCATGGACTTGGTGACTTTGCATGTCCCCATGATTCCAAGTCTCAAGAAATAGCAATCAACTTCCATTAATGTGGTCCTAACTCTTGCATGAACCCATTAAGACCTCAAAGATCGAAACTTTACTGATGTAGGGACACCATTAGCATCAAAGGTGGCAACCCTAGGCTTATAAACGAATTTGAGTCATAAAGATCCATTCTTGGGGACTAAAAAGGTCCAAAACATCATTACACTAGATCTAAGCATACTTTAGGAAATTTGTGAACTTTATACCTTCAAAGAGTCCTAAATGATGATGCTATCTCGGATCTATGAGCTCAAGATACTCAAGTTCCTCTTCACTAGCTTCTCCTTCCTTCTTCCAAGCTTCTAAGATCCAAAAATAACTTCACAAGGCCAAACACACACAAGAATGATAAAAGGAGGCTACCTAGGGTTTTCTGAGGTTGAGAGGCTGGTAAGGAGGCCAGGGTTTGAGTCATAATGATGTTTATATAGGTCCCAAACCCTAGAAATTAGTGTTTGCATTCAGCATGGGAACGCAGCGCGTTCCTCAGGGGAACGCCCCGCGTTCGGGCTCTGCCTCCAAAATCCAAAGTTGGCATAAATGGTCCCTACTTCTTCCAAATTCCATAATAACAAGGTCCAAAAGCAGAAAATCAATATAAGGGACCAAAAGTGTAATTTATACCTGGACTGGGTGTTACAATTCTCCCCCACTTGAATCAGACTTCGTCCTCGAAGTCTGCTGCGTCTGGAAATAACTCTAGGTAATGCTCCCTCATCTCCTCCTCGGGCTCCCAAGTCCATTCTAAGCCCTTGCGGTGCTACCACTGTACCTTCACCAGCTTCACTCTCTTGTTCCTCAGCTCCTTTGTCTTCCTGTCGAGAATGGATACGGGTCTCTCGATGTAGTTCAGGCTATCATCCACCTGTATATCCTCTAAAGGCATAACTGCGGAGTCATCCACTAAGCACTTCTGTAGCTGGGTGACATGAAAAGTGTTTTGTATCTGGCTGAGCTCTACTGGAAGATCCGAATAGTAAGCAACCCGACCCACCCGAGCCAAAACCCTGAACGGACCGATGTACTTGGGGTCCAACTTGCCCCAATTCTTGAACCGGATGACACCTTACCAAGGTGACACCTTCAGGAAGACCATGTAGCCCACCTGAAACTCCAAGTCTGAACGACGCTTGTCGACATAACTTTTCTTCCGACTCTAAGTAGTCTGGAGCGTGCTCCGGACCTGCTGGATCCTCTTAGTGGTCTTGAGTACTACCTCTGTACTCCCCATGACCCTCTGTCCGACCTTGCCCTAACAGATAGGGGTCCTACACTTCCTCCCGTAGAGCATCTCAAAGGGAGGTCAGTCTATGCTGGCGTGGTAACTATTGTTATACGAAAATTCCGCTAACGGAAGATACGTATCCCAACTGCCACCGAAATGCAAGACACATGCGCACAACATGTCCTCGAGAGTTTGAATCATCCTCTCGCTCTGTCCATCCGTATGAGGGTGGAAAGAGGTGCTGAAGTGGAGACGAGTACCCATGTCGTTGTGAAACCGCTTCCAAAATCGGGAACTGAAACGAACATCTCGGTCTGACACCACCGAGAAACACACTCCATGTCGTGCCACTATCTCACGCATGTAGATCTCGGCCAGCTTCTCAGCCGATATACTCTCTTGGATCAGGATAAAATGAGCACTCTTGGTCAACCGATGTATGATGACCCATATCGAATCTACTCCACGTGCGGTCCTAGGAAGCTTGGTGATGAAATCCATGCTGATATCTTCCCATTTCCACACGGAAATATCCAACGGCTGCATCTTGCCGTGGGGTCGCTGGTGCTCGGCCTTGTCCTTCCTGCAGGTCAAGCACCACTCTACATACCATGGTACGTCTCGCTTCATGCAGGGCCACTAGTAATTATGGTGAAGATCCCGATACATCTTCGTCACCCCGGGATGGATGGAGAACCTCGCCTTTTGGGCCTCATCCATCAGAACCTATCATACTCTGCCCCAGTACATAACCCATACCCTCCCGTGCTAGGTCAACAAGCCTCGACTGTCATAATCAAATGAGGCCACCTGGCCTATGATCCGCTCACACTTCCGACGCTCCTCCTTCATAAACTCGACCTACGCCTCTCGGATCTGATCAAATAGTAGAGTAATCACTGTCATCCTTAGAGATATGTCTCGAATTGGGGCCGCCACTGCCTTGCGGCTCAGGGCATCGGCCACCATGTTGGCCTTGCCCGAGTGGTAAAGGATCTCACAGTCGTAATCCTTCACCACATCTAACCACCGACGCTGCCTCATGTTTAGATTCGACTGATCCATGAGGTACCTCAAACTCTTGTGGTCCGTGTAAATGGTACAACGAACCCCGTAGAGGTAATGCCGCCAAATCTTGAGGGCGAAAACCACGACCCCCAGCTCTAAATCATGCGTTGGATAGTTCGCCTCGTGAGGCTTCAATTGCCTCAAAGCTTAAGCTATCACGTGACCTCGATGCATCAATACCGCACCCATGCCCATGATCGAAGCGTCACAGTAAAACATGACGTCATTGACTCCCTCCGGCAAGGTCAAAATCGGTGCCTCACATAACCGCTGTCTAAGAGTCTCGAAGGCTGCCTGCTCCTCAGGCCCCCAACGGAATGTCACCGACTTCTTGGTTAGTCGAGTCAAAGGAACAACGATCTTGGAGAAATCCTGGATGAATCTCTGGTAATAACCCGCTAGACAAAGAAAACTCCGAATCTCAGTTGGTGACCTCGGAACCTCCCACTGCATCACAACCTCTATCTTGGCCGGATGAACCAGAATACCCTTCTGGTTAACAAGGTGCCCCAGAAACTACACCTCGCGCAACCAGAACTCACACTTGGAGAACTTTGCAAAAAGTCTCTGCCTCCTCAGTATCTCCAGCACCTCCCTCAGGTGCTCCACATGCTGCTCCTGAGTCTTAGATTAAACCAAGATGTCATCAATGAAGACTATCACAGACCGGTCCAACATCGGTCTGCACACGCGGTTCATGAGGTCCATGAACGCGGCTGAAGCATTGGTGAGCCCAAACGGAATCACCACAAACTCATAGTGACCATAACGATTCTTTCTTCTTCACAAATAGGATCGGGGCTCCCCACAACGAACTACTCGGCCTGATAAATCCCTTGTCTAGTAGCTTTCGTAGTTGTGTAGACAACTCATGCATATCAGGAAGAGCCAACCGATAGGGTGCCTTGGCTATCGGAGCCGCACCAGGTAATAGGTCAATCCTGAACTCAACCTGTCTCTCCGGAGGTATCCAAGGAAAATCCTAGGGGAATACATCCACACACTCTCGCACGATCGGTACATCATCCGCTGTCGTCTTACCCTTATCCCGGGTATCCATAGCATATGCGACATAACCTGCGCAACCCTGCTGAAGGTAGCGCCTCCCTCTCACTGTTGAATATAGAGTCGGTCCACCATGCGGCCCATCGCCATGAATCACCAACCTTCCCCCACTAGGAGTCCGAACTCTCACTAGCTTCTGCTCGTAATCGATCACTACCCCATTAGGGCTCAACCAGTCCATACCAACTATCACTTTATTCCCTCGAAGGGGAATAGGGACCAAATCCTCGGAAAACTGCTCATCAAACAACTACAATGTACATCCTCGGTGAACCCTCGCAACCCTGACGGTCCTATCATCTGTTATCTCCGCGTCAAGTGGGCAATCCAGCTCCCCCGGAGCCCCTACAAACCGCTTGCTGAGCGCGAGCGATACAAAATATCGGGTAGCCCCTGATTCAAACAATACTAGGGCAGATATACCGTTCATAAGGAACGATCCTATAATGCAACACATAAACATAAGCAATAATCAACATAAGTGAAGAGATAAGGAGAAAATACATACCCGTCACCACGTTGGGAGCTGCACGTGCCTCCTCTACTGTCAATAGGCCCTGCTCTTCGCCATAGGTACCTCTGCCCGGCCCTGACAGCCGTCTGTAATCCTCAACGTAACAGGAGCGGGTGCTGCCACCTGCCCTGCCGTTGCTAAACTCGGGCACGCGGACCGCTTGTGTCCCCTCTGATTTCACTGAAAGCAAATCAGAGCTGATGCTGTCGTGGTGGTGGTAGTAGCTGTACAGTCTCTGCTCACGTGACCCGTTGGGCTGCACTTGAAGCATCCTGAACTGCCTGCCTTGCACGTCCCCTCGTGTAACTTGCCGTATTTGCCACAACGGCTGTGGCCCTGCTAGCTCCTAGGTCTGTGGTCTGATACCTTGGGCTTTTTGCCTGCACTCCCTGAATGAACCCCCTCAGTTTTCCTTTTCATCTCCATCTCCAAATCTAACTCTCTCTCCCTAGCCCTGGCAATCATATCCTCCAGCGTCTTGCAGCTGGATCGGCTCACAAACTGGCGAATATCACTCCGCCACATCTCATGATATCGGGCCTTTTTTATCTCCTCATCTGCTACGTACTATGGAACGAGAAGGGCCCTCTCCTTCAACATGGCGGTGATCTCGGTCACCGTCTGAGTCGTCTGCTAGAGATCCTGGAACTCTCTAGCAAGCTGCTACACCTCAATCATAGGTGCAAACTCGGCCATGAACATGGCCAAAAAATCACTCCAGGTCATCGCATTTAGAACTGCATCATCTCCAATGGTTCGTCTGACCTCCTCCCACCAGTTAGGTGCCCTGTCCTTTAGAAGATAGGAAGCAAGTCGGACCTTGTCTCTCTCAGGACATCGGCTCGTACGGAAAGCGTTGGCGACATCATCCAACCATCTGCTGCTAGCAATGGGGTCCCGAGCCACATGGTAGTTTGGATCTCCGCAAGCTCGGAACACTCTGAACGTCATCGTGCGCGACCCCATCATGGCCGCCACCTCGGTGCGGAAAGCACTCAGTCTCTCATCCAAAAACTCAAGGATACCCTCCTTGATCGTATCGAAGATCACATGAGTCTGGTCTGAAACATGCACGTGACCTCAGACGAAATGAACGCTCTCATCTGCTCGTCAAGCTTCTCGGCTCCAGAGACCGAGCCTGATCCCTCATCGGCACCTGAACTGCCGACTGGTCTAGTGCGTAGCGTCACCATACTGAAATACACCAGAACAAACATTAGTATACATTTCACCACTCGAGGGATCTCACACACTACAAGTTTCTTGGGTTCATCTCAACCTTCCTTGATTCAAGTACGAATCCTTTGCTTTCAGTAGTACGAGCCCATATTACCTTCCACATCTATCCATACTTTCCTCAAGAACTGCCTTGACTCCACCAAGCCCCTTCTACTGCTACTGTTGTTCATACACTAATCTCATTCTAGGCTTGCCCTAGGGTAATCACCATCCCACTCTCCGCCATCAGCTGTCGAAGAAGTCCCTGCTATCTCTCCCTAACTAGCTCGCGAATACTATTACATATCACTAAGACCAGATAATTCTTCGAATGAGAGGTCCTACCCTACAACGGTTATACTCAGAAGAGAGCTGCAAAATAGATTAAGTTGCAAACTAGAATAAAAGATTCACCGTTAATTCATAATGGTACCATGTCTACCTCAAACTAGTAGGTCAGGCGCATGAACAAACCTTTGTCATTTAAGGACCTAACAAGTATCTCTTATGCTGATGACTATTCAATCAGGGTAAACCAATGAGTTATGCTCATTGTTTTAGCAAAACATGAGACTTGATGCATACGACAAGCATGCTTCCAGGGACCGGGTCAGGTAAAGATGATTAAATTAAAAATAAACACCCTTCCTTTTTATCAAATTTTTTTATTTGGACCAGGCGATCTCACTTTAAGAATTAAGACAGTGTTAAACAATCAGCGTGAGATGGTGACTCAATGTTCGTAGCATATGTCCTCGCTGATGAGAAACTTAGAGAGATTTTGTAACATATAGCAACATGCTTCTAGGGAAGCTGATGTGTCAAAAGTTGCATACTGGGCTCAAAATTGCCACCGGCAGATTCCTTTTTATATAAATGGTACAATATAAGAACAAAAAATATAAGAATACAAACAAAAGAATTAGTCAAACAAGGAAATAGTTTAAACAGAGAAACATGTGCAACTTTTTCGGAAAGGTGATAAAGACTTGTTTCATTAAATCTTTGGAATTGAATAGTCATTAATGCACTTCCATTTTTCGAGATATCTATCCTTGAATTTTTACCTATAAAAAAGAACAAACAAGATCAACCACGTCACACAAAAATAAAACAACTCATAGAAAACAAGGAGAGATAACGCCTTTAATCCTTGAAATTTTGTAGGTTGATTCCAAGCTTCATGTTTACCAAGAACAAATGAAGAACATGAATCAGTCTTTGTAACCAACGAGTTAGAGGGATCTAATATTTGTAACTTTCGAGCTATAAGATTCACCAAGAAAAAACTTGAAGGTTCCGTACATTGAGATCCATGAAGGAGGAGAAGGTGGGATCACTATCTTGTTGAAGACGCGTTTGGATATTTGAGGTGATGGAGTGCTGGTAATAGCATCAATAGAAATGAGAAATTAAATAGCCTCCTACTTTTTGTTCCTAATATCCTCCTACCTATTTTAGATGGTGACAAGTGTCATTAAATTCAATTTAAATTTGATTGAGATTTTGAATTTGTACACTTGTCATCATCTTAAATAGGTAGGAAGAAAAGTAGGAACAAAAGGTAGGATGATATTTAATTTCTCAGGATTAGACGTGCTATGTCAGCTAACTTTTCTTTATCCTATTTCAACCGAAATAGGTTGTTCAAGATAGAGGGGATATGTGCCCAAAAGAAAACTTAGTGGCATAGATGTCCCCTATTTGGTCTCATCAGCATGAAACAACATGTCAATAGGTGTGTGCATCAGCGTCAATGAGAGGGCAGTTGTTGTTGAAGAAAAGATGCAGAGTCAGCATCAACTAGCTCTTACATGAAAGGTGATGCATTCAAGAATTGACACACTGATCTTAATTAGTTAAGATCAATGTTGAAATGAAGATGGAAGGTCCTGACACATACAGAGGAAAGAGAAGAGCGAACATTGGAAATGATAGTAGAAAAAGAAAGTGTATTTACAATGTATACTTCTTTGGTAAAACAAAAGAAAATTTAATGCACAAAAATATATAGTAAATAAAAAGAGCAGCTTATGTTTAGAATTTTTAAAAGTAGCAAGGCATAATTCAAAAATAGTGTATCGGCGTCTAACCAATAAATCAAACCATATAAATATCGTTTTCTCTAAAAGCAGAAAGCACAATTTTCTTTTCAGAATCAAAGACTTTTCGCTCGTGACGGTTGAAAAGAACTTTGTAACCAGCGTCACAAAGTTCACTGATGGAGATGAAGTTGCCTTTTAGTCCTTCTACATAGAACACATCCTTCAACTTAATTTCCCTACATTCAAATGTTCCAACACCTATCATAGCTCTTCCACTATTCTCACCGAAAATCACCATTGGACCATTCTTCTCTGTAAAATTTGTTAGGAGTGACTTGTAACCGGTGAAGTGTCTAGAACTTCCACTGTCTAGGTACCAAGTTTGACCTAGATTTGGACTTTATTCAGTGTCAGCGTGAAAATCATTAGCGTCACAAATGTCATCAGTTGAATCTTTACAAGAGCCATAATACCCTTAACGTTCAGCGCCTCATCTTCAGATGTCTCCTTTTCATCCACCTATTCTTCATGGTCCTCTTGTTTTGAAATGAAAGCTTTTGGCAGAGAAATGTTTTCCTTCTTCATATTAGCCACCAACTTCTTGTACAAAAGTTCATAGTTCTCAGGGCTCTAGGCTTCTTTCTTTTCCTTGTAATCCCTGGAAAAATGGTCATGGCTACCACAATTAAAGAAGTTACCTGAGTTTCTTTTCTCTGAAGTGGATTTTCATTCTGGACTGCTTCCCTAGAATTGAGCTCTTCTAATCCTGTTTTCTCTGCTTTCTTCATAGCGCTTGACAATAAGTACAGTGCTGGTGACAAGCTCATCAGTGACATCTTCATCACTTTAATCTGAATCGTCTGATTCGCTGATGGTCTTCCATGTTTCCTTTCGAGACACCAGTGTAACAGACTTTTCCTTGTTCGAGCCCTTCATGATATCTTTACGAAGAGCTTTGGTATCTTCATAATTTTGCAGACTACAGAACAAATGTGAGAACAAGGATCTGATTATGCAGGGACAAGGCTTGAAATCTCAAACGTTGAGTTAATGCTTAAGATCAATGTCTGCTTCTTATTAAGTGTTCCAGTCAAGTCTGGCAAGACCAGTCGAGACTGAAGATGAGAATCAACAAAGTACTTCAAGTATTAAATATGTAGTAATGAGTATAATCAGAGTAAATACAATAAATGAACAAGTAGGATGTTTGAAAGAGTTTGATTTAAGAAAAAAGTGCAAGTGAAGTAAATTCAAATCTAACTATCTTTGGAGCAACAATCTGTCTACTATTCTTTTCATTAAACACTCCTTATATAGGAGAAAGAGATACATCGTACAAACCAAAATACATACGTATGACCGGATAAAAGAGGCACTTCTCACACTCTGATTATCCCATTTGACAAAAATACTAAGTCCTATGTACTGTGACATCAAGTAAAAGACAAGAATAATTAATGCTCGGATGGATGCACTATCTCAGAAGACTTTTTCACTTCGAACCATAATTTCTACTCCAGAACCCAAACTTCATCTCTAACCACAGACTGATCTCGTACCTCATACCACTTTGGACCTAAGACTGACTTCGGAACATCCAAAGGATAGTGATTGCTAGAGTTTCACTTTCAGGTTCCAACAATATCCCCTAAGTGAACTTAGCAATCCAGTCAGCTTAGTTCGAATCTTCCTTGATGAACACATAAGCCCTGTACAACCATTCTTTGGATTCGATTTACCACTACAACTAACTTATAAATTTTCCTTCACATGCTCTGGTGTGTTGGACTTTGATGCTTAACTGATAAACTTCTGAAGGGCCGTGGTGGAAACCAGATGTTTGTCAAGGACTCGAAAGAAGTCCTTATTGTTTGTTTTCCTTTGAAGATACAAAATACTAGCACTGGTTCATCATGATGGGTTTTGAGCATTCTAACACTTCCTAAGTGTACATGCAACCCTAATAACCTTGGATCTATGTTTGTCTAATAATCATGGAAAGTTGAATTCCAAGGTTATATTCCTATCTAGCATACATGGGGAACATTTTTAACTTGAATGAAAGATAGAATAACTTACCTTGTTGTTGATTATGATCCTTGAAAGCTTGTGAGCCTAGCACCACAAGTGTGATGCCTCAAATGCTTCACACAACACCAAATGCAAAGGAGTAAACTTTGAGAGAATCTTACACTTGCAAAATCGGCTCTAGCCCTCTTGTTTCTTAGTGTCGCCGATTTTGGTGGAGAACATGTTGCTTATATAGTGTGTCACATCTAGGGTTACACCATGTAAACCCTAATGTGGCATAACTCTTCATTTCCATGACCCATGGGTTTGTAACTCCCATGGAGCCTCCATGGAGCATCCTATGGGTGGAACCCAACTTGATAATCCATGGAGCCTCTTAGCCCACTATATAAGATATGGAAGATTTACATAATCTACCCATATATTTAATTAGTTATCTTTTGATCACTTAATTAATTCTAAATTAATTCTTGATCAAACTAATTAAATAATATTATTAATATATTAGAACTTATAATATATTAATAAACCATAAGTGTTATTTCTCTCATTTTAGTTTATCCAATTGCATGGTGCCATGCAACCCAAATGGACCATGCCGGGTCGGGTCAAGTACATACCAGAAATAGTTATGGACTTAGACACCTTATCCAACAGTCTCCCATTTGGATAAGTCTAATAACTATAACTGCAATACTTCAGGAACCGATCGACAATCGTAACTCTTTCAACGTCTCTCGGAACTGAGAAGATGATGATACGCCATTTAAGATAAGTGATCATATAATCCTCTGTTCTAGATATCAGCCGGACAAATACATGGAACCGTGTCTTACTTTGTGTCCAGCAGTTTGTTTCCCGATTTCCGATTTGTTTGACATAGAACTCAATTGAACACATCAACTTAGTTCTGACCGGGCCCGGTACATAGGTCAAAACAAAATCATCGAGGGGCCCAGATATCAGCTTCTAATCCAAGAAGGAACAGATAAACTTCGACTCATATGTTTGTTCTACTACTCATTGAATTATACACAAAAGCACGTTTTATAACATCGAGTTACCAATGCGTTAACGTACAATCAATGCATAACCAACTCATAAGTAACAAATCATATATCTAGGTTTGAAGACTTATATGATATTACCGTCTCACGATCACTCGAGATAAATTCCATGAAGTGATTCCAGTGAGCGTGGGTTGAGTCCAATGCTCAGAACTTATGAGCACTCATGAGTGTTGTAGCCATGTCCAACAACTTAGACCTCTGCAACCAATCATGACAGTCTTGATTCATACCTACTTCCGACATATGACCGACTGTGGAGGTTCGAATAATATGATATACCAAACATAATTATTCTGGAAGTCAAAACATGCAAAAGAAATATAGTAAACGATCGACAAGAGATATCAACACTTTAATCATAAATAAAACACCTTTTATTCATCATCTAATGTCAATTACACTTTACAAATTTCAAGGTTATCTAACTACTAAATCTAATATCATCCTTCAGCCCTATGCTCCGAGCATGCTGGAGATGCTTAACCCAAGTCAGTCCCTTCGTGAGGGGATTTGCTGGATTCTCATCCGATGATACCCTCTTTGCCACGAGGAGTCCTTCTTCTATTCGATGTCTGATGAAATGGTATTTTCTGTCGATGTGTCTGGATCTCCCGTGATCCCTTGGTTCCTTGGCTAAGGCAACTGCACTTTCACTATCACAGAAAATTTCCATTGGCTCTTTAATAGCTGGTACAACTCCAAGGTCTCCAATGAAGTTCTTCAGCCATATCGCCTCCTTTGCTGCCTCGCTAGCTGCTATATACTCTGATTCGCAAGTTGAATCAACCACTGTCTCTTGCTTGGAACTCTTCCAAGAAATTGCTCCTCCATTTAAGGTAAAGACCCAGCCTGACTGAGAGCGGAAATTATCCCTATCAGTCTGAAAGCTAGCATCACTATACCCTACAACTCTCAAGTCTTCACTCCCACCGAGGGTAAGGACCCAGTCCTTAGTCCTCCGTAGGTACTTGAGGATATTATTTACCGCAGTCCAGTGTGCCTTGCCAGGGTTCCCTTGATACCTGCTAACCATGCTCAAAGAAAAGGCTACATCAGGCAGAGTACATGTCATAGCTTACATGATCGATCCTACAGCCGAAGCATAAGGTATTCGACTCATTTCTGCTATCTCAGCCTCAATACTAGGGCTTTGTGTCTTACTCAATCTGGCGTTACTCTGGATGGGTAACTCTCCTTTCTTGGAGCCCTGCATGCCGAATCTCTTCAACACCTTATCCAAGTAAGTACTCTGACTAAGTCCAATTAGTCTTTTACTCCGGTCTCTCAAGATCCTTATCCCTAGAATATAGTCAGCTTCTCCTAGGTCCTTCATAGAGAAACACTTCCCAAGCCAGGACTTAACTTCCTGCAGAGTTGGGATGTCATTTCCTATGAGTAGTATGTCATCCACATACAATACCAAAAAGCTAACTATACTCCCACTAGCCTTGACATATACACAAGATTCATCTTCACTCCTAGAAAAGCCAAATTCTTTGACTTTCTCATCAAAGCAAAGATTCCATATGCGAGGTGCTTGCTTTAAGCCATAAATGGATTTCTCAAGCTTACACACTTTATTAGGGTACTCTGTATTGACAAAACCCTCTGGCTGACTCATGTAAACATCCTCAGCCAACTTTCCATTAAGGAAAGCGGTTTTGACATCCATTTGCCATATTTCATAGTGATGAAATGCAGCTATGGCTAACAGAACCCTAATAGACTTAATCTTGGCCACTGGAGAAAAGGTCTCATCATAATCAACTCCCGGAGTTTGTGAGAAACCCTTTGCAACCAGTCGTGCCTTATAAGTGTGTACATTACCATCCATGTCGGTCTTCTTCTTGAATATCCATTTGCACCCTATAGTCTTACGACCTGGTACATTCTCAACCAAGTTCCAAACTTGATTGTCATACATGGACTGTATCTCGCTGTCCATTGCCTCTTTCCACTTGGCTGACTCAGGGCCTGCCATGGCTACCGCGTAACTGTTAGGTTCATCCAGACCTATCAGTGTCTCATCACTGATAAGTGTATCACCTTCCGCAGTAATATGGAATCCATAGTAATGCTCAGGTGCATTCCTAACCCTTGTGGAACGCCTCAGAGGTACAGACTTGTCAATTAGCTCAACAGGAGTTTCCTTCTCAAGTTGAGTGCTAGGGTTTGAAGTTCCTTCACCACTTGACTCTTGAATTTCTTCAAGGTCAACTTGCCTCCCACTGTCTCCTTGGCTTATGAACTCTCTCTCTCTCTCGAAAGAAAGCCCTCCTAGCTACAAAGACCACATTCTCACTAGGTCTGTAGAAGAGGTAACCAAAGGATTTATGTGGGTAGCCGATGAAAATACACCTCTCACTTCCAGGTTCGAGCTTATCATGAGTCTCGCGTCGCACGAAAGCCTCGCAACCCCAAATCTTAATGTGGTCTAGTTTGGGTACTTTACCAGTCCACATCTCATGAGGAGTTTTGGCAACTTTCTTTGTGGGAACTAGATTAAGGACATGGGCGGCAGTCTCTAAGGCATACCCCCAAAATGAGATTGGTAGCGAAGCTCGACTTATCATGGAACGAACCATATCCAACAAGGTTCGATTACGCCTCTCAGCTACACCATTCAACTGCGGTGTCCTGGGAGGTGTCAATTGTGAGACAATCCCATATTCCCTAAGATAGTCGAGGAACTCTGAACTAAGATACTCACCACCTCGATCGGATCGAAGCATCTTAATGTTCCTGCCCAATTGATTCTCAACTTCCTGTTTAAACTCTTTAAACCTCTCAAAAGTCTCTGACTTATGCTTGATTAAGTAGACATATCCATATCTACTGTAATCATCAGTAAAAGTCAAATAATAACGATTAGCATCCCTTGTGGCATGTTTGAAGGGCCCACACACATCCGTGTGTATAAGATCCAAAAAACCTTCACCCCTCTCACAAGAACCTGTGAAGGGTGACTTTGTCATTTTTCCAAGTAAGCATGATTCGCAACTATCATCTGACTTTAGGTCAAATGACTCCAATACTCCATCCTTTTGGAGTTGGCCTATGCGTTTCTTGCTTATATGTCCAAGACGACAATGCCATAATGATGCTTTATCCAAGTTATTATCATTAACAGAATCAATACACAATACATTATTTCCTAAGTTATCAACCACAGATACAGTTTCATACACACCATCACAAGGTAATGCTTTAAAATAAAGAACAGTATTAAAGAAAGCATTAATCGAACCAACTTCATTATCAAATGAAAAGGTGAAACCTTGTTTATACAATGCATGAAAGGAAATAATATTTCTTGCCATTTCTGGCGAATAACAACATTTATTCAAATCTAAACTAAACCCACTACTTAGCGATAAAGTATAAACTCCAATCTTGGTGACAGGTAAAGCTTTCCTATTCCCCATGATTAAGTTTATTCTTCCATGCTCCACATTCTCACTTCTTCTTAGTCCCTGCAAATCAGAACATATATGAATACCACAACCGGTATCAAGGACCCAAGAGTTAGAATGGGGTGAGTTATTAGATAAGATAGTGTAAATACCTGCATGGTTGGGTTTAACTTTTCCATCCTTCACATCTTGTTGGTACTTTGGGCAGTTTCGCTTCCAATGTGACTTTTCATGGCAATAGAAGCATTCAGCCTCTTTAGGGTCAGAAGAAGGAGTGACAAAACCTTTCTTGGTTCCACTTGAAGAAGAGCCATCAAGGGTCCTAGCCTTGGTACCCTTCGAAGAGCTCTTCCTCTTCTTCCCTCTACCTTTCCCGATTGCCAAAACCGGGGCGGAATTTGGAGTAGGAGTGTTAACAACCTACTTACCCTTAAGACCTGTTTTTGCGGTCTTGAGGAGTCCCTGAAGTTTGCTGAGTGTGACCTCTTCCTTATTCATGTGATATGTCATGCGGAATTGATCATAGCACGATGGTAAGGAGTGCAAAATGATATCTATTGCAAGCTCCTCATGGAAGTTCACATTAAGCTTCAGCAACCGATCCACATACCTTTGCATTTTCTGCATGTGGCTCGTGACGGATTCCCCGTCCTTCATCATGGTTGTTATGATAGAGCATATGATTTCATACCTCTCTTGTCATGCACTTTGATGGTATCTTTCCATCAGATCTTGGTGCATTTCAAAAGGGTAGAAGTCCTCATAGGACTTTTGGAGTTCCGCTGTCATGGTGGCCAACATGATGCATGCCACTTTTATAGCATCCCTTTCATGTGCCCGGAAGTCAGCGATGTCCTGGGGAGTTGCAGTGGTCTCATCAATCTCCTTAAGCTCCTTGTCAAGGACATATTCTTTGTCCTCGTAGCGGGTAATCATCCTGATGTTTCTGATCCATTCATTGAAGTTGGATCCATCAAAAGTGACTTTCCCACACAAGTTCATAAGGGTAAAGGAGCCATTAGGATTAGAGCCAGAAGCAGCATTGTTTGAAGACATCTGAAAGAAGAGGACAATATTAGTTTAGATATTAAGAGAGTCCTTAATAAAACACCCAAATGTAATATTAAGGCTAGGATCCAATCACAATATATTATAACTTAGAAGAGGTATGCCGTAATCCAAGCTATAACATATTTGAAAGGTAGGTGAATGACGATTCACCAATTTCCACCATGAAAAACGAAATATAAATATTAGGTTTTTAATTGGTTCTTAGAAATTCCTAGATTCTTTTGAGATTCAATGAACTTTTCAAAGGCATGTTTCAATCTCGAGTGTGCCCTCCAAGTTTTGTGACTGGGATACCGAGGATCACAAAACGAGGTATGAAGTAACCATGCAAATCACTTGGTACCCTCAAGGTTTATCACTCAATCGATGTGCCGGTAAACCACACACGCTCCACCGATGCTATGGTAAACCTTAAGTCACCCTTTACCTACCTTGTTAAGTCCAAGTTAGTGTGTCGGTTAACCACACACGCTCCACCAACGACTTAAACAAAGTGTAAAGTGTAATTTCATGGATTAGCACCTTATTCACATTTTCCTAAAGTAACTAAGATTGAGAATTTAATAAAAGCATTTAGTTACTTTATAATATTCATCATACTTTTAATGAGAATTTATAAGTCCTTGTCTTACCCGTTCGGCTAACGACCCTCCACCGATCAAGGAAGCGGTGGGTGAGAGTGGACACCCATTAAGTTGCCATTTTATAGGCAACAACCTTATACCCCCCTTATAGACCGGCTTCGTGAATGAGGCGTACTAGCGGTAAGACGACTTGACGTTATACATATATATATATTAGTAACTTATAATATTATAAAGTATAAGGGTTGAATTTTAACTTTTAAAATTCTAAGGGTTGGAACTAAAGTTTTAATCAAGACTTTACGTGTTCCAAAACTTTTCATTTCTTATAACTTATGAATTAATTGAGTAATAAAAATGAAGACTCTTCATTTTTATAACTCTTGTGTTCTTTTAATGGCTTTAATAAAAGTGAGACTTTTGGTTTTCCATAACTTGAGGACAAGTTATGGACTCCATTAAAACACATTATGATCATGAATTAAACTACCATGAAGGTTACAAACAATTCCTATGATCATCTAATCTTCATAAGTTCAAGAACATGAATATGAACACTTTCAAGAATCAAAAATTACACTTAAAAAAACTTGTAATTTTAATAATTGCCATTGTAAATGGATTAGCATAAACATTACACCATCTAAAATAAGCTTTAAAACATCAAAACAGTTTAGGGTACTGTTTGTAGTCCATTTCCAGCAACAAATGTGCAAACTTTCATACGAGCAGAAAACAGAAAAACAATTTTTTTTTTCAAGCTGTTTGCACACAAAAAAAAAACAACAAACAAACCTAGGCTCTGATACCACTGATGGGTTTTGAGCATTCTAACACTTCCTAAGTGTACATGCAACCCTAATAACCTTGGATCTATGTTTGTCTAATAATCATGGAAAGTTGAATTCCAAGGTTATATTCCTATCTAGCATACATGGGGAACATTTTTAACTTGAATGAAAGATAGAATAACTTACCTTGTTGTTGATTATGATCCTTGAAACCTTGTGAGCCTAGCACCCCAAGTGTGATGCCTCAAATGCTTCACACAACACCAAATGCAAAGGAGTAAACTTTGAGAGAATCTTACACTTGCAAAATCGGCTCTAGCCCTCTTGTTTCTTAGTGTCGCCGATTTTGGTGGAGAACATGTTGCTTATATAGTGTGTCACATCTAGGGTTACACCATGTAAACCCTAATGTGGCATGACTCTTCATTTCCATGACCCATGGGTTTGTAACTCCCATGGAGCCTCCATGGAGCATCCTATGGGTGGAACCCAACTTGATAATCCATGGAGCCTCTTAGCCCACTATATAAGATATGGAAGATTTACATAATCTACCCATATATTTAATTAGTTATCTTTTGATCACTTAATTAATTCTAAATTAATTCTTGATCAAACTAATTAAATAATATTATTAATATATTAGAACTTATAATATATTAATAAACCATAAGTGTTATTTCTCTCATTTTAGTTTATCCAATTGCATGGTGCCATGCAACCCAAATGGACCATGACGGGTCGGGTCAAGTACATACCAGAAATAGTTATGGACTTAGACACCTTATCCAACACATCAATGGGTCCCTCTGCTAATATCTCTGCTTCTGGCAGCTTGAAGTCAATTTTGGCCAAGTATTTCTCTACTCCGAACAGATGGGCCAATTCAAAGTCGCACCGGTAGAATTCAGCAACGTAGGGTGTGTTCGGCAAAATTAGCTTGTAGCGGGTAGCTTATAGCGGGTAGCGTGTAGCTTATAGCTTGTAGCGTTTTGTTAAACGCTATATGAAGTAGCATTTGGATTTGGAGCGTTTTGTTTAAACTAAACGCTAGAAGCTTGTAGTGCCAAACAAGGCTTTTTGTTAAAAATGGAGGGTTTTGTCAAACGCTAGAAGCTAGAAGCTCTCAAACGCTCCTAAACGCTCCGTGTCGAATACACCCGTAATCATTGAGAAGCTCAAAGAAGCGTGGTAATCTCACATGCTAAGATCATTAGCTTGATGGCTTCTGAAGTAAGCAACAATCATTTAAATATCATTTGGGTTGATTGTAGGGAAGTCGGCATCAGTGATGGTTTTCTGAGATGGTTTGTTTCGAAAGATGTGGTATCGGAACAACAAGCAATTGAGTTTGAACTTCGTCAGGATTTTCCTTCCGAACCCAAAAATTTTGGTGATCCTTTTCCGAGACCAGACTTCTCTTTGAGGAAGTGCGTTCTTGGAATAAAAGGTCTTCAGTCTTTCACGTTCAGTTCGGATGATCATTTGTGGATCATCTTCCGGGTCGAGAGGAGCGAACTTTTTGTAGAACTTGCAATAAGGAGAGAGAGGAAAATCGATCTGGTCCGCGTCTTGGTTGGGAAGATCATAGTACATGAAAGGCACTATGTCTACGTCTTGAAATATTCCATCTCTACAAAGGGGATAGATTCCTAGCATCGGATGAGGATTATCATCTTTGAAGGATTAGATCTGGATGCTTTCCACAAGTGCTCGATTAATCTCTTCTTGAGACCAACCACTTATTTCTTTCAAGGGAGGAGCGGAGTGAGAAAAGTATGAAATGGGCTTCTTTCCCTTGTATTTATGTTTTTAGAGGGCGGAGAGGATGTGTTGTATGTTCTCTTCAACGATGAATTTCGGAGGAGAGGAAGGCAGAGGCTCTTCCAGAATATCATCCGGCTTCCGGAGTGGAGATCCTTCATCGATAGGAACGATCTTGGGGGAAGGAATCGGAGGCAGCATTGATGTTGTGGCTTGGGAGGCGTCAACCTTTAGTTGGGTTTTAGCCTTTGCCATTTCTTGTCTTCTATGAAGTACATCGGCCAGAGTTGATGGCCATGATACTGCTGACCTAATCCTTTGCTCTTCCTCGGAGAGTACCTTGGCTGGAAACTTTTTCGGGGCTGGAAGCCCCATGATGGAATTCGTAACGTACATGTCTTCATCATCATCATCATCATCATCATCATCATCATCACCTGGAGAACCTGAAATAATTTGTAAGGAATCATCAGAGTTTTCATCTCGGAGTCTGAACTCCGAGACAGGTTTCCAAGGTTGATTTCTCTAGCTAGGTCCTTCTCCCCCTCTTGCAACGGAGGATCCTGCAACCGGTGCAAGCAACGTGGAAGCCTTAAGTTCCGAGAAGTGTTCAAACACCTTTTGAAAACTCTGATTCATCTGAAGAGTCAGAGCGTCATAAGCTTCAGCTGTAGGAGCCTGAGCTTTGAGATGATCGAAGTGGGCTGAAAGAATGGCAAGCATCTCGTTAAATTTGTGGTTTGGAACATCCACGATGTACCAGCATGCCCTAAGAAGCGTTAATAGAACTGGTTGGATGATCAGATTCATCTCATTTTTCTTTCGGATCTCCTTCTCTAACCTCTGAATCTGTTTCTCATGAAGAACATGAGTTTGTTTGATGAGATCGTTGGTGGCACTGACCAAATCATCATGAAAATTTAGCATCTTGGTGACTGTGTCGAGATAGTGATTGACAGAGGCATCATACTTTTGTTCCACTTCCTTAATTGTGTGCTTGAGTCAGAGAGAGATGAGCTGATGAAGCTGGGCTTCTTTTTCAGCAACAGTCGGTCCAGACTTGTTTGTTTCGGACAGGGATTGGAGGATTGCATCAAGCTTGGAATCCAGTCCGGAAAACCTTATCATCAATATTGGAATTTAGTCCGGCCACAGAGGTTTCTATGGCATCAACCTTCTTCATTGTGTCAGAGACATTGTCTCAGAGTTCTAGGAGGGCAAAAGGATCAACGTAATTTCCAGCAGATGATCCTGTGTCCGAAGTGGAAGTCCGTAACTTGTTTTTGTTATCATCTTGAGTCTCTGGTGGTACAGAATGATGAGGATGGCTTTGAAGGAAAAAGAAATGAGGAGAGCATCGGAGGAGCAGCGATGGAGGCACCATCATCATCGAACATGACTTGATCTGAATATTCTTCATTTGGATCGGAATGCAGACCATCATGATGATTTGACTTTGGCGTTTCTCCATAAGCAAACTCCAAATATGTGATTTCATAAGTAGGGACAACGAAGGGCAAGTTGCTTTGGATAGCCCCGTTCCTCATGGAGATGAGAGTTTCTTCGACTTGACGCCCGGTGAGTTCCGGATGCCTTGTATATGCCCTTTCAACATAATCTTCCAACAAAGGATCATTAGCACCTGGTCGTCCTGTACCCTTACCGAGTATCAGACCAGCTGTGGCATTTAAGGTTGGTGGGACTACTCCAGCCTCAGAATGCTTGGGGTCCGAAACAGGGATCTCGGACCGTGCTTGTGTAGAAAGAATTGGGTTTTTCCAAAGTGACACGTGGGTTGGTTCCAGGGGGCAAGGAATTTTGTTCAACATTAGCAACACCTTGTTGGGAAGGTGAGGGTGGATTGTGTGGAGACTCCCCGTGTGTGTGTGTGTTTGTGTTTTTGTTGAGTCAAATTTTATTGTAATGTGTCGAAGTTTGTTGAGTTAGTTTCATTAGTTTTGTAATCTATTTACTAAAGCATTTTTAGTAACGAAGTATGAATGGCGAGTCCTTAGTATTTTTTTTGTGTACTTTCAGTTCTCCTATAAATAGGAGATGTACTCTGAGATAGATAGAACATTTGGATATAATTTCTGTCTAATACTCTCTGTGTACTTTGAAAGTATAATCGAGCTGAAACAAGATCTTATTTACATCGTGTGTTCCAATTACATTGTTTACTCTGATTTCTTTCATACACTCAATTAATCACATCTACAATTGGTATCAGAGTAGGAATCAATACTGCTATTGATCTGATTTTCATTATGAATCATAAGTTTTTGAGTCGCGATTTTGATTCAAAAGTTTCCGCACTTTTTGGTTCTAAAAATCTTCTCTGATCTTCAGTTGTGATTTGATTCTGAAATTGATTTGTTTAGTCGAGTGATCGATCTGGATTTCCTGATCAATTCATTCATTCATCTATGAAATTCATCAAGTTTTTCTGAAAATCACGTCCGTACATTCATGGCGAGCTTTAACACGAATACGATGACCTCTTTTTCTCACTAGCTAGGATCTTCAACAAAGATTCCTATGCTAATTCCAGATTATTATGATCAGTGGGCTGATCGAATGGAGGATTATCTTAATGGACTGGATGAGGAGCTGTGGAATTGCATTTCTGGAAATGTTCATCCTCCTTCGAATGTTCAGACCATTGGTTCATCTGGTTCAACTCAAGTTGTTAGTGAACAATCTACGAGGCTGAAGAACAATGAGAAAAGATGCATGAGGGAACTGCGAGGTGCATTGCCACCTGTTGTTTACAACTATGTGTATGGTTTTAAATCTGCTAAAGAAATCTGGAATACTCTCAAAGAGAAGTTTTAAGGAAGTGAGAAAACAAAGATTAATTCTGTGAAGCAATGCTTGGTTGAGTTGAAAGAATTCAAACAAAAAGATGGTGAATCCATTGAAGGATACTATGATCTCTTGAACGAACTCATGTACGGATGCAATCGTTATGGAGTCACAAGGTCAACCATGGAGTTCAATCTCACATTCATTATGGGTCTTCGTAAGGAATGGAGGAGTGTTAGCATGATGGTGAAAAATCAGCAAAGTTTCGATAATTCAACCTTGAAATATCTATACAACTTGTTGAAGACTCGCGAAGGAGAATTTAATGAAATAGCTGAGGAGACAAAAATGAGTCTGGGAGGTCCACTAGCTTTGGTTTCGAAAGTTGCTGAGAAGAAGACACTTGAGAAAGAGGATTCAGATGAAGAAGGATTTTTGATGAATTCGGATGATGAGGCTGTTGCTTTTTACTCTAACAACAGAGTAAAGAAGTTTTTCAAGAAACCTTTTAATCCAAAGTCAAAATCAAATGATGGTAAAGGAAGTTTTTTCAACAAAATTGTGAGTGATGATAAGAAAAAGGTCGAAAAGAATGATGTGAAGGCTGATGATGAAAAAGTCGAAAAGAAGCTCAAAGGTGACTCTGGAATCGATTGTCATTATTGCCACGGTGCAAATCATATGGCTAATGACTGTATGCTTCGAAAGAAGGATGAAAAGAAGAACAAGGTGAAAGATGAAGCATACTATGTCAAACGTCTGGAGGAAGTTCGAGCAAAAGCAAAGGGTATGTCTTTGGTTGCTAGAGGTGAAGGTGAAGACGCAGAACTTATCAAATCTGGTCATTTGGAGCAATCCTACGCATGGAGCAATGTATGCAAAGTTCGAGGAAAAAGATGAAGAAGTAGTGATTGGTCGTTGTTTCGTGACCAAGGGTGGAGATAAATCACCAATGACTACCAAGGTACGTTCTATTCTTCAATCTTTTAATATTCCTTTACAAGCATATGATTCTGAGATAACTGCTTTTGATGATATTGTTGCTTATTTTGATACTCTTGTTGTGTCTGCTAGTAATGAGGCTAAGAAATATAGTATACAATTGCTAGAGACTCAAAAGCTGTTGGATTCGAAAAGAGGGAGGGTTGATTATCTAGAACTTCAATTGAAAAATATTAGTTGTGATAGGGAAAATTTGGACAATGATGTAAGGATGTTATTAGCACTAAGGAACATCTATTGTAATTCTGCTAAACGTCTATATGTGAAATTAACTGCATTGCATCATTCATCTGATATAAGCAAAGAACAACATAGGAAGTTATTACCTTTTCTAGCTTTCGAAAGAGAAAAGGTCGATAGCATATCTTATGACTGTGAAAAAACCATAGCAGAATTCGACAGAATTCCTTATAATCGATTTGCTGATGGTATTGTTAAAATAGATGAATATCTTGATGCTGATGAACTTGTTGAAATTGTGAATGACACATTGACCAGAAGTGAACAACTAAATTTTTTGAAAAGAACTGAGAATTCGAAATCTAACTCTAAATCTAATTTCGCTGATATCAACGATAATTCTGATATGAAGAGAATAAAGTTCTCTTAGATCGATAGATTCAAACAGATATCAATGAGATGATAACAAGCAATGGAAAACAATGAACACAACTATGAATCAAATGGATTTCGAATGATTAAAACAGCAACGCCTCAGAAGAGCTCGATGAAGAACTTCTACTTTAGAGACGTGCTAGGGTTTCAGTACTTGTCTAAGGAAATGAATCAAGAAGCGTAACAAACGAGATACATGCATGCACCATAAATATTAAACCCTAAAAACAAACACACGGTTGGACAGGCACAAACCGTGAATACAAATGGACCGAACTATCTAAGGCCAAAGGCGCAACCCAAATACTCAACAATCTCCCCCTCTACGCCAATTGAGGTGAGAGATCACTTCGGTTGAGTAACTGTAGTTTTCCTCACAGTCTTGAACAGATTGGGGATGATGGCAAGAAGAGTTTGACGGAAAAGAATGTACCACCGAAGCATATCAGTAAACATCTTCTTATCGGCTTCACTGTCTCGATCACACCCATGTATGATATCGAGAATATGCTCCAAGCAGGAAGTAGAGAACAGGTGTTTATCAACAAGAGCGAACAAACATTTTTGACCTTCGCCCCTGATGAAGATGACTGTGCGAAACTGTGAGTCGATTTTTCCTTTCATCATCAAATTGATGTCGCTTGCCTTCCCTATAGGTCTGATAATTGGCTTCTCTCTTATGGCAGTGGCGATTTCCTGATCCATCTTTGCGACCTCAAGAATGTAACACACCAACATTCGCTTGATGTGATCTATAATAGGCTCATACTCCTTTTGATTAGTCAACAAGATATTGTTCAGGAGAATCCAGTCATGAGGATTCAAATTTGGTAAGTCAGCGAGGGAGATCATATGAACCGAACTGTCTGAGCCTCGGGTCACTTTGAACTTGATATTAATAAACTTCCCTGCTGAAGTGGGTTTCAACACCTTGACTGTTGTGATTTTCTGATTACTCCAAGTCAGGTATTGAGGTTGAGCGAACTCAAGATAGTACTCAAGCAGATCTCAATCAACCTTCGGGTCAGAAGAGGGGATGGCAACTATTGACTCAAAACAGTGAAAAATGAATGCCTTTCGGGTGATTGGCATATCGAACTGAGAATCCTTGGAATTCTCAAGAGCGAATGAAAGGACCGGTTCGAGCCAATGAGTGCTTGGAGCTTCAATTACCTCCTTCTGAAGCTTTTCCATAGTTTACAGAGGGAACATAGTTTTCCTCTGTTCTAATACTTCATTCACTTTCCTCTCCTTATCAAGTGCTTCCTTCGCTTTTCGAACCTTTTCTTCAATCTCTTGATCATTAGGCTTGACTTTGAGATTTACATTTTTGGAAGCCTTTTCTCCTGTATCAGTCACATCATCAATTTCATCCTCATCATCATCACTAATTTTCTTCTTTCGTTTGTCCTTCATACTTCCCGAAGCTTCATTACCCTTCGGTTCAGTAGAGACTTTCGGTTGGGTGATGGGTTTGCTTTTTAGAGGTGGTTGTGATTGACCCTGGCCCTGAGTAACATTTTCTCCCCCTTGTTTCGGAGGGACAACAGGCTCCGGAACACCCTCAATCCTGCTTAGAATGTCTAGAGCAGGTCTTAATTTCTCAGCCAAGTGGCGTCGAATCGAGATGGTAAGGACCGGGCCATGTGCTTCCAAAAGATGTAAAAGAATAGAATGCACATCATCAATAGAGCTTTTGACTACTGCTCTTTCAGACTTAAGCTCTGCAATTTCCTTGGTCGCTGTTTTGAGCTTTAGGTTTTGAATCTTAAGCTGAGAAGTCCGTTTATCCAGATCATCCATGATCTTGCTTTCTACAGCTAGCTCGGCTTCAAGTTGAGTGAGACGGGCATCAAACGATGTTTGAAGCTCGGTGTTGGCAGTCTGGATAGCTTGGCGTGTATCCTCAAAATGTTTCTTTTTAACCTGAAGTGAACGGGTAAGCTTATCAACTGAAGCATTCACCGTTTAAGCATTCTTCTGAGCGGTAGCTTGAAGAGAGTCAAGAAAAAGTTGAGCATCAGAAACTAGTTTTACGACTTTTGCGGTCGCTTGCTTGCAATCTTTGGTGGAGTCTTCTACAGTAGTGGATGCTTTTTGACATGTGGAAATGGAAGCATCGATAGCTTTGACATCATTAGAAATGGATGTATCATGCTCCTTGACAAAGGTTGCCAACAGAGTCTTGATAGCTGCTTCAGAGTATGCACTTCCTGAAGAAGAAGAAGAAAGCAATTTGTCAAGCTTGTCATTCATATCCTTTAATTGCTTCTTCGTGACAGGAGTGTCATCATCATCCTCGCTCTGTATGCGATATGAACTGTAATAAACAGAGTCGAATTCCATTTCTTCTCCTCCAAGAATAGGATCAGATTCATGTGATGTAGGTGGGGATAAAGGTTTTGAGGTAATTGGGAGTTCAGAACTGAAAGTAGATTCCCCCGTATCAGATACGTTGACACGAATAATAGGTTCGGTTGGAGAAGTAGTAGTAGTAGTAACTTCGGTGAATAAAGGGGTTGGAATTGGAATTGAGGTTGTAGTGGAGGATGTGATGGGAGGAGGAAAGGGAGCAATGGTAATAGGAACCGATTGAGTAGGATAAGGAGGATGTGAGTTTCGGTTACCTTCATTAGTTGGTGAGGGGGAGGCGAATTACCTCGAGGTGGACTTTCGGGTTGAGAAACGTCGTCTTCAGTAGACTCTGGTTCGCGTTGTGGGTCAGAAGGAACATAGTCAGAGTCACTTGAAGAAGGAGAAGGAGCCTTCGGCTTGTGTGCTTTCTTCTTGGTCTTTCGATTCTTTGGAGAAGTAGGAGCTGCTTGTTCTGACTTTCTCTTCTTGGGTGTAGAAACTTTTGAGGATTGACCTTCCTTCTCCCCTTTTCTTTCAGGCTTCTTCCCTCTCTTAGATGGTTTATCTACAGCGTCTAGGGAACTTTGCATTTCAGGAGTAAGCTGCCTTGGCCTTGTAGGGGTTAGCTTCTTGTACTCAGAGATGACCTTGCTTTCACTGGAAACACACCTGTACATGGATTCGGGAACCGAACCAATAAAGAGAAAATTCGATGGATCGGATACAAGTATCCTCGTCGTGTGGAAAGTAGCAATAGATGACATCAGTGAGTCTGCCATTGTTGCAACGTGAAACTTCTCCATCGCCCATTGAGTAACAAGAGTCCAAAACCTAGCACACGAGATTTCAGAGTAGCATGAAGAAGAACTAATACTCTGAACCAGTTGAGACCATAAGATAGACCCAAAGTCGATGTTGACCGTATAGCACAGACCATAAAGAAGGGTCATGAACGCCTTGCTTGCTCCATCAGAACCAGCAACCCTCTCCAATAAACCCTTTGAGAGGAGGGTAAATAGAACATTGTGAAGAGTTGAGTGTTGGTAATGGAATCGGGGTTGATCATGGAGTCGTCGACAGCAAGCCGTAGCAGCAAACAATGAGTACCACGAACAAGAATTGGGAAAATCATAATGATCTTCGTGCAAGAGGATGCCAATAGAAAAGAAATAAAGCAAATTATTTGTGGGATTTAAGTGATGTCTGTGTAGACACAAAACTATGGATCCCAGGCACGAATCGCTTCCTTCAAAGTCAAGAGAGACTTAGAAGTGTATGTGTGGTATCCCGTTGAATTACGATCAAATGTTTATTAAGAAACATTGAAAGGCATCTTTTCAAATTTAAGCTATGAAGGGTGGCCTATCTTCAACCTAACTTCAGTACTTGACATAAGACCGAAAGTGGGATGAAGTACTTGTGAGACCAGTGTAGCCTATTAAACAAGTAGGTTAGATAATATATTCAGTGACTTGGTGATAATTATAGAGATCTCAAAAACAAAATTTAAACTGGATCTTATGGGAAGAAATGCCGTGGGTTTAGACAATTTCATAAAGATCACACAAAATAAAAAAGAGATTTCTTGGTACTTTCCACTATAGTGGTTTCGTTAAAACGTGGGGTGAAAACTAGAACATTTGATTGTTCACTGTCAATTCATTATTGGTAGTGGATTTTGGGTTTCACTTAGCACGTGGTGAAATGAAGCTAAGATCATTAACACAGATGTTGTGTAACCATAAACCTCAGTGGTAAAGTCTGAGAGTCTCAAGGGTTACAATGATGAACCGAAATGAGATGGAGAAGACTGATAAGGGGGTTAAAGAATCGAAAGTGCCTCTGCTATATATAAAGGACCGAGCTGACAACTCTGAACTCAATGTGAGACGAGTAAGGTAGCTCATGACATAAGTGATTTTATCAGCCTGATTGGGAAGATTTTATTTGTGTGTATCAATTCAGTAAGGCTTCACTTGAAGTCTTTGAGGCTATGGTCTACATACAACAACATGCTTCTAGGGACACTTAGCTAGTACTAAGAGAAAGAAATGTATACCTATCCCAGCTCCATCATTTGAATGATCGATGATACCTTTCAGTGATATTTTTGGAAATTTTGATTTTAATGAAAAGCAACAGAAACAACACAAAAAAAATTTGGATTTTATAAATTTTCTGAAAAAGAATTAAAAACAGAAAAGAAAATATTTTTGATTTTTATGAATTTTCTGAAAAAAATTAAAAACAGAAAAGAAAATACTTCTGATTTTTATTAATAGAAACGAAATGAGAAAAGACAAACATAATGTACAAAGTATATAACCGAAACTTCACCTAAAAGTAGTGAAACGAAATAGACCAAGCGTTCGGTTCATTTCGGTTTCCAAAAAAAATTAGGAGCCGAAATAGACCGAGGGTTCGGTTCATTTCGGTTCCCAAAAATTCAGGAGCCGAAATAGACCGAGCGTTCGATCTATTTTGCGTTCCGTCCATTTCGGTTCCTGAAAAATCTGGAGCCGAAATAGACCGAGCGTTCGCTCTATTTCGCTTGTTCAATTTTAATGAGGCGAAAGTGGTTTCGGTACTGATTCAGCTTCCATCATTCCTAAGCCTTGGAGAATTTTATTAAAACTTACTTCAGGTAAGGCTTTTGTGAAGATGTCAGCTAGTTGATCAGCAGATCTAACAAAATGAATTTCCACATTACCATCTTCAACGTGATCTTTGATGAAATGGTATCTCAGTGCTATATGTTTCGTTTTGGAGTGTTGCACAGGATTGTGACATATCCGAATAGCGCTTTCTGAGTCACAATAAAGTGGAATCTTCTTCATGTTTAGGCCATAGTCTCTAAGTTGGCTTTGTATCCAAATGACCTGAGAAATACAAGATGCTGCAACAATATATTCAGCTTCGGCTATAGAGAGTGAAACGCATGTTTGTTTCTTGGACTGCCAGCTGACGAGTTTACCATCAAGGAATTGACATCCGCCTGTAGTGCTCTTTCGGTCCAAACCACATCCTCCAAGATGAGCATCAGAGAATGCTTGAACAAAAAACCCTGATTTAGCAGGATACCATAGACCGAGAGAGGAGGTTCGCTTCAAATATCTGAAGATGTTCTTAACTGCCACCATATGAGGTTCGCGTGGATTAGCTTGGAACCTGGCACAATAACAGATAGAAAACATAATATCTGGTCGACTAGCTGTTAGATACATTAGAGACCCTATCATTTGCCGATAGAGGGTCATATCTACAGTTGGTTTTTCCAAAGATGGTGTTAACTTCGTTCCAAATGCCATAGGAACCTTTACTTTGGAATCTCCCATCATGCCAAACTTAGCCAGTAAGGTCTTTGTGTAAGCCTCCTGATTGATAAATATGCCTTCGGGTCCCTGTCTAATGTTCAAGCCAAGGAAAAAGTTAATTGGACCCATTGAGCTCATCTCAAACTTAGTCTCCATCAACTTCCTGAATTCAGCTGTGATGCTAGGATTCATGGAACCGAAGATGATATCATCGACGTAAATTTGGACGATCACTAAGTGGTCACCCTCTTTCTTACGAAAGAAGGTTGGGTCAACTGAACCTTGTTTAAACTTTGACATTTTTAGAAATCGAGTAAGGGTTTCATACCAGGCTCTAGGAGCTTGCTTCAGACCATAGACAACTTTATCCAGAATATAGCAATGACCAGGGTACTTTTCGTTCACGAAACACGGTGGTTGCTCAACGTATACAGTCTCCTCTAGTTCTCCATTCAAGAATGCACATTTAACGTCCATTTGAAAGACTTCAAAATTCTTGTGAGTAGCGTATGCCAGAAAGATTCGAACTGATTCAAGCCTTGGTACAGGAGCGAAGGTTTCTTCGTAATCTATACCTTCTTCCTGAAAATACCCTTGACTACCAGCCTTGCCTTGTTGCGAATTACATTTCCCTCTTTATCCATCTTGTTCCTGAATACCCATTTCAACCCAACCACAGATGCATCCTTTGGTGTGGGAATTAGTCTCCAGACTTGATTTCGCATAAACTCACGGAGTTCATCTTGCATTGCCTGTACCCAATCGGAGTGATCGAGTGCAATATTAACCGTTTTTGGTTCTATTTTCGAGACGAAGGAATTAAACATGCAGAATTCTACTTGAGAAAACAGAGCAGTTTTCTTCGCTTTAATTTGAGATCGAGTAAGAACGCCTTCAGATGTTTCACGGATTACTTGAGTCTTTGGATGATCTTTTGTCCATTTTGTGAGAGGAGGGTAGTTTGGATCATAGACAGGATCCAATTCGGCATTGATTTCTTCTTCGAATTCTGATTGAGAATATTCGTCATATGTATTGTTTTTCTCCCCCTCGAATGACGAAACAACCTCAACATCTGGTTCAAAATTCTCCTCCTCGATTGGACTTTCATGGTTCATTGATAGAGATTGGTTCTCCCCCTCGAATGATAAGGCAGGTCGCCTTGGAGTAGATGAACTCGCCCCCTGGAATGTAGAAAAGTTATGATTATGATCACTTAAGCTTTGCGGTTCGTCTTGAACTTGAGGTTCACCTTGAACTGGAAGTTCGCCTTGAACTGGAGGTTCGCCTTGAACTGGAGGTTCGCTTTGACCGCGTGGTTCGCTTTGAACTGGCTGTTCGGTTGGTCCTTGATGTTCGCTTTCCATTTCTTTTGCTGCTTCATCGATAATTTTCTTCAAGTTGTCGATCTTGTTGTCAGCTGCTTTTGCCTCAGAATGAATTGCCCTCTCTGGTTCAGCAAAAAGCAACATGTATTCTTCAAATAGATTGGAAATGGGAACAGAGACTTGACCTGATTTTGGAAAGATTTCTTCCGTTGGTACATTTATGAATTGCAATTTCTTCACATAATTATCCTCAAAAGTGACATAGTAGGTTTCTTCAAGTTTCTTTGAACGTTTGTTCAGAACTCTATATGCCTTTGAAGTCAGTGAGTAACCAAGAAAAATACCTTCATCTGCCTTTACATCAAACTTGTTTCGGTTCTCTTTAGAGTTGAAAATAAAGCATCTTGAACCGAACACATGGAAAAACTTGACATTTGGCTTGCGATTAATCAAGATTTCGTATGGAGTGATGGAAAAGCTCTTGTTGAGGAAGGTTCAGTTCTAGGTATAGCATGCAACAGCTAATGCATCAGCCCACAAGTACAAAGGTAGAGAAGCGAAACTGAGCATGGTTCGGGCCGCTTCACACAACGAACGGTTTCGCCTTTCAACTACGCCATTTTGCTGTGGAGTATAGGGAGCAGAGAAGTTGTGAGACACTCCCTTTTCAGCGAGAAATTCTTCAAACTCTTGGTTTTTGAATTCGAGCCCATTGTCATTTCGGACGTTTCTAACCACCTTTCGCAATTGAAGTTCCACTTGCTTTATAAATGCTTTTAGCTTTGGAGTTGCCTCTGATTTCTCTTTAAGAAAGAAAACCCAGGTGAAACGTGAAAAGTCATTAACAATAACTAAAATGTACTTACTACCACCGATTGATAGCTTATTTTATTTCCTTATTTTTATTAGTTTATTTTAAATTTTTTAGCTCTTTTTATTAGTATTGCATTGTATATTCTTTATTTTCTTTATCATGGATCGTATCGAGAACTTTTTATTTTGCATGAGAAATTTTGCAGGGTTTTGGAGCTCATTGCGGTTGTGGTTTGACTGGAGTTGGGCTTAGTGGGCTTTCCGATGCATTATTGGGCTTGGCGGATCCACCAAAGAAGACTTGGGCCTTAAAGAGTTGAAGACTTGGATATTTTAGGCTTGTAAAGATGGGTCATAAACATTTAATTTGGGCTTGGAGCATCCATTCCTTAAAGCTAAAAGATGATTGGTTGGTTTAAATCACATGGATATGGAGGGGACCAAAGGAATCTTTGGTAGTGGAAGGGTGGAGTGGAGGAATGAAGGACCAATAGCATTATAGCAACATTTGCGCGGGTGGAATTTTCGTCGCGCGGGTACCCTCGCAACTGCCCAGTTTGGGCAATTTTGGTCATTTGGCACACCATAACCTTGGGGGATCAGATCTAGCAGCCATAATCTCGATTTTTCAACATTGGAGACCTGCAAGAGGCAATTTTGGAGCTAGAAACCCATTTCCTTTCATATTTCCAAGTCTTAGGTAGTTTCTTTATGCAATTAGACTTTTGTTATTGTTATTTTGTTGCCATGAGTGGCTAATTTCCCTATTTTGGTAGACTTTGGCTAAAACCTCTGAATGTTTGTGGGTTTTTGAAGGATTTATGCTTTTTTATCATTTATCTTATGTCTATGATTCTAGTTCATATTTCCTATGCTTGTTTAGTGCTTTGATCATGAGCTTGGTATTTTAATAAGCAATTGTTGATTTATTTATTTGGTTTAGCATTGAATCATTGAATTTACTTAGAACAAATGCTTTATGATGGTAGAAATCATCTCTAGCTTATGAATCATAACTCCTTTATGGATGTGTAAGCATTGACATCCTCTAGGAATTGGGGATTTCTTCATTCTTAAGGCTAATCAACTTCTTGGGTTTAATTGCTTCAATTGACCCTTGATCTTGATTAAGAAGGTGTGTTGTGGGCTTCCCCAACCTCCATACTACCTTTGAGAAATCTTGGCATATCATGCTTCATGATTGCTATAACCAATTTGGGATGAATGATAAGCTTCATGTTAAATCCTAATGATAAACACACAAATGTTCATTGTGTTGAATTGCCTTGGTTTACCAATTCTCTATAATATTTGAGCATCTCACTCTCGTGCTTAATTGCAAGTATTTAGTTATTCAAGTCTTTTAGTTTTCAAGCAATCATAACACCTCCCCCCTTTTAGTTTAATTGTAGTTAGTTAGTTTATTTTCACTAGTTCTATTGGATTGCATTGGTGATTGAATACAACCATTTCCCCAAGGATCGATACCCCTTTTTACCATTATATTACGTTTTATTTGCAAACAAAGGGTGTAATTTGCTTGGTGGGCTTGACATCCCACCAAGTTTTGGCGCCGTTGCCGGGGAAATTGGTTATTGTTATTTGATTGTTTATGCCTAGGTCTACAAGAACCGGTGAACTACTCTACAATCCGGAAATTGAAAAAGAAGCAAACAGGTTGAAAAAGTTAGCCAAACAAGCAAAGCAACAACAACTAGTTCAAGCTTCTTCCTCTTCTCCACTAATCGACATAGAAGATCAAGTTCATACTTCAAGTGATACCGACACCGAGCCGAATTCTCCAACTGTTGGTCAATCCTTTGAAGATATTCCATTTGAAAACTACATAGCCATGAATCACACCCCACCTCACAATCCCAACTCAAACCCAAACAATCAAGATGCCAATACATCACCCCAACAACCAAGACAACAACAACAAGAACCCCTCATTGATATGCCACCTTGGAATCAAACCCCTCCTCAAAACCAACCCAATTATCAACAACCACAAAACCAACAATTCCACCAAAACAACCAACCTCAAAACAATCCTTTTCAAGTTCAACAACAAGTACATTACCCAAATCAACCCAATTACCAACACCCTCCAATGTACCAAAACCCAATGTACCCCCAACGACAACCCCCTACAACCAATATCCTAACTACCAACCTTATCCACCACGAATCTACAATCCCCAACAATACCCATACCCACCTTACCAACAACCATCCAATTATTTGCAACAATATCCCAATAACCCCAATCCACCCAACCCCTCTCAAGAGCTGACACTTCGACAAATGATGGAGACGGATGTTACTTACACACCTCTTGGTATTGTTTATCCCGCAAACCGCCGAGGGATTGAATTGAAGTCAAGTTTCATACATCAACTCACCAAGTTCCATGGTTTGGATAGAGAAGATCCTCAAAGGCATTTGAAGTCCTTTCATATGATATGTGTTAGCATGTTGCCCGAAAACGTGACATTAGATGATTTCAAGCTAACCGCCTTCCCGCTCACCTTGGAAGATAAAGCTAGAGAGTGGTTATTCAACTTACCATCGGGATCTATCCACACATGGGAAGAGTTACTCAAGGCCTTCAATAGCAAGTTTTATCCCACCTCCCGGATATCAAGTCAAAGAAGTGACATTTTGGGGATTCGTCAAGGAGAGAATGAGACTTTTCATGATTTTTGGGAGCGATTCAACAACTTGTGTACAAGTTGTTCTCAACACAACATTCCTGAACAACTACTTCTTCAAAAATTTTATGAGGGTATGAATGAAAAGGATCAAAGGATGATCGATGCCTCAAGTGGTGGTGACATCTTCAACAAAACCCCTTAAGAGATAAGATCACTTTTTGGAACCATTTCTCAAAATCAAAGGAACTTTGGGACTCGAAATGAAATGAAGAGAAATTCCCCAGAAGTGGTTGGTGAAGTTAGCAACACCCAAAATTTGGAATCAAAGCTCTTATATTTGACTAATGTATTAAGTCAAATGGTGGTGGGAAACGGTCAACAATTGATGGTGTGTGGTATTTGTGCCATGACGGGGCATTATACGGATAAGTGTCCCACTCTTGGAAGTGAACCGGAAGATGTGAATGCAATGGGCGGATATCAAGGTCAACCAAGACCCACGGGATTTCAAAACAATTTCAACCCAAATTGGAGGAATAACCCAAACAATCCATTCCCACCAAAGCAAAATCCACCAAACATTTTGATGAGATCCCAACATCCGCAATATCCTTCCCAAAAACCTCCATATCCACAAACTTCTTATAACCCTCCAAATTACCAACCACCTCATCAACAAGGCCAATCAAGTGGTAACCATCAAATGAGCCTTCAAGAACTCGTCACTTCTCTTGCTCATAGCCAAACCCAATTTCAACAAGAGACCAAGAACACTTTCTCCAACATTCAAGCATAAATTGGAGACTTGGCCACCGCTCTCAACAAGATGGAACAAAGGGGTAAACTTCCATCTCAAACCGAGAAGAATCCCAATGTGAGTGCAATGACCTTGAGAAGTGGGAAAACACTTGGAGAAAGCAACCCTAAAAGATTTTCAAGAGAAGACGAAGATGAAGTTATTATTGTTGAACCTTCAAAAGTGGTAGTTCCTCCAAAGGAACCGGTTGTTCCAAACATTGAGCAACCCGAATATTCCAACAAGCCTATCAAGCCATTAGTCATACCACCACCCTTCCCTTCCCGGTTAGCCTTTTCCAAGAAGATAGAGGAAGAAAATGAATTCTTTGAAACTTTCCGCAAGGTCCAAATCAACATTCCACTATTGAATGCTATTAATCAAATTCCAAGTTATGCAAAATTCCTCAAGGATTTGTGCACCAAGAAGAGGAAATTCAAAGCGAATGAAAAGATTCAAGTCAATGCAAAGGTGTTTGCGGTTATCCAAAAGAAGTTACCTCCCAAATGCAAGGATCCGGGAATATTTTCTATCCCTTGTACCATTGGTGATTTGCATGTCGAAAGTGCGATGTTAGATCTTGGAGCCTCGATCAATGTGATGCCATATTCAGTTTTTCAATCTCTCAATGTTGGACCTTTGGAAGAAACCGGAGTAATCATTCAATTAGCGGACAAGTCAAGTGTGTCTCCAAGAGGAGTGTTGGAGGATGTGTTAGTACAAGTTAATCAACTTGTTTTTCCCGCGGATTTTTATGTCATTGATATTGAAGAGAAGACTCCTTCCACATCATCTATGATCCTCCTTGGAAGACCTTTCATGAATACCGCTCACACGATCATTGATGTCCATAAAGGGAAAATTACTATGGAGTTTGATGGTGGGATCATTCACTTCAACATCTTTGAGTCAATGAGGTACCCTAGCAACATTTCTCCATTGTACCGGGTTGATGTGATTGAGCCAATAAATGGGATAAGCCCTAATGTATGCACACACAAGATTCTTATGGAAGATTATTGCAAGCCTAGGAGAGAGGCTCAAAGAAGATTGAATCCTCCAATGATGGAAGTGGTCAAGAAGAATATAATTAAAAGGTTTAAAAGGTGCAAAGAGAAGACAAAAGCGTTTCATGACAAGCACATAACCCAAAAGCACTTTGTTTTGGGTCAAAAAGTTCTTCTTTATCATTCGCGTTTAAAGTTATTCCCGGGAAAATTGCGATCTCGATGGCACAGACCTTTCATTGTTTTAAAAGTGTTTGATCATGGTGCGGTTGAAATCAAGAGTTTGGAAATGAATCAAATCTTCAAAGTGAATGGAAAATGTTTGAAACCGTTTTATGAAGGCTTTGACACGGGAGAATTCGACAACGTAACATTGGAAATCCCGATTTATGAAGATTGACGGAAGCGGGGCTATGTCTTGGCAAAGACGTTAAATAAATGAATTGTAAATAAATAATCTTGCTTGAAGTTTTGGTGTTTCTAAGCTTGAAGTTGGTTAAAAATAAGCATCTTGAGGTTTAGCAATGATCTTGGTAAAGTATGCAAAAAGTGTCAAAAATCTGCAACTTACGCGGGTGCCTGCGCAAACGTTGCGCGACCGACCCCTAGCCGCGCAGGTTCCGAGTTCCAAATTACCCTAACATGGGGTTGCATCTGATTAGTTCGCGCGGCCGACTCCCCCACCCGCGCAAGTTCTTCCCGACCGACTGCCACCCTCGCAACTGATTGCACGGCTGCCTTCCACCTTCACAGATTGTTTCGCGGCCAAGACCAAATCGTTCCCTTTCTTTGGGAGATCAATGATGCTAATTCTTTATTTGCACGACCCAACCATCACCCGCAGAGTTTGCGAGGGTACCCGCGCAAATGTGTCACTTCATAAGAAAATTTTGAGTCATTGCATATGCTTGCTTTGCGCGACCAAGCTTTCATCCATGTGTATTTAGGTGGCCAAGAACTCCATCCACACATCATTGTACAACCCATGTGTTGCTTCCATACCCCCCTCGTGGGCCTCCTCCACCTTGATCCCGGTATGATCCTTCCTTACTCTCATCCTAAGCATTGAGGACAATGCTTAATTTTAAGCTTGGGGTGAGGTAATCTTTATCTTTTATTTTTTTATTGCATTTAGGTTGTATATAGTTTCATTTAGAGTAAGTCATTTAGGTCATTTATAAAAATTGCACAAAAAAATTCAAAAATATTGCATATTTTCTTTCTTTCTTTTCTAATTTTCATAATTTTTAGACATTCTAGTTTAAGTTCATGCATTTTTGTTCTCTCTTGTCTTCTCATCCCTACAGGTACCAGAGCGCCGAATCATAAGTATTGAATCATAGATTGGTCCCGGGTCTTGATATGGAATTCCTTGTATTTGATAAATGGGACACGTTTTGAGCCTCTCAGACCATTTTAAGACCGCTTGTGTGGGGTCAGATGCAGGTAGCTTGATTGGGTCTAGGTGCGGAGGGATGTGGTTGGTCATGCCAATGTGTGCGAGCAAAGATTAACCCGGTAAGGCATTATGAAGAAATTGAAGATATTGAAGACTCGCATCTTGGTTTTGGAGGGAGTACCCTTTAGTACTCCTGAGTCTCGTCCGAGCCTTGCTTAGTTAGATTCTCACCGCCTTTTTAGGATAGGTTATCATTTTTCTAAGGGTCTAGAGTAGGTAGTTAGATAGATTTTGTTTATCACACCTTGCATTGAGGTGCTTGATGAACTTTGAAGTGGGTCCCCCAATTCACATCTTTTGGGACCAAGTTTTTTTTGGTAACACCCATTTTTGTGTCATATCCCACCCTTTTCAGTTGATCTTGGCACATTGTCAATGATCCTTAGGTGTTCATGTTAGCCTCCATCCTATGTTACGTGGTGAAATTCCTTAAACCTTCCAAGAAGAAAACACAAAAAAATGAAGAAATTGGAAAAGTGAAGACAAAAAAGAAACAATGAAGAGGATTAAAGAAAAGCAACAAAAACAAAGAAGAAAAATGAAGAAAATGAGCAACACAAAAAGAAGAACAAGAATCCAAGTTCAAGGCTTTAGTTCAAAAAAAAAAATTGAAGATTTAAGAAGACTGAATATCAAACAACAAAGAGGCTGAAGACCAAATAACAGAAGTTCAAGATTGAAGATTTAAGCTGTTAGGTTTAGATTAGGTTAAGTAGAATTTTTATTATTTTATTTTATTTTTGATTTTTGGTGAGAAAAGGCCTTGACGATGAGACGGTAAACTGTAATGGACAGTAGAAGGGAGAAGCCTCTGAAACCGGATGTTTGCCCGGAGGCCGCGCTACAAAACCCTATTTCGTACTATACACTTTAGCGTTACAAATGTAGGAACCATAGTGTGTGAAGATGCGCCTTTCCTTCGTGCACTATGGTCTGCATTGGTGATTTAAAGTGCCCCCACTGGGCGCATCTCTGTTTCCTTTGTCTTGCACACCGCGACTGCATCCAACCGTGATCTATTCGCCCATCAAGTGGTTGAGAATGTGGTTTATGGCTCTAAAGCAGGGAACATTTGGAAGATGCGTAGGGTCCATGAAGGACTAATTCTGACCATGTTGACTGATGTTGACCAAGTTCTATGGTACCTTTCTTTTTCCTTTTTAGTTTAGCTCATCCCGAGCTCATTTTAGTGTTGTTCTAACTTGAGGACAAGTTAGGTTTAAGCTTCGGGTGATTTGATAGCTTATTTTATTTCCTTATTTTTATTAGTTTTATTTTAGATTTTTTAGATCTTTTTATTAGTATTGCATTGTATATTCTTTATTTTATTTATCATGGATCGTATCGAGGACTTTTTATTTTGCATGAGGAATTTTGCAGGGTTTTGGAGCTCATTGCGGTTGTGGTTTGACTGGAGTTGGGCTTAGTGGGCTTTCCGATGCACTATTGGGCTTGGCGGATCCACCAAAGAAGACTTGGGCCTTAAAGAGTTGAAGACTTGGATATTTTAGGCTTGTAAAGATGGGTCATAAACATTTAATTTGGGCTTGGAGCATCCATTCCTTAAAGCTAAAAGATGATTGGTTGGTTTAAATCACATGGATATGGAGGGGACCGAAGGAATCTTTGGTAGTGGAAGGGTGGAGTGGAGGAATGAAGGACCAATAGCATTATAGCAACATTTGCGCGGGTGGAATTTTCGTCGCGCGGGTACCCGCGCAACTGCCCAGTTTGGGCATTTTGGTCATTTGGCACACCATAACCTTGGGGGATCAGATCTAGCAGCCATAATCTCGATTTTTCACCATTGGAGACCTGCAAGAGGCGATTTTGGAGCTAGAAACCCATTTCCTTTCATATTTCCAAGCCTTAGGTAGTTTCTTTATGCAATTAGACTTTTGTTATTGTTATTTTGTTGCCATGAGTGGCTAATTCCCTATTTTGGTAGACCTTGGCTAAAACCTCTGAATGTTTGTGGGTTTTTGAAGGATTTATGCTTTTTTATCATTTATCTTATGTCTATGATTCTAGTTCATATTTCCTATGCTTGTTTAGTGCTTTGATCATGAGCTTGGTACTTTAATAAGCAATTGTTGGTTTATTTATTTGGTTTAGCATTGAATCATTGAATTTACTTAGAACAAGTGCTTTATGATGGTAGAAATCATCTAGCTTATGAATCATAACTCCTTTATGGATGTGTAAGCATTGACATCCTCTAGGAATTGGGGATTTCTTCATTCTTAAGGCTAATCAACTTCTTGGGTTTAATTGCTTCAATTGACCCTTGATATTGATTAAGAAGGTGTGTTGTGGGCTTCCCCAACCTCCATACTACCTTTGAGAAATGTTGGCATATCATGCTTCATGATTGCTATAACCAATTTGGATGAATGATAAACTTCATGTTAAATCCTAATGATAAACACACAAATGTTCATTGTGTTGAATTGCCTTGGTTTACCAATTATCTCTAATATTTGAGCATCTCACTCTCGTGCTTAATTGCAAGTATTTAGTTATTCAAGTCTTTTAGTTTTCAAGCAATCATAACACCCCCCCCCCCTTTAGTTTAATTGGAGTTAATTAGTTTATTTTCACTAGTTCTATTGGATTGCATTGGTGATTGAATACAACCATTTCCCCGATGATCGATACCCCTTTTTACCATTATATTACGTTTTATTTGCAAACAAAGGGTGTAATTTGCTTGGTGGACTTGACATCCCACCACCGATGCTTTCTATGGCCGAAGGACCACATAGATCGATGTGAAGCAGCTCAAGAGATTCGAAGATATTTGTGTTGACAATTGTGGGATGACTCTTTCGGCTTTGCTTTCCCATCTCACATGCTATGCACAGGTGTTCCTTATCAAATTTGAGAAGTGGGAGTCCGCGTACATGATCACCGATAACCAACTTGTTGATATCTTTAAAGTTGAGATGTGAGAGCCTTCGGTGCCATAGCCAACTTTCTTCAGAGTGTGCTTTCGTTAATAAGCATACAGCTGGCTTTCCCTGAATTGGGTTAAGATTTAGAGGATACATCTCTCCTTTTCGCTTGGATTTTAACAAGAATGCTTTCATTTTCTTTTCAACAATCTCAGAACTTTCATCATCAAACGAAACCTTCAGGCCAGTTCCCACGACCAGTTGAGAGACACTGATGAGATTATGCTGCAATCCCTCTACATATGCTACCTTTCGGATTGAGAATTCCCCATTTGTGATCATTCCGTAGCCTTTGATCGTTCCATATGAATTATTCCCGTATTTTACACATCCACCATCCTTAAGAGCCCGAAACTCCCTTAGCTCTTCCCTCCTTCCTGTCATGTGACGTGAGCAACCACTGTCGATGTACCATTCGTCGTCAAACTGCTCGTCACTTATAACCTGTAAAATTAAGCAGATTTAGGAACCCAAAGTTGCTTGGGTCCACGTGAGCTTTTTACAGAACATGGAATAGCAATAGAAAGATCAACCATATAAGTTCCTTTTATTAATGTGGTTGCGTCTTTTCTCTTGATGGTAAAAACTTTAAGTTTGTTTAAACCAGATTGAGGAATTTTGTTTTGATTCTTAACAGTTTCGTTTTTATGTTTCCTAGAGTTAGGTGACGTCTTCTTTGTTTGCGTTTTGTCTTCAGAAACGAGATTCCCCTTCCCTTTGCTATCCTTGACATCCTTGTTAGGATGCTGCTTTGGTTGAGAATGAGGAGGATGGGATTTAGGACCGAAACTTGTCTTTCGGTTCTTATCAAGGCTAGACTTGGGACCGAAACTGTAACACCCTGTTTATTTATTAAATAAATAAACAAATTAATGAATGAACAATAGCCCTAAAATAAATAACTATATATCAAATGATGGTCTCGTAGAGCTAAATGTCACACTTTAAGAGATTGGGGGTTAAAAGTGTAAAATTCGGACTTAATTTCTAAGTATTATGGAAGGCAGGGACTAAATGGTAATTATTGGGACGTCATTGAAGAGATTTTGGGGGCCTAGGGGCGGTTTGGTAAATCAGGTATCAAATTTGAAGGGAATTTCCGAAGCTGGGGTAGAAAAGGTAAAATTTGGGCTTAGTTTGGAAAAGATATGGTAAGGAGGGACTGGTTGTGAGAAATCTGTAGAGAGTTTGTATGGGATACGGGTACTTAACCCATCACCATGCACCGGCCTCCTAAAACCCTAAACCTAATATCATATGCAGCCGCCACTCTCACCTCACCCATCTCCGGCGCCGCTGCTACCTCCGACCACCTAGCACCGTCAAATGGCCTCTGTCGCTAGCAATAACGGAGACCGATGAGAACCGGGATCAGGCACTGCATCAGTCGAAGATTGGAGAAGGATACGGTGTCGTGGGTGTCGCCGACTCGCGACCTCCTGCTGCCAATGACGTTTGTGCAACCGGAGGTGCCTTTGAAGACCGTAGATCGGATCTAGGGACGTCGTCGCATGGGCTATGAGCAACCAGAAGACTCTCGGAATGTCGACAACACCTCCTTCTTGTTCCTTCTTATGGGTTCGACGTCTTACGCCTCCTCCTGCCGCTATTTCTTTCTATTTTCCGTCATTGCTGCCGCCACTGGCCACCATGAGAGGTGACCGTGAGTTCGTATAGGTGTGATTCTGTTTCAAGGCTCATGTGTGTGTGGCTGTAAGACCGGAGATTATCAAAAACCACCGCCACCACCGTGAGGTGGTGGCTGCCATTGTAAAATCACCACTGTTGCCGTCAATGGGTGGTTGGCTTCCTAGCCCGAGCAAAGAAGTGAAGATGTGTGTGTTTCAGTTGGTAAATGTGTGTGTATGGCTGAAGCTCTCGGAAATGGCATCACAGCCACCATAGGATGGTGGCTGCCGCCACTCACCACCGCCGGCAACCAAGGTGGTTATGTGTGTGTATGTTTAGCTTAGTTAGTGGGTGTGTTACTTTGGTATTTTCATTGTAATTGTAACAAAAAAATGGAATAATGAAAAGAACTTCAAAACCACCACCTTAGGGTGGTGGCTGCCGCCTCCTGCCGCCACTGGCCGCCGTGTCAGGTGGCGGTGTGCTTAGTTGTGTTGTGATTCGGTTGGAATTTTTGGACAAGGGACTAAAACCCTAATGGGCCTTGTAAGCCCTAATTGACATCAAAGCCCAAACATGTATCTAATGGGATTAGTGAACCCTAATGGATCTAAGGACTTAGCTATTGGGCCTAATGGGCTAATGTGGGTTGGAAACCCTAATTAGGGTTTGGAAAACCCTATTGCAATAAAACCCTAATTTGGGGAATTAACCGGGACACACGAGAATTATTTAATAACTTGAGATATTAAATAATAATCATTGGCAAATATTAATCTAAGCAATATTGGACTTAACAGATTAAGTCCTTAGAGGATTAAGTCCTTAATGGGTTAAGTAAGAAACATTTAACCTTAATCGTCATTTTATGTGAAACCCTAATTTCACTTGGATTTATTGTTGGGCCTCTTTATTGGACCTTGATGATTGGGTTATTAATGGACCATCCAAAGTCAAGCAATTGGACTAGAATAATTTAATGGTCCTAGGGTAAGGCCCATATAAGGGGTCTGGGCCCAATTTGGAAAATTGGGCCATAGATGGGCCATATTTTGGGCCTTAATGATTATATGATGTTGGGCCTTAGAATAAGACCATGTATAGGTCTAGGCCCAATTTGGAAAATTAGGCCATGTGTTGGGCTTTGATTTCCTAGTTGACTTTGGGCCTATGGATTGGGCCTTGGGGTTGCATAAAGCCAAGCTTGGGGTAATGTAGTAATTATCCAAAGAATGCACTCATGGTTATGTAGTGGAACCCAATTATTAATTGGGTGTTATTTTTGTGATTGACAGTTCGGGAATCTGTCATCCAGCAGCTGGGGTTGAGTCTGTGGGACTTCAGCAGTGTGGGATTATGTCTACGGGACTTCAGCAGTGTGAGGTGAGTTACCTTACAGTAGGAGTGGGTCTATGGCCACAATGTCGGCCCACTAGTAGGAATTGTTTGTTAGATGATTGTCTTTGTGATAATTATCTGGTGTTGTATCTGATATGCTTTATGTGCTAGGATGCTATGACATATGTGTTAGTAGTGGTAGGGGTGACATAGCCTCTAGTTACCGGTTGAAAGATATCAAAGGGGTAGATAGTACCCATGCATGCCTAGCAGTATGATCATGATATGTTATTATGTGGTAGTAGTAGGGGGTGAAATAGTCCCCGGATACCGGTTGAAAGATATCGAAGGGGTAGGTCGGGCACCCAGATATGCCTGACAATATATTCATGTATGTTATGCTATGTTATTATGTGTTAGTGGTAGGGGTGAAATAGTCCCTGGTTACCGGTTGAAAGATACCGAAGGGGAGGTTAGCTCCCGGTTACCGGTTGAAAGAGACCGAAGGGGAGGCCAGCACCCAGATATGCTAGACGGTAACCGGTTGGAAGAGACCGAAGGGGGGCCAGCACCCAGATATGCTAGGTGGTTACCGGTTGAAAGATACCGAAGGGGTAGGTCGGGCACCCAGATATGCCTGACAGTATGTTAGTAGTATGGTATGTGGTATGATGGGGGAACTCACTAAGCTTCGTGCTTACGGTTTTTACTTTTGGTTTCAGGTACTTCATTTTCAAAGGAAAGGAGTCGGCTTGATCGCAGCGAATCACACTATATTTTCCGCACATGAGATCTTTGGGATTACACTCTGATATTATTTTATGATAACATATTTTGATTACTGACACTTTGGTTTGACACGAGATATTATTATGAATGTTTTTATACTGATGGTTTTATGTAATAACTTACTTAAAAATGAAATTTTTGGCCTTGAATTTTGGGATGTTACAAGTTGGTATCAGAGCCTTGGTTTGAGGGATTCGGGCACACCCCCGGGTGTATCAGAACTCAAACTAAGGACTTGGTATGAAAATTTTCAAAAGTAAAACCCTTTTATAAAAAGAAGTTTGAAAAGAATTTGAAAAGAGAAAAGAACTTCGAAAAGAACATGGTGTGTGATGCATGCAACCAGCCGAGCTCAAGTAAGTTTTCCTCGAGATACCCATACTTGTTATGATATGTTATGTTATGATATGATTATGAGAATTGCATGCTAGATTAGGGCTAAGGATCTAGGAGGATGCCTTATATACCTATTGTATGTGCTTGTAGACTTGCATGCTAGTACTGATCAGTCAGTAATAGGATAGCCTGTTAGGGTTATGCCTGATTGTATGAGCCTTTAATTGCATGTACAGGTTCCTGATTAGAGGATAGAATGGTTTGATTGGAATATGAAGGTTAGATTTTCCATTGTCTGAATGCTGCTTGCTTTGTGCTTTGTGGGACTCTTAGTAATGTGAGCTAACTATTAAGTGAATATGCTAAGTCACATGTGGCACAGGCTGGATAATCTCAGAGTGATAGATTTGACCCTATTACGCAGCTCTTGTTTGAGTCCAACCGTTCTATGGATGGGTCTTTTACTCGAAGGATTATCTGACCTCTGTTGCATGTGGCTATACTCATGAGGTAGTAAGTTGACATTACCGGGAATCTTTCAGTAGCTGAGGACTAGGTGAGTTCGGGAACCTAGGAAAGCCTAGGATATGTTTCAGTGGGTTAGTAGTGAGGCTTAGTGAGACTTGGGTGTACCAGTTTGAGAAAGTGACTTGGAGGATTCGGGAGGATTGCTGAGGAAAGTATGAATAGGTGTGGAAGGTAGTATTGGGCCCGTACTACTGAAAGCACAAGATCCATACTCGAATCGGTGAGAGTCTTGGAGAATCTAAGAAGCTTCAGGGAAGAGTTTGTGACCCAGTTTGGGGACAGAGGATGTTCCAGTTGTTGCAGCTTAGCCATTGGCAAGTGAGTTAGTAAGCATGACAGGGTGTCAGACCCTGAAGGATATGATTTCCAAGAAGTTGCAGATACGAGATCGATTTGGAGCACTTTGAGAAGAGAGGGTCGTACTAGGTGAGTATAGTAGAGGGTCCCGGGAAGAGACCCATAACTTCTAATCATCGGGTGAAAGGCCAGCAGGGCCTGAGTCAGCGCAGCACGTACAGGACAGTGCACAAGGGAGTTGTCGCTCCAAGGGTTTAGGCTGCTACAGGGTAGCGAGGTTGGTCATGTCAGCAGAAGGTGATCAGTATTCCTCCAGATGTTGCGGGTATGTCATATTCTATTGCTACTAGATGGATGTTGGGGATACGTATCACTTTGGGATTGTGAGTGAGTTTGGATAAGTCAGATCTCGGGGCGGTTTTCTGCTAGTGTCTGGGTTATCAAGGATCATATATGCCATCCTGCATGTCGAAAAGTCCTTGATGAACCCACAGAGGGACGCATCTCGCGGAGTGGGTTCCGTGCGTACCGTTATCATTCTGGAACTTTGTTGGGATCTGTGTAGGAGTAATATGTAGAGGATACATGGTCAGGGTTAGAACGATAGTTCTCCAGTGAAGTCAGCGTTCAGTGGTTCTATCATGGTTCAGGTATGGTCGGCAATTGTCTATGGAGGAACTTTGGAGTTCAAGGCACTACCGTTGCTAGGGAAGGACTGGTAGCATGAAGATAGTGGAGTCCGTTGCGGGTGTTAGATGCATAAGTGGTTGGTCATTGGATGTTCCAGAGAATTGTATTTTCGCATGGACTATGTTCGGTTAGGGGTCAGTGGTGCTGCAAGGTTGGAAGTGGGAATGAGGATTAGCCAGCCAGAGTGAAGATTAAGGCCTTCAGTTGACAGCATGGTAGATGGACTAAGGTGTCAGACGGGACCAGATTTCAAGAGTACTCTTCAAGATTTCAGAGGATGGGCGATCTTAAGATTTGACTAGTAATTGATCGTTAGCATTGGTAAGCACAGGTTGTCATCAGTGGGATACTAGAAAGCGAGAAGGATTGGGAATCCTTCAATTCTCACGTACTGTGAAGACTTAGTCGAATCTAAGTGGGGGAAATACTTTTTGTAAATTTCTCCAAATGTGAGTTCTGGTTGCGCGAGGTGCAATCTCTTGGGCACCTTGTCAACCAGAAGAGTATTTTGGTCGATCCGGCCAAGATAGAGGCCGTGGTGCAGTGGGAGATTCCGAGGTCTCCAACTGAGATTCGAAGTTTCTTGGGTCCAGCGGGTTATTACCAGAGAGTTATGCGGGAATCTCCGAGATTGCGGTTCCTTTGATCAGACTGACCAAGAAGTCAGTGGCCTTTCGCTGGGGGCCTGAGCAGCAGACATCCTTTGAGGCTCTCAGACAGCGGTTGTGCGAGGCACCGAATCTCACCCTACCAGAGGGTGTAGATGATTTTGTGGTTTGTTGTGACGCTTCGATCACGGGCATGGGTGCGGTATTGATGCAGCGGGGTTACGTGATAGCAGGTTTCGGGAACCAGATTAGAGCTTCAGTTAGGACTCAAGTTCAGTTGAGTGTTAGGTCGAGTGCGTGTTCGACCCGGTTTGGAAAGTGTTGTAAGACTACGGGGTAGCCGTAGCATTCACTAGTGGTCAGTTAGCATGGAAAATGTTGTAAGACTACGGGGGTAACCATAGCATTCACTAGCAATCAGGTAGTATGGAAAGTGTTGTAGGACTGCGGGGGTAGCCGTAGCATTCACTAGCGATCAGGCAGTATGGAAAGTGTTGTAAGATTGCGGGGGTAGCCGTAGTATTCACTAGCAGTAGATAGTGTGAGGAGTGTTGTAAGTCTGCGGGTGTAGCCGTAGCATTCACAAGGTTAGCAGATTGTGATAGAGTGTTGTAAGTCTGTGGGTGTAGCCGTAACATTCACTAGGCTGATAGATAGCATGAATGCGTTCATAGATCGTGAAAGGAACAGTAGTACCCACTAGTTTGGGTGTAGCAGTAAGGATATGGAAATCCACAGATTGGATTTTAGAAAAACCTAGACGGATTAGATCTGGTTGAGCCAGTGATAAGACTGTAGGAATGACCCTACATTTATGAGATCAGGGAAGAATAGATTGCGTAAGGTCATTTGGTATATTAGGCTACCATTGGTCGGGTAGCAATCACCTTTAGCCTCAAATTCAGTAATGCCAGGATTCGACGCATGGATCCGGTCAGTTGTATTAGGAGGTTGTTAGAGCCACAATGGCATGATAACTAGTTGCAACCAGTTCAGAGAAGGATTTCGTTCAGGAGTCGTGTGAGGCGACTAAGTGGGAGTGCTTTGGCTTCGCAACCGGGTCGGAACCCGGTAAATTCAGATGACTGACGGATGAATTGAGACCAAGAAGGTCTCGATAGATTTTGGAAAGCAGCCATGTGGCAACATACTGCTTCAGGCAGTTCAGTGTTCGGGCAGTTTCAGCGTCTGGGCAGTATTAGTATGTAACATCCCAAAACTTCGAGTCATAAAATTTCGTTTTAATTAACTGATTATAAAAACATTCATAAGAAAACTACGTAACAATATATCATTTTGTAAATCGATGTATCATGTCTGAAAACCCAAAACATATAATAGCAACATGTCAGAGTACAATCCCAGAATATCTCAAGTGTGGAAAATCAATGCGTGTGTGTATGATGTGCTGCTACCGCGCCAGCTCCTTCCCCTTTGCTGAAGAGCTACTTGAAACCAAAACAGTAAACTGTAAGCACGAAGCTTAGTGAGTTCCCCCAGCGTACCACATACCATATGATCACATAGCATACATACTGCCTGGCAATTCTGGGGTGCCCGACCTACCCGGTACGACCATTCTGGGGTGCCGACCTACCCGGTACGCCCATTCTGAGGTGCCGACCTACTCGTGTCAATCCATTCTGGGGTGCTGACCTACCCGTCGGTCCTAACAACCGACCCTCGGGGACTATTCCACCCCCTACTACCACTATCACCTATAACATATCATGCCAGCATATAAACATAACATCACATACTGCCAGACATATCTAGGGTGTCTGACCTACCCTTCGGTCTTAACAATCGAACTCTACTACTATCACGTATAACATATCATGCTAGCATATAACATATCAGGTAGTACCAAACCTAGATGATATCACAAAGACAATCATCTAACATACAACTCCTACTGGTGGGCCGACATTGTGGCCGTAGACCCACCGCTACCGGAAGGTAACTCACCTCAAACGAGTAGCTGCTGATAATCTGTGCGGGAAGTCTCTGTCTGCTGCTGCTCCGGAAATCCTCCGGCTATAATCCCCACAAAACACTCAGTCAGAATCTGATATCTACTCTTAGGGTAAAATGACTATTTTACCCCTAACCAAGACCAGGTCAAAGTCAAAGTCAACTTCCAGTTGACCTGACTCGCCGAGTTGGTCCGCCAACTCGTCGAGTCCCTATCCTTTTAACTGTCCTCATCCACGACTCTACTCGTCGAGTTTAGAAATGACTCGACGAGTTCCCCTTTTTTGCGAACATCGAATGAACCTTCATTCGACTCGCCGAGTTGTATGAACAACTCGTCGAGTTCATCCTCATCCTATGAACCAGTCCTGTCTTCGACTCGCTGAGTTGTATGAATAACTCGTCGAGTTCATCTTCAAGAGTTGGGAGATTGCCTTGGACTCGCCGAGTCTGTTCTAGCACTCGTCGAGTCCTATGAACTCCAGGTCTCCCAACACATCTAAATAGCTATGGGACTCCCTCTTCTAACAACTGACCATCGTAGAAGGGTTTAAGATGGCTGAAAGCGCACCGACTCGCCGAGTCCAACCTTGACCATTTCTATACAGTCGATCTAAATGGGATTTAACACACCAAAACCATAGATCTGGCCTCCTAATGTCCATATTATACGTAAAGTTCCAAACTTGATGCACATGCATGGGGTTTTTAGCTCAAAAGTCCATAGAAGGTGCTCTACAATGTGCATGGGGCTCTCATGGCCATAGAGTTGGCACCTTTATGCCATGAGACCCTTCCAATGACTCAGATCTGGAAGTAGAACCCCATGAATCACCTTACAAATCCGAAAATGGCTTAAGAAGCCCTAAATGCACCATGAATCTAAGCCCTAAAGATGAACAATCAAAAAGGAAGACCAAAACAGGGGGCATTTACCTTGCTTAAGCTGAAGATGAAGTAAGATCTCTGAATCTACAAGTCCTAACTCGAAATCCCAAGCTTCCTCTTTCCTTCCAAGTTTCACAAACCAACCAAGAACACCAAAATGGCCTTAACACACACACACAAACGGCTAGGGTTTCAATATCCAGCTCTAAGGGAGTGTTATGGACAAGGGAGGCTGAGTTAAGGTGTTTATATAGGGTGCAAACCCTCAGATTTAGGGTTTTACTCGCACAGCGCCTAGTCGCCGAGTCCGTCTTCCGACTCGTCGAGTAGGTCACTTAAGATGTTTACGGATCTCGACTCTACTCGACGAGTGGGTCCTCCGACTCGTCGAGTCCCAAAGAAAAACATAAAAATGCTTGAATTAAATGCGTACCAAGAATCGGGTGCTACAAATCTCCCCCACTTATTTTAGACTTCGTCCTTGAAGTCTGCTGCTCGTTCCTCGAAAATCCTGGGTAATGCTCCATCATCTCATCCACCGGCTCCCAAGTCCATTATGAGCCCTTCCGGTGCTGCCATTGCAGCTTCACCAGCTCGACCCACTTGTTCCTCAAATCCTTCGTCCTCCGGTCGAGGATTGCTACAGGTCGCTCGATGTAATTCAGGCTATCATCAACCTGAATATCCTCTAAGGGTACCACTGCTGAGTCGTCCACCAGGCACTTCCGCAGCTGGGAGACGTGGAAAGTGTTGTGGATCTGGCTGAGTTCGGCTGGCAGATCCAACCTGTACGCCACCTTGCCCACCCGGGCTAAAACTCTGAACGGTCCGATGTACGTGGGGCCTAACTTGCCCCGTTTCCTGAATCGGATGACGCCTTTCCATGGCGACAACTTCTGGAGAACCATATCCCCGACCTGGAACTCCAGGTCTGATCGGCGCTTGTCGACATAACTTTTCTGCCGACTCTGAGCAGTCTGAAGCCTGCTCCGGACCTGCTGAATCCTCTCCGTCGTCTTGAGCACCACTTCGGTGCTCCCCATGACCCTCTGGCCAACCTCACCCCAGCATATCGGGGTCCTGCACTTCCTCCCGTACAACATCTCGAAGGGAGGACGATCGATACCCGCGTGATAGCTGTTGTTATATGAGAACTCAGCCAATGGGAGGTAAGTATCCCAGCTACCACCAAAGTCTAGCACACATGCCCGCAGCATATCCTCCAAAGTCTGGATGGTCCGCTCGCTCTGACCATCCGTATGCGGGTGAAATGCAGTGCTAAAGTGCAGACTAGTACCCAACTCATCATGGAATTTCTTCCAGAACCTAGAAGTAAACCGCACATCTCTGTCTGAAATCACGGAGACTGGCACTCCGTGCCGTGCCACCACTTCCCGAATGTAGATGTCGGCCAACTTCTCGGCCGAGATACTCTCTTGGATCGGTATAAAATGGGCACTCTTGGTCAACCGATCCACGATGACCCATATGGAATCCACTCCCCGTGCGGTCCTGGGAAGTTTGGTGATGAAATCCATAGTGATATCTTCCCACTTCCACAGGGGAATATCCAACGGCTGCATCTTGTCGTGTGGCCTCTAGTGCTCGGCCTTGACCTTCCTGCAGGTCAAGCACCGCTCTACATACCATGCTACATCCTGCTTCATGCAGGGCCACCAATAGTCCAGACGAAGATCCCTATACATCTTCGTCGCCCCAGGATGAATGGAGAATCGAGATTTGTGCGCCTCCTCTATCAGAACCTGGCACACACCCCCGTGGTACGGTACCCACACCCTGCGGTGGAGGGTCAACAGCCCTCGGCTATCATAATCGAAGGAGGAAACCTGGCCTACAATCCGCTCACTCTTCCGATGTTCCTCCTTCATGGCCTCCTTCTGGGCCTCTCGAATTTGCTCCAACAATGGAGTTACCACGGTCATCCTCATGCAGATATCCCTGATCGGCGCTGCCTTGCGGCTAAGCGCGTCTGCCACCACATTGGCTTTCCCCGGGTGGTAAAGGATCTCACAATCATAATCCTTCACCACGTCCAACCACCGACACTACCTCATGTTTAGATTCGGCTGATCCATGAGGTACCTCAAACTCTTGTGGTCCGTGTAGATGGTACAACGGACCCCGTAGAGGTAATGACGCCAAATCTTGAGGGCGAACACAACAGCCCCCAGCTCCAAATCATGCGTCGGATAATTCGCCTCGTGAGGCTTTAGCTGCCTCGAAGCGTATGCAATAACGTGCCCTCTCTGCATGAAAACCGCGCCCAAACCCGAAATAGACGTGTCGCAGTACACAACAAAATCCTCTATGCCCTCTGGCAGGTCTAAGATCGGCGCCTCGCACAATCTCTGTCTCAGTGTCTCAAACGCGGCCTGCTGCTCAAGCCCCGAGCGAAAGACTACGGCCTTCTTCGTCAGCCGCGTCAAGGGTACGACTATCTTGGAGAAATCCTGGATGAATCTCCGATAGTAGCCAGCTAATCCCAGGAAACTCCGAATCTCGGATGGAGACTTCGGAACCTCCCATGTCATCACGGCCTCCACCTTGGCCGGGTCGACCAGAATACCGTTCTGGTTGACAAGGTGTCCAAGAAACTGCACCTCGCGCAACCAAAACTCACACTTGGAGAACTTGGCGTACAAGCTCTCTCTCCTCAGAGTATCCAAAACCTCTCGCAGATGCTCCTCATGTTGCTCCTGCGTCTTGGAATAGATCAAGATGTCATCAATGAAAACTATCACGGACCAATCCAGCATCAGTCTACACACACGGTTAATGAGGTCCATGAACGCGGCAGGAGCATTGGTGAGCCCGAAGGGCATTACCACGAACTCATAATGGCCATAGCGAGTCCGAAACGCAGTCTTCTATACATCCTCCTCTCTGACCCTCATCTGATGGTAACCCGAGCGCAAATCAATCTTGGAAAACCAAGATGCTCCCTGAAGATGGTCAAAGAGGTCGTCAATCCTCGGGAGTGGGTAACGGTTCTTCACCGTTACCTTGTTCAGCTCCTGGTAGTCTATGCACATGCGATGTGACCCGTCCTTCTTCTTGACAAACAGAATCGGGGCTCCCCAAGGCGAACTACTCGGCCTGATAAATCCTTTGTCTAGCAACTCCTGCAGCTGCGTAGACAACTCCTGCATCTCGGGAGGAGCCAACCGATACGGTGCCTTGGCTATCAGAGCCGCACCAGGGACTAGGTCGATCATGAACTCCACCTGTCGCTCCGGAGATATCCCAGGAAGCTCCTCTGGGAACACATCTGCGTAGTCTCGCACCACCAGAACGTCACTCACCGTCGCCTTACCCGCCTCCCGAGTATCCATGACATAGGCGACATATCCTGCGCAACCCTGCTGAAGGTAATGCCTAGCCCTCGCTGCCGAACATAAAGCTGGTCCTCGCTGTGGCATCTCGCCCTGAATCACCAGCTCTTCCCCACTTAGGGTCCTGATCCGTACCAACTGCTGCGCGCAGTCGATCACCGCCTCATTATGGCTTAGCCAATCCATGCCGATAATAACCTTGTTCCCCCGCAAAGGTATGGGAACCAAATCTACCAGGTAGCGCTCCTCGAATAATCTCAGCACACAATCACGGAATACTGCTGATGCTCGCACCGATCGATCATCGGCAATCTCTACCTCTAAAGGGCAATCCAACATGCCCGAAGACTCGGGAAACCTCTTGCTGAGCGCAAGAGAAACAAAAGATCGAGTGGCACCTGAATTAAACAACACCTGTACTGGAATATCGTTCACATGGAACGACCCTAAACATGTATATACAGAGCATATATCAATATCATAAACATTATATAAATAGATCAGAGGGGAAGAATCATACCCATCACCACATCGGGTGCGGTGCGTGCCTCCTCGGTAGTCAACTGGAAGGCCCGGCTCCTCACCACCGGAGCCTCTGCCTTGCCCTTCCGGCCATCAGTAATCCGCAGGGTCGCTGGAGCTGGCGCCTTCACTGGCGCTGCTGCTACTGTCAACTGGGGGCAATTGGCCTTCTTATGGCCCCTCTGGTTGCAGTGAAAACACAGCAACTCGGATGTCTGAATAGTGGGTGCAGGGGCGGTACAATCCCTGCTGAAGCGCCCTGTCTTGCCGCACTTGTAGCAGCCCCACGATCCCAACCTACATGCTCCCTCGTGCGGCCTGCCGCATTTCCTGCAGCGGCCCTTTCTTGACTGGCCTTTCAGCCTACCATCTGATCCCTTGGGCTTCTTCCCCGAAGCCCCAGTCACCTGCCCCTCCTCTACCTTCCTCTTCCGGATGTGCTCCAGATCAATGTCCGTTTCCCTTGCCCTGGCAATCATGGAATCCAGGGTAGGGCAAGCTGAAAAACTAACATGCTCCCGAATGTCGGCTCGCAGCATGTCATGGTAGCTGGTCCTCCTCGTGTCCTCATCTCCCGCATACTGGGGCACCAGCAACGCCCTTTCCCGGAACTCGGCGGTGATCTCCGCCACTGTCTCCGTCGTCTGCCTCATGTCTAAGAACTCCCTAGCCAACTGCTGGAGCTCCACTGCAGGTGCAAACTCTGCTCTGAACCGAGTCACAAAGTCTGGCCACGTCATAGCCTCAACAGCCGAGGCTCCCAGAGAGTCACCAACCGACTCCCACCAATCTCTAGCCCTGTCTCTCAAGCACCCTGCTGTATATCTCGCCTTCGACCCCTCAGGGCAGAAGCTGGTCAACTGTGCAGACTCAATGTCTGCAATCCATCGCCTGGCAGCAATGGGGTCCTTCTGTTGGATTAATGTCTAAGTCCATAACTATATTTGGTATGTACTTGACCCGACCCGGCGTGGTCCATTTAGGTTGCACTTCACCGGCACAATTTATATGGATAGTCTTTTGAGAATAGTATATTTATGATTTATATTAATATATTATAAGTTCTAATATATTAATATGGAATCATATTATTAGTATTGATCAAGAATTAATTTAGAATTAATTAAGTGATAAAAAAGAACTAATTAAATATGGACTCTTATATATATGGAATGGGCCAAGTTCATTTAGGTTGGGCTAAGCTTTCATGGATGGTCCATGGAGCTTTTAACCCATGGATCCTATGTAAATGAAAGGTCATGGGTATTAGGGTTTACATGGATGTAACCCTAATCCTTCATAATATATAAAGGGGTCCTTGGCTCACAAAATTGACACAAGTGTGTGAAAATAAGAGTGGGCCGATTTTAGTGTGCATACATATTCTCTCAAGTTCTTCCAAGGTGTTTTGGTGATTTGTGATTCCATTTGAGGCTTCCACACTATTGGGGATAAGCTCTTAAAGCTTGAAGACATCAAGCTACATCAAAAGGTATGTCATCTAACTAGAACTTTGTAGTATAGGTGCTTCATAATATGCTAGTTAGGATGAAACCTTGGAATAGTTAATATTTTCATGTATAATAGAGAAAACAGAGATCCAAGGTTTATAGGGTTGCATGTACACCATAAGAGTGTTAGAATGCTCAAAACCCAACAGTGGTATCAGAGCCATGGGTTGTTTTCTGTTATATTGATGCAAATGTTTTATTTTCAAGTTGGAAAAAAAAGGAAAAAAAACATGACGTTTGTCAAATTTTAAGATAATTACTTGTTTTGTGAAAAACGAATTATTTGTAAAATTTGAATCATTTGTTATATGAGTTGAATTAGGTCAAATTTAGTAAACGATAAAATGATATGATTATTTTATTAGTTTTAAAAGTTTGATCTAAATGTTTTAAGGAGTTACATATTTTGTCATAAAATTTTGGAGGTCAAATTTTTTTTTTTAAAGTTGTGATCTTAAGGGTTTTTGAAACTTCCATAAGTTATGGATATGAAAGTTTTTTTTAAAAAAAAAATTTGATTCAAAGTTTTTATGGAGTTACAAAATTTGGTGTTAATGTTTTAAAGAATTCCATAACTTGTTCTTAAGTTATGGAACATGGAAAGTTTCATCATAAAACACCATTAATTCCATAAGTTATGGAATCCAAAGGTTTTCAAGAATTACAAAACTTGCCCTCAAGTTTTGGAATTTGAGAAAAGTTTTTTATGAAAAAAAGAATTGAATTCTAAAACTCTTGGGTTCATAACTTAAACAATTAATTAAATGGTTTTAATTTTGAGTTTAATAATTGGAATTATGATGTTTTGTTGAATAGTTCAAATTAACTCTTATGGACTTTATTAATAGTTAATTAAAACGTTTAATTAAAAGAGTATTATTAATCCATAAATATATGGTTTGAGTTTAATTAAATTAAAAGTCTAGTTTAATTAATAGATTAAACCACCAAGTATTTTAAATGTCTAAAATACACCCTTATACTATTATAATATTAAAAGTTTAGTATATTATATGTATAAGAGCAAGTCGTCTTACCATTAGTAGGCCTCATTCACGAAGCCGGTCTATAAGGGGGGGGGGTATAAGGTTACTGCCTATAAAACGGCAGTTTAATGGGTGTCCACTCTCACTCACCGCTTCCTTGACCGGTGGAGGGTCATTAGCCGAACAGGTAGGACAAGGACTATAATTCTCCCTTCATTATAAGTATAATGATAAATACTAAGTAACTAAACACTTATAAATTCCCAATCTTAGTTACTTAGGAAAATGTAAATAAGGTGCTAATCCATGAAATTACACTTTGCACTTTGTTTAAGCTGTTAGTGGAGCGTGTGTGGTTAACCGGCACACTAACCTAGACTTAACAAGGTAGGCAAAGGGTAACTTAATGTTTATCATAGTATCGTTGGAGCGTGTGTGGTTAACCGGCACATCGATGGAGGGGTAAATATTAAGGGTACCAAGTATATTTGCATGGTTACTTCACACCTTGTTTTGTGATCCTCGGCATCCCAGTCACAAAACCTGAAGGGCACACTCGAGATTGAAACATGCCATTGAAAAGTTCAATGAATCTCAAAAGAATCTAGGAGTTTCAAAACCAATTAAAACCTAATAATACATTTCGTTTATCTTGGTGGAAATTGGTGAATCGTTATTCACCTACCTTAAAATATTTTATAGCTTGGATTACGGCATCCCTCTTCCAAGTTATAAAATAGTTTGTTGGGTCCTAGCCTTAATATATCATATTGGGTGTTATATTAAGGACTTAAATCAACTTTACGTGAATTTCTCCCATTGTTGATGTCTGGTTTAGACAACAATGATCTTCCCAAACCAAGCTTTCCTAATGAATATGACTTCCCGAGTTTGGCTCATGGAAGTCATACTTCTCTTCCTCCACCTCCTCCAATTATTCTCCCTAACCCACAAGTTCAAGGTCACTCAAGCCCTAATGGCAAGCAAGGTCTATGTGTGATCACATCTTAGAGATGAAGTCACATATTGACAAGCCGGGAGAGTTGGGTGTCAAAGTCTTGAGAAAGTTGGATGTTCAATCAATTTCTAAGTCACATAGTGAGTTCCTTTGGGACTACTATGAAACAGACTATGACATGAACCTTAATGATCATATCTATTTGCTTGGTGCTGCTGAATCAGCAATGATTTGGAACGATAGTAAAGCAAATTTGATTAGAAGATCAACTTCCCAAAAACTTTATGGACAGTGACAATGGTGACACTGAAAATCCAGAAAAAGCATTCTCTTCCCAATGGAAAGGGATTGGCCATAGTCAACCTGGTTGACCAAATGGTAAAGAGAAAGGCTAAGTCTGAGATAGTCCCATTACCAAAGGGTCCATATGTTTATTTTGCCAAAGGAAGGGGTGTTGATTGCAAAGCTGCCAAATTTACCTAAGGATGTTAAAGTCAATAAGTTTGACTCTACATCAGGTAGAGCCCATTATCTAACTCTGTTAAGTTCTATTCTGAGATCCTCATTACATGATGTGACTGGGTCACATGTTGATGTTTTAAGAATCAAAGAATAGATAGAAATCTTAAAGGAAGTATATGTTGATTCTGATCACGAAGGTGGATTTCGATCGCATCAGAATTTTGAGCAGTTGCTTAAGAAGTTATGATATATTGCTAAGGAATAGATAACAACAATTTTCCATGTGGATTGTAAGGATAAGTTTTTCCGCAAAGTTTTAAAATAAAAGAAAATTGTTTAATTTTATATATTTGAAGTATCCTTACAATGACATTTGTGGAAAATTGTTGCTTATATGATTCCACTGACCGCAATATTGGAAAATGGATTTGATTCTTTCATTTGTGGTAGTGTCTAAATTTACCAAATCAGGAAAGTTCCTCATCACCCAAGTTTCAATTGGACCGAAACTTGGAATCATTCAAGTTGAATAGTATGATGAATGAGAACTTTCAAGCATTGGAAAATCAAGACTAATTACTTGTTCACATGGATGTGTGAGTCAAGTGAAGGACTAAAGGGATCAAGTACACATTCTTGTGCACTGGTCATGTCCACCACAAAGCTCGTTAAGACTATTTGATTTACTAAAGTTTAGTAAATATGGTTATACTTACAAGTTTAAGTATAATTCTGAAACATTGGAAAAGTCTCAATGTATGGCAGAACGAATGGGAAGAATCAAAATAGGCAGAAAGATACAAGTTTCTCAAATCTGAAAAGATGGGAGAGTACTTTAGTACCATGTTTGTGATCATCTTAATGATTTAGAAATCATATCACAATTAGTCCTCTAAAGGTCATCTTAGTTCATTCTTATGACTAAGAAGAGGAGTCATGAATTGTTGAAATGGTTAGATCAGGAAGATGAGTCATACTTCGTTCCAAAACAATTCTTAGAGTCATACTCCAAGATTGTAACTTGAGTGACATATCTTAAAGAAAGGTTTAAAACACTTGTCAAATGTAAGAGTAAAAGTGTCCTACTCTTGTACATTTGAAATTGGTAAGTTGTGATGTTTCGGATAAAACAAAGACCAACTAAGGCCAATTGTGTGAAGTGTTTGTCTTGATAAAGAATCCGCACTATCTCTTGAATATTTGGCAAGATAGTCTTATATGTCAAGAGGATAGTGGGAGTCTTAAAGATCCTAAAAAGAATTTCAAGAACTAATCAAGAATAAAACCTGAGGTTCTTCACTAGCACACGACTTGAGGTTTATAACCTATCATGTTGACATATTCTGTGCCCATTCCAGTTAAAGTTGGCTTTGCATAGGAGTTCTGAAAGTTCTCAATTGGTTGCATAACAACTTGGAAGCAATGGCAGGCCCTGTACTGCCAGGTGGCAAGAAGTTAAGATTGCATAAGTTCAGTCCATATGAGTTTGGATTTGTCATTATCCTTGTCTTATGACTATGGTTTTGATGATTCACATGGATAAGAACACATACACCATAAAATCTAAGGGTCATAAGGTTTCTCTCCGATTCATGAAAATGATGGTGAGGAAACACTTCCACCAAGTAGATTTGAAGCAGATGGCAAAAGGTCTAAACAATTGAGACTATGATTACGGCATCCCTTTTCATAGTTCTGAAATTGTTTAGACACACATGCATGCTATCTAAGGAAAAGGTGTATGATTTTGATAAAGTTTTATCAAAGCATCTCGTATCAGAAATCTGAACTTTGGTAAGAAAGTCAATAAAGTATTGATTTCTAGAAGTCCAGCTGATTTCTGAGTACATGTCAAAGCTAGTGGGAGCATAAGTGTTATGCTAATAGTCATCATGTAAGTGGGAGCATGATAATTATTGTTAGTGTTGCAAGTTAGCAATGTTAGTTATAGAAAACAAAAGTTTCAATTCGTGAGGCTGCAGGGATTGAAAAAGTTATTTTGCTATAATTAAGGGAGAGGATATACTTCATTTCAGTTCTAAAGGCTTAGATTGAGACCTTAATCATCTTTAGTCAAGAATATATATATGAATTTCATGTTGGATTGGTTCAACTTAAGGAAATTCTATATATTGCGTTCTCAAAATTCGATTATGATTACGGCATCCCTCTTCATAGTCAAATTTTGAAAACATGGCAAATGAAAATATTGTAGCAAAAGACTGGTCTAGAATCATGTCTTTATGTGAGACATTATGAATCGTGTACCATTTTCTTTGGGTACAGGATCGATTGCATGTGCTATAATATTTGTCATTTCTAAATTTTTCCAAATGCCCAGAGGCATTAAGAAGGGAAAAGGTCTAGAATTGGACATGACTAAAATGATTAAGCAATTGTCGAGGACAATCTGAGGTTTACCAAAGATTGGTTGCTCAGGGACAGTTGGAAGTATAGTGCTAATTTTGGAAGTACCATATTGACATATTCTGAAAAGAGGCATCTCTTATTCAGAAGTGATAGTCAAAATGAGAATATGGAGTTGTCTCCATAGGTGGAAGTTATCTGTGTAAGATTAGAAAACTTAATGCAAGAAGCATGTCCAAAGCAATGTACTTTGAATATGAGACTTAGTTTCCATGGAGTTGATCTCCATTGGAATACCTTATAATGACTGTTGACAAGTCTTTATGACTTTGTACATATTCATTACAAGAGGGTCAGTGCATATAAGTTTAAAATCTAAACAGATTTCGATAAATGATAGGGATTTGAAATTCTCACATTTTTCAATAAGGATTCGGGAGTGTGAAATTAGAATCATTGAAATTATGTTCAATTGATTTATTTCACAAAGTAAGGATCATAGACAAACATAGAGTGCATACTTGGTGTATGGCAAAGCTATTGTTTAAGAAAAACATAGTGTACATGCTTGGAGCATGGGACAACTAGTGTTTTTAATTTAAGTATAAAGTTGATAAAACCGAAACAATGAATAATGAGTAATCAGTATGGTGATAAATAAAAGTGTTTATTTATATTCATAGGGTTTGATACCATATTTGATTCATTTATTCTTGTGTTTCACTTTGCATGTTTTGACTTCCAGAATAACTAAGTCGCTCTTCCTGAATGATTAAGTTATTCAAACCATCCACAGTCGGTCATATGTTGGAAGTAGATATGAATCAAGACTGTCATGGGTTGGTTTGTAGAGGTCCAATTTGGTGGACAAAGTGGTGCTACAACACTCATGAGTGCTCATAAGTTCTGAGTATTGGATTCAACCCACGCTCATTTGAATCACTTCATGGATTTTATCACGAGTGAACATGAGACGATAATATCTTATATTCTTAAAACCTAGAGATATGAGTTGTTACTATAAGTTGGTTATACATTGATTGCACGAAAACGCATTGGTAACTCGATGTTATAAAACGTGCCTTTGTGTATGATTCAACAAGTAGTAGAACAAGCCATATGAGTCGAAGTTTATCCATTCCTTTTACCTTCGGGATAAAAGCGATATCTGTGGGCCCCTCGATGATTTAGCGATGACACATGTGAGTGCTTGGCCAAGCCAGGACTGATTTGATTTGTTCAATCAGTCAGTCATCATAAATCGAAAATCGGGAAACAACAAATGGACAGAGAGAATGATTATAATCCATGTCTCAGTCCATATGATATCTAGAATGGAGGAATATATGATCCCTTATCTAATGGACAAGTCATTGACAAGGTCAGAGTTCGACAACGGCTTTAAGAGCTACGATTGCCAGTTAGGTTTTGAAGTCATACTCAATAATAGTTTTAGACTTATCCAAGTGGGAGACTGTTGGATTAATGTCTAAGTCCATAACTATATTTGGTATGTACTTGACCCGACCCGGCATGGTCCATTTGGGTTACACTTCACCGGCACAATTTACATGGATAGTCTTTTGAGAATAGTATATTTATGATTTATATTAATATATTATAAGTTCTAATATATTAATATGGAATCATATTATTAGTATTGATCAAGAATTAATTTAGAATTAATTAAGTGATCAAAAAGAACTAATTAAATATGGACTCTTATATATATGGAATGGGCCAAGTTCATTTAGGTTGGGCTAAGCTTTCATGGATGGTCCATGGAGCTTTTAACCCATGGATCCTATGTAAATGAAAGGTCATGGGTATTAGGGTTTACATGGATGTAACCCTAATCCTCCATAATATATAAAGGGGTCCTTGGCTCACAAAATTGACACAAGTGTGTGAAAATAAGATTGGGCCGATTTTAGTGTGCATACATATTCTCTCAAGTTCTTCCAAGGTGTTTTGGTGATTTGTGATTCCATTTGAGGCTTCCACACTATTGGGGCTAAGCTCTTAAAACTTGAAGACATCAAGCTACATCAAAAGGTATGTCATATAACTAGAACTTTGTAGTATAGGTGCTTCATAATATGCTAGTTAGGATGAAACCTTGGAATAGTTAATATTTGCATGTATAATAGAGAAAATAGAGATCCAAGGTTTATAGGGTTGCATGTACACCATAAGAGTGTTAGAATGCTCAAAACCTAACACCTTCGCCCCATGGAAATCTGGCGCGACAGTGCCCCTGAAGTCCTTAAAGGACAGTGTGCGTGATCCTGACTGGTTGGTCGCCATGTCACTCCTGAACGCCCTAAGGCGATCCTCCATCAGCTCTACAATCCCTTCCTTGATCGACCCAAAGATGACCGGGGTCGCATCAAGGATGCCTCTAGTGATCTCGGACGCGATGAACTCGCGTAGCCTCTCATCTACTGGTTCGGAGCCTGAACCCGAACCCGATCCCTCTCCTGAGCTGCCAACTGCTGGCCTCGGACGTAGTACCACCATTCTGCAATCCATAACGACAATCATTAGTGATACTGATACATCTAGAGGGATCACATCCATCACAAGTTCCCTGGTCTTGCCTCACCCTTCCTCGATTCAAGTACGAATCCTCTGCTTTCAGTGGTACGGGCTCATACTACCTTCCACATCTATCTGTACTTTCCTCAAGAACTGCCTTGACTCCACCAAGTCCCTTCTACAACTACTGATCTCTGCTACTCTCTTCCTAGGCTTGCCCTAGGGTAATCACTAACCCACTCTCCGCCATCAGCTGCGTAGGAAGTCCCTGCTTTCTTCCCTTAACTAGCTCGCAAATACTATTACATATCACTCCGACTAGATAATTCTTCGAATGAGAGATCCTACCCTACAACGGTTGGACTCAGACAAGAGATGCGAAATAGAGCTAGACCCAACCTTCTGAAATTATTTAGTCCTTGCAATATGTAACTTAACATATTTGTTTACTAGCTAGTGAAAGACAACTAGAACTCCTAAAAGCACAAAGCAAGCAGCATTCGGACATCGAGTGTACATAAGCAAGCATATACTACTCAGGCTATTCTCCTGACTAATCTGTACTAGCATGCAATTCTCATAAAGCTGAAACACATATAGCAGGCACATAAGTCATCCTACTAGATCCTTAGCCCTAATCTAGCATGCTATTATACTAAAACTGATAATCATAACATAAACTTGTATGGGTACTTTAAGGAATACTTACTTGAGCTTGGCCGGTCGCGCACATCACACACTTCTCTCTTTCTCAAAGCTCCTTTCTTTTTAAGTTTCTTTTCAAAATTTCTTTTGAGAACATTTTTTTTTCTTGAAAACCTTTTTACCATTTCCTTAGTTTGAGTCCAGTCATACGCGAAAGTATGCCTGAATCCCTCAAACCAAGGCTCTGATACCAACTTGTAACATCCCAAAATTTCGAGTCCAAAAATTTCGTTTTAATTAACTGATTATAAAAACATTCATAAGAAAACTACGTAACAATATATCATTTTGTAAATCGATGTATCATGTCTGAAAACCCAAAAAATATAATAGCAACATGTCAGAGTACAATCCCAGAATATCTCAAGTGCGGAAAATCAATGCGTGTGTGTATGATGTGCTGCTACCGCGCCAACTCCTTCCCCTTTGCTGAAGAGGTACCTGAAACCAAAACTGTAAACTGTAAGCATGAAGCTTAGTGAGTTCCCCCAGCGTACCACATACCATATGATCACATAGCATACATACTGCGGGACAATTCTGGGGTGCCCGACCAACCCGGTATGGCCATTCTGGGGTGCCGACCTACCCGGTACGACCATTCTGAGGTGCCGATCTACCCGTGTCAAGCAATTCTGGGGTGCTGACCTACCCGTCGTTCCTAACAACCGACCCTCAGGGACTATTCCACCCCCTACTACCACTATCACCTATAACATATCATGCCAGCATATAAACATAACATCACATACTGCCAGACATATCTGGGGTGTCTGACCTACCCTTCGGTCCTAAAAACCGAACTCTACTACTATCACGTATAACATATCATGCTAGCATATTGAACATATCATGTAGTAGCAAACCTAGATGATATCACAAAGACAATCATCTAACATACAACTCCTACTGGTGGGCCGGCATTGTGGCTGTAGACCCACCGCTACCGGAAGGTAACTCACCTCAAACGAGTAGCTGCTGATAATCTGTGCGGGAAGTCTCTGTCTGCTGCTGCTCCGGAAATCCTCCGGCTATAATCCCCACAAAACACTCAGTCAGAATCTGATATCTACTCTTAGGGTAAAATGACTATTTTACCCCTAACCAAGACCAGGTCAAAGTCAAAGTCAACTTCCAGTTGACCTGACTCGCCGAGTTGGTCCGCCAACTCGTCGAGTCCCTATCCTTTTAACTGTCCTCATCCACGACTCTACTCGTCGAGTTTAGAAATGACTCGACGAGTTCCCCTTTTTTGCGAACATCGAATGAACCTTCATTCGACTCGCCGAGTTGTATGAACAACTCGTCGAGTTCATCCTCATCCTATGAACCAGTCCTGTCTTCGACTCGCTGAGTTATATGAACAACTCGTCGAGTTCATCTTCAAGAGTTGGGAGATTGCCTTGGACTCGCCGAGTCTGTTCTAGCACTCGTCGATTCCTATGAACTCCAGGTCTCCCAACACATCTAAATAGCTATGGGACTCCCTCTTCTAACAACTGACCCTCGTAGAAGGGTTTAAGATGGCTGAAAGCGCACCGACTCGCCGAGTCCCAAGAACGACTCGCCGAGTCCAACCTTGACCATTTCTATACAGTCGATCTAAATGGGATTTAACACACCAAAACCATAGATCTGGCCTCCTAATGTCCATATTATACGTAAAGTTCCAAACTTGATGCACATGCATGGGGTTTTTAGCTCAAAAGTCCATAGAAGGTGCTCTACAATGTGCATGGGGCTCTCATGGCCATAGAGCTGACACCTTTATGCCATGAGACCCTTCCAATGACTCAGATCTGGAAGTAGAACCCCATGAATCACCTTACAAATCCGAAAATGGCTTAAGAAGCCCTAAATGCACCATGAATCTAAGCCCTAAAGATGAACAATCAAAAAGGAAGACCAAAACAGGGGGCATTTACCTTGCTTAAGCTGAAGATGAAGTAAGATCTCTGAATCTACAAGTCCTAACTCGAAATCCCAAGCTTCCTCTTTCCTTCCAAGTTTCACAAACCAACCAAGAACAACAAAATGGCCTTAACACACACACACAAACGGCTAGGGTTTCAATATCCAGCTCTAAGGGAGTGTTATGGACAAGGGAGGCTGAGTTAAGGTGTTTATATAGGGTGCAAACCCTCAGATTTAGGGTTTTACTCGCACAGCGCCTACTCGCCGAGTCCGTCTTCCGACTCGTCGAGTAGGTCACTTAAGATGTTTACGGATCTCGACTCTACTCGACGAGTGGGTCCTCTGACTCGTCGAGTCCCAAAGAAAAACATAAAAATGCTTGAATTAAATGCATACCAGGAATCGGGTGCTACATAGTATTTGTGTTTTGGGTTGTAAGTTCGGACGGAATAACAGATTGTTTGGGTTATGCTAAGTATATCACAACGGGATTATCTGAGCTTTAGCTGAGTATAAGTGGCCGGTAGAGATAATTAGGTCTGTGATTTCCGTTTTCTAGTGGGAGCCTCAGGTTATCAGTAGTTGAGTAGTCAGTTGAGGGATAAAAAGACTAGATTCAACGATAATGATTCGGTATGAGTGGTCTGTTAGGGATTCAGATCATCTCGAGACAGCAGACTTCAGACGGAGTAGACGAGATCTTGTTGCGAGGAATTCGTTCACCTACGGATTATAGGGCTTTACGAGGATTGGTCATGGCTACCCTGGGAAGGCTAGGGTGTGCCCAGGTTGGTGACCATGCTACTAGAGTAGCTGGGCGAGTAAGGAATGGTAAGGATTGATTTCGAGGACGAAATCTAATTTAAGTGGGGGGAGAGTTGTAACACCCTGTTTATTTATTAAATAAATAAACAAATTAATGAATGAACAATAGCCCTAAAATAAATAACTATATATCAAATGATGGTCTCGTAGAGCTAATTGTCACACTTTAAGAGAATGGGGGTTAAAAGTGTAAAATCCGGACTTAATTTGTAAGTATTATGGAAGGCAGGGACTAAATGGTAATTATTGGGACGTCATTGAAGAGATTTTGGGGGCCTAGGGGCGGTTTGGTAAATCAGGTATCAAATTTGAATGGAATTTCCGAAACTGGGGTAGAAAAGGTAAAATTTGGGCTTAGTTTGGAAAAGATATGGTAAGGAGGGACTGGTTGTGACAAATCTGTAGAGAGTTTGTATGGGATACGGGTATTTAACCCATCACCATGCACCGACCTCCTAAAACCCTAAACCTAATATCATATGCAGCCGCCACTCTCACCTCACCCATCTCCGGCGCCGCTGCTACCTCCGACCACCTAGCACCGTCAAATGGCCTCTGTCGCCGGCAATAACGGAGACCGATGAGAACCGGGATCAGGCACTGCATCAGTCGAAGATTGGAGAAGGATACGGCGTCGTGGGTGTCGCCGACTTGTGACCTCCTGCCGCCAATGACGTTTATGCAACCGGAGGTGCCTTTGAAGACCGGAGATCGGAGCTAGGGACGTCGTCGCGGGGGCTATGAGCAACCAGAAGACTCTCGGAATGTCGACAACACCTCCTTCTTGTTCCTTCTTATGGGTTCGACGTCTTATGCCTCCTCCTGCAGCCATTTCTTTCTATTTTCCGTCATCGCCGCCGCCACCGGCCACCATGGGAGGTGACCGTGAGTTCGTATGGGTGTGATTCTGTTTCAAGGCTCATGTGTGTGTGGCTGTAAGACCGGTGACTATCAAAAACCACCGCCACCACCGTGAGGTGGTGGCTGCCATTGTAAAATCACCATTATCGTCGTCAATGGGTGGTTGGCTTCCTTTCCCGAGCAAAGAAGTGAAGATGTGTGTGTTTCAGTTGGTGAATGTGTGTGTATGGCTAAAGCTCTCGGAAATGGCATCACAGCCACCATAGGATGGTGGCTGCCGCCACTCACCACCGCCGGCAACCAAGGTGGTTCTGTGTGTGTATGTTTAGCTTAGTTAGTGGGTATGTTACTTTGGTATTTTCATTGTAATTGTAACAAAAAAAATGGAATAATGAAAAGAACTTGAAAACCACCACCTTAGGGTGGTGGTTGCCGCCACCGGCCGCCGTGTCAGGTGGTGGTGTGCTTAGTTGTGTTATGATTCGGTTGGGATGTTTGGACAAGGGACTAAAACCCTAATGGGCCTTGTAAGCCCTAATGGGCCCAATAAAGCCCTAATTGACATTAAAGCCCAAACATGTGTCTAATGGGATTAGTGAACCCTAATGGATCTAAGGACTTAGCTATTGGGCCTAATGGGCTAATGTGGGTTGGAAACCCTAATTACGGTTTGGAAAACCCTAGGGGAATTAACCGGGACACACGGGAATTATTTAATAACTTGAGATATTAAATAATAATCATTGGCAAAGATTAATCTAAGCAATATTGGACTTAATGGATTAAGTCCTTAGAGGATTATGTCCTTAATGGGTTAAGTAAGAAACACTTAACCTTAATCTTCATTTTATGTGAAACCCTAATTTCACTTGGATTTATTGTTGGGCCTCTTTAATGGGCCTTGATGATTTGGTTATTAATGGGCCATCCAAAGTCAAGCAATTGGACTAGAATAATTTAATGGGCCTAGGGTAAGCCCCATGTAAGGGGTTTGGGCCCAATTTGGAAAATTGGGCCATAGATGGGCCATAGTTTGGGCCTTAATGATTATATGATGTTGGGCCTTAGAATAAGACCATGTATAGGCCTAGGCCCAATTTGGAAAATTGGGCCATGTGTTGGGCTTTGATTTCCTAGTTGACTTTGGGCCTATGGATTGGGCCTTGGGCTTGCATAAAGCCAAGCTTGGGGTAATGTAGTAATTATCCAAAGAATGCACTCATGGTTATGTAGTGGAACTCAATTATTAATTGGGTGTTATTTTTGTGATTGACAGTTCGGGAATCTGTCATCCAGCAGCTGGGGTTGAGTCTGCGGGACTTCAGCAGTGTGCTATTGTGTCTATGGGACTTCAGCAGTGTGAGGTGAGTTACCTTACAGTAGGAGTGGGTCTACGGCCACAATGTCGGCCCACTAGTAGGAATTGTTTGTAAGATGATTGTCTTTATGATAATTATCTGGTGTTGTATCTGATATGCTTTATGTGCTAGGATGCTATGACATATGTGTTAGTAGTGGTAGGGGTGACATAGCCCCTAGTTACCGGTTGAAAGATACCGAAGGGGTAGAGAGTACCCATGCATGCCTATCAGTATGATCATGATATGTTATTATGTGGTAGTAGTAGGGGGTGAAATAGTCCCCGGATACCGGTTGAAAGATACCGAAGGGGTAGGTCGGGCACCCAGATATGTCTGACAATATATTCATGTATGTTATGCTATGTTATTATGTGGTAGTGGTAGGGGTGAAATAGTCCCCGGTTACCGGTTGGAAGATACCAAAGGGGAGGTTAGGTCCCGGTTACCGGTTGAAAGAGACCGAAGGGGAGGCCAACACCCAGATATGCTAGGCGGTTACCGGTTGAAAGAGACCGAAGGGGAGGCCAGCACCCAGATATGCTAGGTGGTTACCGGTTGAAAGATACCGAAGGGGTAGGTCGGGCACCCAGATATGCCTGACAGTATGTTAGTAGTATGGTATGTGGTATGATGGGGGAACTCACTAAGCTTTGTGCTTACGGTTTTTAGTTTTTGTTTCAGGTACTTCATTTTCAAAGGGAAGGAGCCGGCTCGATCGCAGCGCATCACACTATATTTTCCGCACATGAGATCCTTGGGATTACACTCTGATATTATTTTATGATAACATGTTTTGATTATTGACACTTTGGTTTGACACGAGATATTATTATGAATGTTTTTATACTGATGGTTTTATGTAATAACTTACATAAAAATGAAATTTTTGGCCTTGAATTTTGGGATGTTACAGAAACTAGGCTTTCGGTTCCTGTTACCATTTGATTTGGGACCGAAACTAGGCTTTCGGTTCGCTTGACTGCAAGATTGGCAGTGAGTGCATCGATCAGAATTATACTTTGATCCAGATTTCGCCTTGAGATTTGATGCCTTTTCTGTGCGAACATAATTGGAGTTTTAGGAGTTCCAAAACTGCTTCCTTTCGTTGAGATGCTTTTGATATCTTTTGTTTCGCTGGCGTTTTTGTTCAGCAAGTTGCTCTTGAGACTTGTGTATGTTTGCTCTTGGCTTCGGTCTCCTAACCTTAGTTTCGCTCTTCAATGAAGAGGTTTCACTTGCAGCCGACTTTGGTTCGCTTGGGATTTCCTTGGTACCACTTGTGCTTGGTACATCAAAGCTTGCAGGCTTGTTGAGTGGTTCTGCCACATATATGCCTTTAACCCTCCAAAAGGTTCTCTCTGACAAACCGACAGTCTCATCTGCATTGTCAATTGGAGCCGACCAGAAATAATTATCACAGCCACCTGCATTATCTTCGTTCACTATGGCTGTCAGTTCGGCTGTGTGTTTCTGAGTAACCCCTATCGTGGTGTATACTTGATTTGGCACTGTTTGTACCTTTTGATAAACCACTACTTTCCGTTTCAGAATTTTGGACTTATCTAGGGACACTCGAGCGTACTCAATCGAATTCTCAGATATGAGACCTTTAGTATGTTCGGTTTCGCTCTTGACAAATTCTGAACAATCAACCACGTCCTCTACAGAAATTTCGCTCATATTACTTTCCTCATCAAATTCAGAAGTGTTTTCAACATCAATTTTGTTTTCTGAACTTAACTTGGCATTCAATGAGTCAAATTTTTGTATGGTTTCGGTCTTAAGTTTCAATTTATCATTCTCGTACAAAAGATTTTTGAGCATGTCCTTATGGTCTTTGGACTTGATAAAGGACTCGATTTTGTCCAGACCAACCCTGTAAGCGTCAGAGATATTATCTGAGGAGACAATAGATTCACAGTTATAGCCATCAATATCAACTTCGTGCTCCTTTAACTCTAGGAAGGGCAAAATCATTTTGTGAATCTTTTTGCCAATTTCACAATTTAAATGAAATTGAGTGATATTTGTATATAAACGTTTGGAAATTAAGCAAAAAATGTTTCTTTGTTTCATCAGTTTCAAATTATCACGTTGCAAATAAATGACTTCATCTCTCGTCCTAACTAACTCTAACTTCGTCTTCTCTATCCACATCCTTCGCTCCTCATTCTTGGATGTCACCCTGCTAAGTTGATCGGTTAGGTTAGCATTTGTGAGGCGTGTTTGCATTAGACTACCACTTAAACTAGAAAATTTTAATTTCAAATCGTTTAATTCCTTTTCATAGTTAGTTACAGGTATTTTAAGTGATTCGAGAATGGATTGTACCTTCTTGATCAACTGATCGCAGTCATTAATCCTCTCGCTCACAGGTTTGGCAGCAAAACACTTATCTTCCCTCAGATTCGCCTCCTCATACTCGCCTTCGGTTGTATAACCCCTCATTTGTGACACTCCAGCTGTCACCACCAAGCATCTCCCAGCAAACTCAACACTCTTTTCATTCGCCACAAACGCCTTGCCATGGGTGGGTTTATGTACTTCTTCATCTTCAGAGTTTGTAGAACAGACCTCTACGCCACCGAACTCGTCACCCACAACATTCTCCTGCACAATCAAAGCATTCATTGAACTGTTAGAGGCTTTCTTCTTCTTTATCTCTTCCAACTTGCACATATAGTACGCTTCATCATCTTCACCCTCTTTCTTCTCCGATAGCTTTCTCAACATGAAATCTTTGGCAAAGTGGTTTTTGCCATGGCGGAAGTTGCAATCATATCCGGAGTCTCCCACTAATTTGCTATCCTTTTTCTCTTCTTCTTTCTGAGGAGTATTTTTGTTCTCCTCTTTGGCCTTTTCTGAGCTATAGCTTCCCTGCCAGTTTCGGTTCTTCGCAATAGGAAACTTTTTGCGAGCAAACCTTTTTGGGTTGGAAACCATCATAGCATATTCTTCGCTTGTCATATCACATTCTGACATCTCTGACTCTTCTTCATCTTCTGCCACATTCTTCGCTTTAGTGAGAAGGGCCAAGGATCCCATAACAGACACCACTTTCGCTTCCTTTGTCACAACACTTTCATGAGACTTAAGAATACCTACCATCTTCGCCAGTGAATAGTCTTTAAATTGCTCGTGAGCCTTCACCATTGATACCACAGCCATCCATTCGGGTCTTAAACCATTCATAAATGTGACCTTCTGTTCGATCACTTCTCTTCCAATGTCGTGCTTGATCATCTTACTCAATAGATGGTTGAAACGATTGAAAGTCTGAACAAGTTTTTCATCAGGCTTTTGTTGGAAAGCACCAAACTCAGAGAGCAATAGAGTTTGTGTAGAGTGCTCTAGGTCTTCATCAGTGGAATACAGCTCTGTAAGTCTAACCCAGATCTCTTTTGCAGTGGTGCATGAGCTTACTAAACGAAAAGTATCAGACTGTAAAGCAAATCGAATCATTCTCATAGCTTCAACATTACATAGCAACTTATCTTTTTCATCTTGAGGAATCTTTTCCACATCAGTTACGAGCTTGTTGTACTCCTTTTGAGTCTTAACAGTTGTATTTGTACCAGAATGAACAAAAGGACCCAATGTTATCGCTTCCCAGATAAGATAACCATTGTCTTCGGAACCAACAACGTAGTCCTCAAAGTTATGCGTCCAAACTTCATAATATTGAGTGTAAAGAATCAGGATTCTGGTTGTAGATCCAATGCTGTTGGAGATATTGATCGGATTGGTTTGTGAATCTTTGTGAGACATGATGACCTACTTCAGATATCTGCTTAGAATCAGACTTGTAATGATTGAATAGGGTAATATCGAGATATATGAACAACGTCAATGAAGGAATGACGGCTTAACAGATCCAATAAAAGCGAAAACCCTAAGAAAATTCTTCTAACAGAAGAGATGCGTATGATTTACACAGCCTCCTGCTCTAATACCAATTGAAGAGAATAAAGTTCTCTTAGATCGATAGATTCAAATAGATATCAATGAGATGAGAACAAGCAATGGAAAACAATGAACACAACTGTGAATCAAATTGATGTCGAATGATTAAAACAGCTGCGCCTCAGAAGAGCTCGATGAAGAACTTCTACTTTAGAGACGTGTTAGGGTTACAGTACTTGTCTAAGGAAAATAATCAAGAAGCGTAACAAACGAGATACATGCATGCACCATAAATACTAAACCCTAAAAATAAACACACGGTTGGACATGCCCAAACCGTGAATACAAATGGACCGAACTATCTAAGCCCAAAGGCGCAACCCAAATACTCAACATGATAATTTTAGTGAAATCGGTGAAATTGAGGAAGAGGAAAGTGTCGATTGTTCTCAGTTGTCTGTCATTAATGTCACATCTAAGTCTAAAGGCAAAGAAATATGCAATGATTCGATGATTAAGATTGACACTGACAAACCCTCTACTTCGAAAGTTTTTGATTTTGATCATGTGAGTGTCAGACATAGTCAAACTGATAGTAGTGATGATGAGGAAGAGGATGAGGTTTCGAAAAATCCAAAGTCGGAAAAGAATGTTTCAAAAGAAATAGTCATTCCTCGAATTTTTGTTGATCAGGTGTATGGAGATACTGAAATTTTTGACAAAGTGATGATTGAAAAAGGTGCTCATTATCTTGAAACAAATACAGTTGTGTATCCGAATTTCAAGTGCACAGATGATATCATTTTTCTAAATCAAGTGTTTGTCACTATTAGGAATATTGATAACATTAAACCGGAATTTAACAAGATGGTTAAAGAAGATAACAAGAATACATCAGATGAAGGATTCTTTTCAAATCAAAGCACTGTTGAAAATAATCTCACAAAGAATTCCTTTATTTTTCAAAGAAAAAAACCACAACGAAAATGGGTTGAAAAACAACAAATTTCAAAAGAAGTTTCAAAACAAACTGTTGTTGAAACAAATCAAATGGTTAAAATCAATTCGCATGATTTTAAGGAACTAATTGAAAAAATTTCGAAGGAAAATGGAATTTCGAAAAGACAAGCTAGAAATAAATTTTTTTGGCAGGTTGTGGATAATCGAAAGAAACCAAATGATTTGACAAAGAAAAGAACTGAAAACAAAGTGACTAAATCTGTTAAGACAATGTCTTCAACAAATTCAGATATTAAGAAAAATCCCGCTCAAACACAAATGTCTTTGTCTCAATCATTACCATTAGAAAAATCTACGAAAGTTAAATCTCAAACAACCAAGTCTTTATCTCGGAATCTTCATCAACATGATCACACAAAGAAATTTTCTACATCTAAATCTTCAAGGAATTTTAGAACCCACAATCAATAAAGGTTTTCACAAAATCATTTTTCAAAACAAAATTCTTTTACACAACTATCATCGAATTTTCAAAATCGATTTTCTTCAAAAACAGGTTTTCACTCAAATGTTACAAATCGAAAGTTTGAAAATGTTTCGTCAAAACCAAATGTAAAATTCACTCCACAAAAACCAAAATTTCCGAATCCATCTGTGAAACAACCTTCGAAAGTTTCATACATAAAGGGTCATTCTGATATGAATAACTTAGATCATTGGCTTGAAGGCAAAGGCAAAATCTATCAATCTGGAAAATTTTCTCAACAACAAATCAAAGATGCCTATGAGAAATATATGAATGAATCTTCAAGTGGAAGATCTTCTTCGAAAGATTCAACTCAGTTTGTTCAAACTTGGCGACCAATTTCGAAAGTAAAGAATTTTGGGAATCAAACTGAGAAGAAAAAGGCGAATGTCAGTGACAATCCTAAATCTTCGAAAGTTTTTGTTTCTGCGCCTTTAACTCATGACGTGGACTTAATTGATAGTTTCAAATCAAAAGTTCGAAATTGGGTCTTAAGTTGAAATTTACATTCTGTTTTTCAAGCTAATCACCAAGGACTCAAACAGCCTTGGGTACTTAAAATTTTCAATTAATTGCAGGTTTTGTGTGACGAGCAATATGACGAAAAATGGTATATTGATAGTGGTTGCTCACGTCACATGACTGGAAAGAAGGAAAATTTACGAGATTTCAGAAGTATGGATAATGCAGGAGTCGTGAAGTTTGGAAATAATCACAAATGTCAAGTGAAAGGTTATGGTAAAGTCACAAATGGGAAGTTTATAGTCAACCAAGTTGCTTATGTCGAAGGTCTTCAACATAACTTGATAAGTGTTTCGCAGCTTGTTGTGGGCACTGGCAATCAAGTGATGTTCAATGAAGAGGGAAACATTATATCAAATGTCGAAACAAAAGAGGTTTTGTTAAAATATAAGAGACATGGTGATATGTTCACTCTCGACATCAAACCAATTGTTGGGAAACCTTCAGTGTGCTTACTTTCAAAAGCTCCAACAGATGTTAGCTGGTTATGGCATCGAAGGCTTTCTCATTTGAATTTTCGAAATCTAAACAAATTGGTGGTAAATGATCTTGTTCGAGGTTTACCTGTTTTAAAATTTGACAATGATACCTTATGTGCAGCTTGCGAACAAGGAAAACAACATCATCAAGGACATCCAATTGTCATAGATTCGAACATTGTTGAACCATTGGAAGTTCTTCATATTGACTTATGTGGACCATCAACTGTTGAAACACTCAACAAAAAACGGTATATTTTAGTCATTGTTGATGATTTTTCACAATTCACTTGGGTTTATTTTCTTAGGTTAAAATCTGAAGTAGCTCAAACAATGATTGATTTCATCAAGCAAATAGAAACAAGTTTAAGGAAGAAAGTTCGAAAAATCAAGAGTGATAATGGCTCTGAATTTAAGAACAATGTTCTTGATTCGTTCTTAATGGACAAAGGAATTTCGCATAATTTCTCTTGACCATATACACCACAACAAAATGCTGTAGTTGAAAGACGAAATCGTTCTCTTTGTGAAGCAACAAAAACGATGCTCACATATGCGAATATTCCTTAATATCTTTGGGCTGAAGCAGTTTCTACAACATGTTTTACACAAAATCGATCGTTCATTCATCGTCATTTCAATATTACTCCTTATGAAATTATCAATAACCGAAAACCTAATGTCAAATTCTTTCATTTTTTGGTTGCAGGTGTTTTATTATGAATCTCAAGGATAATCTTTCGAAATTTCAGTCTAAGGCTGACGAAGGCATATTCTTGTGATATTCACATAATTCGGTTGCATATAGAGTATTGAATAAACGAACGAGAAAAGTGGAAGAAACTTTTAATCTCATGTTTGATGATTATTATGTTAAAAGAGTTGAAAAATGCTTTGAACAACATCCAATTATTAATGAATCAAGTGATGAATCTACAAATGTAAATTCGATAGATTTTGATTATGATTTAATTTTTGGTGTTCCTGATAGGGCTGCTGATGCTGAAGTTAATGTTGCGGACAATCGAATATCTGAAGCATCAAAGGATTCTGAATATTCGACATTAATACAAGAAAATTCGGATTTACACTCAGCAACGAATTCTCCTATAATTGCCGAAAGTATGCTAAATGATCAAGTGAAGGGGGAGCACTTGCATTCAACTTCTCAAGTTGAGGGGGAGCATTCTTTCAAGGGGGAGAATAGGATAATGAATGGAGATGTCGAGGGGGAGCATCAAGATGATAATAATGTCGAGGGGGAGCATATTGATACAAATATGCCGAATGTGAATCAAGATGAAATTTTTCTTGACTCAACTGATAATGTTTCTGTTGTAGGTTCAGAAAATGATGAAATGTATGAAGATGCACCATTGGATTTTGATCCAGCATATCCACCACTGGAAAAATGGACACAAAATCATCCAAAAGAACAAGTCATTGGAAATCCACAAGAAGGAGTGTTGACAAGAGCTCAAATTCGTTCAAATAATGAGGTACTTAATGCTCATCAAGAGTTTTTCATGTTTAATGTTTTTATTCCGAAAATCGAGCCTAAGACAGTTAAGATTGCTATGGAACACTCAGTTTGGGTTGTTGCTATGCAATCTGAACTAGCTGAATTCGAAAGAAACAAGGTTTTGAGATTAATTACTAAACCTGAAGATGTTTCAATTGTTGGTTTAAAATGGATTTTTAAAAATAAAACCGACAAAGATGGCAACATTGTTCCAAATAAAGCTAGGCTTGTAGTTAAAGGTTATTCGCAACAAGAAGGTATCCATTATGAAGAAACCTTTGCCCCAGTCTCAAGACTCGAGGCTGTTCGAATATTTTTAGCCTATGCAGCTCACAAGGATTTCGATGTATATCAAATGGATGTCAAATGTGCATTTCTCAACGAAAAACTTGAAGAAACAGTTTACGTTGAAAAACCTCCAGGTTTCTGATCATTGTTATATCTTAGATAAAGCTGTTTATGGGTTAAAACAAGCACCAAGAGCCAGGTATGCAACTCTTACAAATTTCTTAAAACAATCAAAATTTAAACAAGGATCAGTTGACCCCACGTTATTTAGAAAGAAAGTTGGGGATCATTTAATGCTTGTTCAAATTTATGTTGATGATATTTCTTTTGGCTCTACTGACCCTTCTTTGTCTAGTGAATTCGAAAGTTTAATGAAAAGTCAGTTTGAGTTGAGTATGATGGGGAAGATTAAGAATTTTATGGGGTTAAATATTCATCAAAGCAGAGAATGCATCCTTATCAATCAAGAAAAATACACCAAGAATTGCTTAAAAAGTTTGGATTGACGAATAGGACAAAGTTAAGAGTACCAATGGCAGCTGGAACAAGACTTACACCTTCGTTAGATAAACCTGATGTTGATCTTACTTTATATAGGAGCATGATAGGTTCATTACTTTATCTAACTGCAAGTCGACCTGATATCATGTTTTTTGTTTGTAATTGTGCTAGATATCAAGCAAATCCCAGAGAACCTCACTTAACCGCTGTGAAAAATATCTTTCGTTATCTCAAAGGAACAATTTCGTTAGGATTGTGGTATCCTTAGAAATCAGGCTTTTTCATTCAAGCATACTCAGATTCAGATTTGGGAGGTTGCAATCTTGATCGAAAAAGTACAAGTGGCGGATGTCAATTGTTAGATGGGAAGCTTGTTAGTTGGCAGTCAAAAAAGCAAACTTGTGTTGCAATTTCAACTGCTGAAGCAGAGTATGTTGCAGCTGCTGCTTGCACTTCTCAAATAATATGGATCCAAAGCCAATTGCGTGATTATGCAATAAATATGAAAAAGATACCATTGTATTGTGATTCTCAAAGTGCAATACGCATTTTTCATAATCCAGAACAACATTAAAAAACGAAGCACATTGCACTTCGTTATTATTTCATAAAAGATCATGTGGAAGATGGAAATGTCGAAATTCATTTTGTAAAGACAACTGATCAGCTAGCTGATATCTTTACAAAACCCTTGGATGAAAAGTCATTTGTTCGAATTTTAACAGGGTTGGGAATGATAGAAGCAAGTTCTGTTCCACGACTAATTTCGAAAGAATGAAATGTTGGTGTTGAGGAAAAGTGTCGATTCAGAGGTAATGGTTAATCATTCAGAAGTTACTGTTCATATTCAGCGCTTCGACACGCTTCGCTTTCGACATCTAGAATAAAAACTTTCGCGAGTTTGGTACATTTAAATTTTCGTTATTTTTTCTTTCTTCTTTCGAAAAATTTTAAAAATCACAAAAATATTTTCGTTATTTGTTCTTTATTTTCGAAAAATCAAAAATACCAAAAATATTTTTTTTGTTTGTTTTTCATTTCGAAAATATAAAATCCAAAAAGACTTTTGTAATTCATGCAATTTACAATGAAGATTATCAGAATTCATGCTTGCAGTTCTGGGGTCAGTTATTCTTTCGAAAAACTTTACTGCTTGGTCCAAACATAGTAGAGGTACAATCGCTTCGAAAACCAAACTTTTTCATCCTAAATTTCTAACACATTCACACACAAAGACGTATGTCCAAGAGATTTTTGATCGAAACCAATCATGATTTAGACATATCAAAAATCTGTGTTTATGATCTGGATTCATGAGGCTGTGATGAAAGTTAAACCCAATATTTTGGAAACTTTTTAAGGAATTAACGGGGAACTTTGTTGCAGATTTTCACGAGACACTTGTTTCAGTACCAATTTTTCGATACTCAAAATCATATTCTTTCGTGATGAGTGATCTTGATCAAATGTTCGAAACCCACGACATTTGTTTCCCAACAGGATCCAGCTAAAATTTTGTTTTTTTGAATATGATTTCTGTATGAGTATCATTCGTTATCTTTGTCACATTAAAAGTTTTTCAAAGAATACTTGTCACTGACTACATTGGTCAAATAAGTAATTTCGGTTACAATTGATCACACTTATGTTTAGTGTTGAAATGTAACGAAATTCCTAACCACCCCTAAAGCCTTATAAACGAAGCCCTTCGATACTTCTTTACAAGTAATCAATTGTAATTCACGGGATACCACACAAGCAGTTGATAATCTCTCTTGATAATTAACGAAGTAATCTTTGCTCGGGATTTAACTGCCTTTATGTCGAAAATTTTTTTCGACATCACAGATCCTAATTTTTTTATCATTGCTTCTTATCTTCTTTCATTGGCACACTGCACTCACGAAATCCATGAGGTTCTGAGTAATACCAACTCAGGCTAAAGATTTCGAAAGTCTGGAAAATGACTTTGCTTCTAAACCCAAAAGCGAAAGAGCCCAACCTCTATGCCGAATGTTTTTGTTCTTGTCTACTTGGTACCCACGTACAGTCTGATGTGACCGTTTGGCAACATGGTGCAAGTTTCAAGGTTGCTTTATCTGACGTGGCATTAATAACGGCTAGTGGTACAAGTTTCAACGAGAGACATGGCTATTGCTTTGATTAAATCGTTTGGTATTCACAGAGGATACATATAAAAGGAAATTGGTTTATCCTTAACACTTTACGCGATCAAAATTCTCTCCGACGATTTAAGCCCTAATTTCTCTCTATTTTTCAAAGCTTTCAAAACCCTAATCAATGGCTGCTGCTCAAACTTATACCACTGAAGATGTTTCATCTCAGCCAATCATGAAACTTCAGAGCACTAATTACCAAGTTGAAGATGATGTTTCATTGTATCCAGATGAACTCAAGATGTTAATTGTTGCTCTTCAACACTCCGGCTTGTCGACTGCGATGTTCAACTCTTTCAATGTTCCCATGTCTTGGCTGTCAATGGCAGGTTCTACTGTGACTTATAGCAAGGCCATGGATGTCGTTACCTTCAATCTGGTAAATGACAAGAAGATTCGTCTCACCAAGAAGTTGTTCACTCAAATTCTTGAAATCCCTAATTCTCCACCATTCTACAAGGTTACAAATGCTTAGGTCATCCATATGTTCAATGAGATGGGTCATCAACCACCTCTTACCAAGATCAGTGACTTCAAGAAATCAAGCCTACCATGTATCTGGAACTTTCTCTTTGGTATTTATCTTCGATGCTTAACTGGTCGAAGTGTAGGGCTTGACAAGGGACGTATGGAAGTGTATGATATGGTGGCTGGTATATACTATGACTTGAATGTTGATTATGGTTCGTAGATGTGGAAGGAGTTTCTTAAAAGTGTTAAAAACACAAATGTGGTTCAAGGGATTTCGTGTGCTCGGTATTGGAGTTTGATCCTACGCTATGCCTATGAGAAGGAAGGAATTAAAGTTCCAGTTGATGAACCCAAAGCCGAGTTCTTGAAGTATCATTTTCCAAAGACAGTTGAAGATGATACAGAGGTGTTTCTAAACATTGCCAGAATTCTGGATGCTATGCTCAAAAAGATAGATCCGTCGAATCCTGTATTGGTGGAGTATTTGAAGCAGATTAATCCTTCAGTGGAAACTGGAGTTCTTTTACCAAGTAATGATGAGGGTTCTTCCAAGAAAAGGGAACTGAAGAAATTCCTTCGAAAGAAAGTCCTAAGAAGATCCTAAATAAATCACCAAAGAAGCGGGCTGATGATAAGGAAAAAGTTTCGAAGAAAGTGGTCAAGAAAATTGAAGTGACTAAATCTGGCTCCTCGAAGGAAATAATACCTTCGAAATCAGGGGTGTTTACAATATTGAGGAAGTTGTCACACAAGTCCAAAGTATCTTCTGATGATCACTCTCCTTTAGTTCGGAAAGCACAATTTAATAGGAAGGGAGTTCTTGTTCGTGAAGTCCTAGCACCAGTTTATCCATCATCAAAGAAAAGAAGAGTTGAAGATGTTGCGAAACATATTACTGATAAGAGAAAGAAGAGAAAGTTGGTCCTTCAAGAAGAGTCATCAGATAGTGATATTGTCCCAGAAACACCTTTGGGATCAAATTCACCAATCAAAACATCTACTCCTACAACAGTTGTTATTTCACCCGAAGTTGTGATTACCAAGTCAATTACTGCGGAGGTTCCAACTTTAGGAATTCTTGCAAACGTATCTAATACGGGTGCAAATGTCAACATGGGTGAGGATGTCACGAAGTCAGCTAGTTCTCAAGGTATAATCACTTCCTCTACTGTCGAACCCACTTTTGTCATTAACACTTCACTTCCACCATTTATTTCGATTGTTCTTACCACCACAACTTCAACAACTTTCGAAAACATCTTACAACAACCCTTCACTACATTGTTCACATCTCAATCTACTGATCCACCAAAGCCTACTTCCGATGATGAAACTGATGGAGGAGGTTTCGGAGGAGTATTTGCAGACTTAGAATTTGATTATGAGGAAGAAAACATTCCAGATCATATGCTAATGCCTGGAAAACAGTTTAAGATCCTTAATCGAAAGCTCAACTCTATTCTTCAATCCCAAGCTGACTCAGGGGCAAAACATTCTGTTTCGGGAATAGAGGTAGATGTAATGCTCAAGGAACAGGAGTTACGTCTTCAAGAAAAGATGGATATCTTGGATAATAACAATGAGCTCAGAGTCAAGGCTCAAGCTAACTCATTCAATGGGGAAATCAAAGATTTTAGGCTGGTAGCAAAATAACGTCATGTTCTATTTGTTAAAGATGTCAAGACTGTGCGAGAGGATGTGAATCGCAAGCTTGAGGAAATGAAGATTGAAGTTTCGAAAGAAATCCAAGAGTTGAATACTAATTATTCTTCTCTTCATTCGAAAATTGATACCATTGCTGGGGCTGTTACGAAAGTAGTGGAATGCTATCAGACATTACTTCCTAAGGCTGAAGCAAAGGCGAGTGAAGATGTTCACAATTTCGAAAAGCTCAGAGTTTTACTTGGAGAATTGAAGGAAATTGTGTCAAAGCCTTCTACAAATTCTATTTTCACTCCTGATTTTTTATCTTAGAAATTCAATTCTCTTGAAGCAGTAATAACGAAAGCAGTGGCTCCTATATCAAAAATTTACAGCTCTTTTACCAACTGGTGCCCCACCTGTTTTCACAGGGGTGCAAGGGGGAGAAAGTGAGTTAGTTGGTAAGGAAGGGAAAGTAAGCAAAGGAGGAGAGGAGAAAGAAAAAATAGTTGGCAAGGTGATTTCAACTCAAATACCAATTCCCATTGTTTCGAAAGTTAATACAGTTATGGCAACAAAAACAACGACAAGACCCATTTAGAAGGGAATATGTGACAACCCAAAATTTCTTTTTTGTACAACAATTCACTTCAATAGGAGTCAGAACAGTTTCTGCTAACTTTTGAGCTGTGTAGAGTCAGTTTGAGTGTTTTAAAGTTAGTACTTCAAGAGATAACATGAGAGAGGATACCCTAGGGTTTATTGTGTGGCAATAAAGTCCCAAAACTCCAAGAGTTTGGAGTTTACGGCCTAAACAAGGAGTTTACGGCCGTAAACCCCATGGGGTATAAATATGGCACTTAGCCATTTTATTCACTTGTTCACATTTTCAAGAACTAGAACTCATTTCTCTCTCAAGTATCATCCGACTTTTCTTCAAGATCTTCAAGAAAGTAAGTGTTTCTTGCCTTGTTTAGTCGATATCTTACTTAATCTAGTGATCTTACGTGATTCCATCCGTGAAATCATTCCTATTGTGTAGATCTTCAAGTGTTCTTAGTTTCACCAAGAACACACACTAGTGTTCTTGGACTTTTAACACCTTTTCAAGCTTCTACATAGTAAGTACTCTTACCCTAGTGTGTTATAAGACTTGTTACACTTCTAATCATCTAGAAAACACCAAGGAAACACAAGATCAAAGGTGTTTATAGTCCAAGATGTTCTTGGGCCGTAAACCCTAATAAAGGGGCCAAAGTGTGCCCTAGTCCCTTACCAAGCCTTCAAAACTAGTCTAGATACCATCCTTGATGTGCTTAAAACTTAAAACATCAAAAAGACCATAACCATTTGGGTTTACGGCCGTAAACCCAAGTAGAAATGGTCCAAGGACCGTAAACTCCACCATGGAGTGAAATGGTGCCCTAATCACTTCCTAAGGCTTAAACATGAAGTAGGAATGCTTCTTATGACCTTTAAAGCTTCAAAACACAAAATGGTAAAAGTACCATGAGTTTACGGCCGTAAACTCATGGGTTTACAACCGTAAACTCAATAAGAGTTGGTCCCAAAACCGTACACTCCAAAAGAGTTTACCCTTGGACCCCAAACTCAATAGCAATGTCCTACAACCCTTAGATGCAATCCTTAGCACTTATAAGCACATAAATCAAGTGTTTTACATGTCTTAGGATGTCTTAACTTGGTTAATTGGTTGTTTAAATGACTAATTGGATACATATATGTGATATTATATGTTAACTAGGATCCTTGTGTGTGTCAAGTCTTCACTTGACACTTAGCATCTTATATCAATCCGTTCATCCAAACCACTCACTACAGGTGAGTTCATACCCCTTTAATTAACCTTTTAAATGGGGGGATACAAGTTGAACAATTATAGTTATTATATCAATCACATGTGATTAATAACTACCAAACAAGTGGATTTCTTACTTTTCAAACTGTGTTACCAAACTGTTTTACTTCAAACTGTTTTATAAACTCTTTTTCATATCAAATACTTTTATTAAACCCTTTTAACTTATATTTTGTGTATCTATGAAGCTATAGTTATATAAGTAGGATTGAAAGGAGTTAGGACTGATAGCTCACCTTATTTCATGTTCCTTGTTTGGTTGTGGACTTAGGGTATTAAGGTTATTTGGCCGAAGGTCGTTTGAATCCTAGTTATATATCATGTATATGTGTATAGATATAAAAGGTTACTTTATTCAGTTCAATACCTTTGGGTAGCAAAGGTATAAAAACATGCTCATACATTCAAACAACATTACTAGTAAACTATAATAGGTATAGTTTAGGGAGATACTAATACTATTACTAGAACAGTGAAACATACAATGAGTCAGTTCATACATGAGTCAATAACAAACAAACAATAGATACTATGATGAGAAACAAACAATAGAATACTATGATGAGAAACAAACAATAGAATACTATGATGAGAAACAAACAATAGAATACTATGATGAGAAACAAACAAAAGAATACTATGATGAGAAACAAACAATATATGCTAGACCGGGAGAGAACACACAATACAACTAGCACATACATATACTAGAACATTACTACATTTATGTGAGCCACATAATGGGGCATGGCACTACCTTTCATGACCGTTTTGTATCCAGAATCTCCTTAAGTGGGGAGCATATGAGTTTGTGTATAGATCTATAATGGATTGACTATCCTACACCTTGCTGCTCGCTACAGTGGGACTTGCAAGTCTACGAGTGCCAAACGTCATTTCTTACGACGTCTTACATCGTCGTTTTCCTATGAGTCGGTAGCAGGATACAGGCCGATCACATGGTACTTTAAATAACAATTGGTTTAAGATAGTTAATACAGCAGTAGTTACTTAATGCAACACGACAATACTATTTCATTTTCCCATTACATTTACTTTGTGTTCTTCACACAATAAACAAATATGTAAAAACTATATTTTTGGTTAATGATAGTCGGATTTGGGAAAATACACACTCTTACAAGAGACACACACACAGATACTAGATGCCTTGGTAGAAGGCTACTTTTAGTAGGAAACATAGGGTTGTCTAGGGGAGTTCAAACAATTACAAACTTTTACAAACTTATACAATTACAGACTTACAAACACTTTCATACAAATACAGACACTAATATACTTATGATCTCACCAGCTTTAAAGCTGATAAACTCTTTCAAAATAACTTGTATTCTCAGGTCACCAGTAGACAGGTACCGGAGCCAGGTTTTGAGAAGATGGAGCTCGTTCAAGACTCATCTTTTATTTTGATGCATATTTTTGGTGTCTATATAACTTGACAGAACACACTTGTATGAAATTATATTATTAATGTAATGGATGATGTTGTTGCTTGTTTACTACTTTGCATTGTTGTGATACTGAACATGACGTCCTCCACCCCCGAACGTTTCCGCCGTTCTTGGGTTTGGGGTGTGACAGATTGGTATCAGAGCATTGTTTATAGTGAATCAAGTGTATCAACCCATAAAAGATATACGAACTATAAACACAGCGGGATTAAAATACTCTGATAAAGAGTTTATACTTTTAAATAATAAAATATTTAACCAAGTATACATACCTGCATTCATACTAAAATCAGTGTCACTAGGACAGAACAAAAGTATTACGATTGTTGGACAGCACAAGTAAACTTAGAGACATATAGTCAAAGCTGGGAAGATATAGCCTGATCAACTATGTTATCCGAGGGTTGACTAGCATGTGCCTAAGTGTGGTTGTGAGGTTGCAACAAGTCTAAAAACTTACCAACACTACTACAATGAGAACAGTAGAACAGAACATAAACTTAAAATACTATAGGAGTATTTTGTGTTACTATAATTACTTCTTTGAGAACTAAAGATCTTTATTAGTATATCAATAGTTGCTGAGTGGATACGCTAAGGTTATATGTGTCTAGGATATCATAGACTTAGAATCTGTGATCTTTGCTTTACTTCCTGTTCCTTGTTTGGTTGTGGGCTTAGAGTTAGGGTCACTTATTCGATGGTCTATCCTGTCTTGGTTACATATGACTGGTATGCACTACGCAAATGTTTAAGTAACTAATAAAGATCATCTTATAATTATCTAATTAGTTCGTCTATTTAGTTATTTCTTTATCCCTTTTCTCGCGTAGATATCATGGCTGGATTCCATATCCCTGGAGACCCGTACTACCCCAACAACGGCAATGCAGGATGGCTGGGAGAAGAGCCAGAAGAAGATCACCCAATCCCATTGGATGATCACGAAGCTGAAGGCTTTTCTGAGGATTCTGACTCAGAGCCACAAGTCAACAGCCTACCCCCAGCTGCTCAGGACCCAAACCTGAATCCTCGTCCAGCATTTCAAGGACCCACACCTCTGTAGGCCACAAACTTGAATAGATGGAGTCAGGAACAGGGTCAACCCATTCCCTACAATGGAGACAGAAGCTTCTACAACCTCAACGAGGGAGGTTCAGCTGACAGGGTCCTACCCATCGTGGTTCGTAGGATTTCCCGGAACACGGAACAAGCTCGAGCGATTATCGACCGAGTCATAGAGATTGACGCCAACGCTGGCGTTAACACAGTCCGCATTCGCCAGCTTGAGTCTGCTCATGAAAGGACTCAGGTCCGTAATGCAGTTCTGTAGAGGGAACTTGCTGAAACCCAAGCTGAAGTCAGGGAACTTCGAGCTCAGGAAGCAAGATCTGATAGGCGCGTGAGGGACAGAGAACGTCTTCTGTCGGAGTCAAGAACTCACTCTAGTAGTTCTCGTCGCCGTTAGAGTCTCATCGACTTCTCTTTTTGGATATAACCTAGTTTGTGTAAACACTCTAGTCTAATTTCCTAACTTTGTAAATCTTAGACCTGTTAGGTCTTGATTAGGTCGTAGTTCTGTCAAAATTTTCCCATCTTGGTTGATGTAAGGCCTACTTCTAGGTCATTTTTCCCGAACTCATTACATCAGTAATTCCAGTATTATTGACAGATATCTAATCTCATGGAAATTATTATCCAATTACTATCATCTGCTAGTACTAAATCATCCTTCAATTGTGCTGTTGGACTATGGAGAGTTAGTCCATGAGTCATTCTCATCAATTTTCAATTAAATTCTTATCAATATCTTCATCTTTGTAAACTTATAGTTGAAAGATGCATCCTCGTAAATCAACAAGACGCGATCCTCCCGCACCAACACCACCTGCTCCTCAAATCGATACGCCAGCTCTAAATGTTGCTGTAGCTGCGGCTGTGGCTACAGCCATGGCTCAATATCATTCGTCTGGTTCCACTGGAGGAGGAACTCCGGTTCAATCTACTCATGGTGAAGCTCCTGTGCGCTTGAGAGAGTGCTCCTATAAGGACTTCACTAACTGCAAGCCCAAGTCCTTCAGAGGGACTGGCGGAGTCATTGCCCTCTCGCAATGGTTCGAGAAAACCGAATTGGTTTTCGAAATCTGCTCCTCAGAGGGGAGCAAGGTCAAGTTCGCTGCTTGCACCTTTGAGGATAAAGCCCTAACATGGTGGAATAGCCATGTCAAGTCACTATCTCTAATAGTGGCTAATGCTATGGGCTGGGAAGCTCTGAGAGAGCTGATGATTGAGGAGTACTGCCCGAGGGGCGAAATCCAAAAACTAGTGGAGGAACTGTGGAGCCTAACCATGAAGGGCTCCGACATAGTCTCTTATACCGCCAAGTTCTGTGAACTGGTGGCCCTCTGTCCCAACATGGTTCATACAGAGGGGAAGAAGATAGAAAGATATATATGGGGGCTGATGCCACCATTCCAGGGAAATGTTTTGGCTTCAAACCCCACTACATTTGATAGTGCCAAGCGATTGGCACAACAGCTTATAGACCATGGGGTTCGTACCCCGGCCGCAACAACAACCCTGCCATCTCAGAACCCGCCAGAACCGCTGATTCCAAGCGGAAGTTCTGGGATGACAAAAAGAAGAAGAAAGCTGCTAAAAAGCAGCAGATCGTGGCAGTGCATGCTGCGATAACACCTGCCATTGCTGCTGCTCCGATAAAGCAGTACGCTGGAAGTTTGCCTAAGTGCAACAAGTGCAACTTCCACCACGCAGGAGCCTGCCGGGAAATGCAATGTTTGAACTGCAACAGGAAGGGGCACACTGCCCGTTTCTGCAAATCTCCGGCGAGGACAATCACCCAAGTCCCAGGCGCTGGTGTGGGCTAAGCTTGCTTCGGTTGTGGCGAGGTGGGCCACTACAAAAGGAACTGCTCGAAGGCAGGGAATGCCGGTGGAGTGGGAAGAGTTCTGGCCATAGGCCACGAGGAAGCGATTGCCGACCCCACAGTGGTCACGGGTACGTTTCTCCTCGATAACTCTTATGCATGCATACTATTTGATAGTGGAGCGGAGAGGAGTTTCGTGAACCAAAAATTTGCTCATTTACTTAAGCAAAAATCACGAGCACTTAAAGAACCGTTCACTGTAGAAATGGCTAATGGAAAGACGGAGAGCACTAGCAGTATATTCATAGGGTGTACCCTAACTCTAGATAGCCATTCATTTTCGATCGACCTCATGCCGGTCTCAATTAAAAGTTTCGACGTCATTATCGGCATGGACTGGTTGAGTCTTCATCGTGCCGACATCATGTGTTACGAAAAGGCGGTACGCCTTAATCTATCGTCTGGCGAAACTCTAGTAGTATATGGCGACAAACCCGGCACTAACCTTCGTATCATCTCGAGCATTCAAGCTCAGAAGTTCTTGCGAAAGGAATGTCGCGCATTCCTTGCTCATGTGGTCGATGTGAGCCAAGAAACGAAAGACATTCAGAACATTCCAGTAGTACGCGACTTTCCCGACATCTTTCCAGAAGAACTCCCAGGATTACCTCCGCAACGACAAGTCGAGTTCAGAATCGACATAGTCCCAGGGGCTACCCCCGTAGCCAAATCGCCCTATCGTCTAGCACCTGCAGAGATGCAAGAACTGTCCTGTCAACTTAACGAACTGCTCAGCAAGGGCTTTATAAGACCAAGCTTCTCACCCTGGGGAGCTCCAGTCTTGTTTGTCAAGAAGAAAGACGGATCGTTTCGTATGTGCATCGACTATAGGGAGCTCAAAAAACTGACCGTCAAAAATCGTTATCCTTTGCCTCGTATTGACGATTTATTTGACCAACTTCAAGGGGCGAACTTCTTTTCAAAAATCGACTTAAGATCCGGATATCACCAACTACGAGTGCTAGGGGAGGATGTTCCGAAGACAGCCTTCCGAACTCGTTATGGGCACTACGAATTTGTAGTGATGCCGTTCGGATTAACAAACGCGCCCGCAGTATTCATGGATTTAATGAATAGGGTGTGTCGTCCTTACTTGGATCAGTTTGTCATCGTCTTCATCGATGACATACTTATCTACTCTCGTAGTAAAGAGGAAAATAGTCAACATCTTTGACAGGTCTTAGAAACGCTGTGTTCGGAGAAGCTCTATGCGAAGTTCTCGAAATGCGAATTTCGGATCCGACGAGTCGAATTCTTAGGGCACGTGGTTAGCGAAGAGGGAATACACGTGGACCCTTCCAAAATCAAGGCCATTGAGAACTGGTCAGCATCGAAGACGCCTACAGAAATTCGTCAATTTCTAGGCCTCGCTGGCTACTATCGAAGGTTCATTCAGAACTTCTCCCGCATTGAGAAACCTCTTACAACACTGACCCAGAAAGGCGTGGCCTTTAACTGGGAAGATAAGCACGAGAGAGCGTTCCAAACGGTCAAGCGACCCTTGTGCACCGCGCCAATACTATCCCTCCCCGAAGGGATAAAAGACTTCGTTGTCTATTGCGATGCGTCAAATCAAGGACTCGGATGTGTTCTGATGCAACGAGGTAAGGTCATCGCCTATGCCTCGAGACAGCTAAAGACACACGAGGTCAACTACACCACACACGATCTTGAGCTAGGAGCAGTTGTGTTTGCTCTGAAGATCTGGAGACACTACCTGTATGGTACAAAAAGCACTATCTTTACAGACCACAAAAGCCTACAACATATATTCGACCAGAAGGAGCTCAACATGAGACAACGATGGTGGGTCGAGCTACTCAGTGATTACGAATGTGAAATTCGTTATCATCCGGGTAAAGCCAACGTAGTACCTGACGCCCTAAGTCGGAAAGAATATTCTAGTCGTAGAGTCAAATCTTTGACTATGACAATCCATTCACACTTGTCCACACAAATTAAGGAAGCTCAGATCGACGCTTTGAAACCTGAAAATATGGCGGGTGAATCCCTGAGAGGGATGGATAAGAACTTGGAGGTCAAGGGTGGCGGAGCTTATTATTTCATGGATCGGATCTGGACCCCGAAACTCGGTAGTTTCAGAGACTTGGTCATGAACGAAGCGCACAACACTCGTTATTCCGTCCACCCGGGTTCAGATAAGATGTATCTGGATCTTAAAAAGCTATACTGGTGGCCTAACATGAAAGCAGAGATTGCTACCTTCGTGAGTAAATGACTTACTTGCGCCAAGGTCAAGGTCGAATACCAGAAACCCTCCGGTCTTCTACAACAGTCGGAGATACCGGAATGGAAGTGGGAGCGGATCACTATGGACTTCATAACCAAGTTGCCCAAGACAACGGGTGGACTTGATACCATATGGGTCATCGTCGATAGATTGACCAAGTCCGCACACTTCCTGCCAATCAAGGAAACAGACAAGATGGAGAAGCTTACAACAACTTACATTAGGGAGATTGTACGACTGCACGGTGTTCCCATATCCATTATCTCGGACAGAGATAGTAGATTCACTTCGAGGTTCTGGCAGTCTCTACAAAGTTCCCTAGGAACTAGGCTGGACATGAGTACAGCCTACCATCCACAGACAGACGGGCAAAGTGAGAGGACTATCCAAACCTTGGAAGATATGTTGCGAGCCTGTATGATCGACTTTGGGAAAGCATGGGATACTCATTTACCCCTTGTCGAATTTTCCTACAACAACAGTTATCACACGAGCATAAAGGTTGCTCCATTCGAGGCCCTCTATGGCCAAAAGTGCAGATCCCCTCTGTGCTGGGCTGAGGTGGGTGATACCCAGTTAGCTAAAGGACGAGTTCCTGAAAGCACTCTCACGGGTCCGGAGATCATTCGGGAAACGACAGAGAAGATCGTTCAGATTCGTGAACGATTAAAAGCCTCTAGAGACCGACAGAAAAGCTACGTTGATAAACGAAGGAAACCGTTTCAATTCCAGGTGGGCGACCGTGTTCTATTGAAGGTCTCACCCTGGAAGGGCTTGATACGCTTTCGAAAGCGTGGAAAGCTGAATCCAAGGTACATAGGGCCTTTCGAGATTCTTGCCAGAATCGGCCCTGTAGCTTACAAACTTAACTTACCACGCGAACTCAGTAACGTACATTCTACTTTCCACGTCTCGAACTTGAAAAAGTGTCTGTCCGACGAGACTCTTGTAATCCCACTCGACGAGATCGAGATCAACGAGAGCCTCAACTTCGTGGAAGAACCTGTAGAGATCATGGACCGGGAGGTCAAGCAAACGAAACAAAGCCGTATCCCGATAGTGAAGGTTCGCTGGAACGCCAAGCGAGGACCTGAATTCACTTGGGAGCGAGAGGATCAGATGAAACTGAAATATCCTCATATTTTTACTTAGTTATTTGTAACTACTTATTTGCTTAAACTCTAATTTCGGGACGAAATTCCTTCTAACGGGGGTATGATGTGACAACCCGAAATTTCTTTTCTGTACAACAATTCACTTCAATAGGAGTAAGAACAGTTTCTGCTAACTTTTGAGCTGTGTGGAGTCAGTTTGAGTGTTTTAAAGTTAGTACTTCAAGAGATAACAGGAGAGAGGATATCCTAGGGTTTATTGTGCGGCAATAAAGTCCCAAAACTCCAAGAGTTTGGAGTTTAGGGGCTAAACAAGGAGTTTACGGCCGTAAACCCCATGGGGTATAAATATGGCACTTAGCCATTTTATTCACTTGTTCACATTTTCAAGAATAGAACTCATTTCTCTCTCAAGTATCACCCGACTTTTCTTCAAGATCTTCAAGAAAGTAAGTGTTTATTGCCTTGTTTAGTCGATATCTTACTTAATCTAGTGATCTTACGTGATTCCATCCGTGAAATCATTCCATTTGTGTAGATCTTCAGGTGTTCTTAGTTTCACCAAGAACACCAAGAACACACACTAGTGTTCTTGGACTTTTAACACCTTTTCAAGCTTCTACGTAGTAAGTACTCTTACCCTAGTGTGTTATAAGACTTGTTACACTTCTAATCATCTAGAAAACACCAAGGAAACACAAGATCAAAGGTGTTTACGGTCTAAGATGTTCTTGGACCGTAAACCCTAATAAAGGGGCCAAAGTGTGCCCTAGTCCCTTACCAACCCTAATAAAAGTACCATGAGTTTACGGCCGTAAACTCATGGGTTTACAACCGTAAACTCAATAAGAGTTGGTCCCAAAACCGTAAACTCCAAAAGAGTTTACCCTTGGACCCCAAACTCAATAGCAATGTCCTACAATCCTTAGATGCAATCCTTAGCACTTATAGGCACTTAAATCAAGTGTTTTACATGTCTTAGGATGTCTTAACTTGGTTAATTGGTTGTTTAAATGACTAATTGGATACATATATGTGATATTATATGTTAACTAGGATCCTTGTGTGTGTTCAAGTCTTCACTTGACGCTTAGCATCCTATATCAATCCGTTCATCCAAACCACTCACTACAGGTGATTTCATACCCCTTTAATTAACCATTTAAATGTTTTTAAATGCTTTTATGGGGGGGGGGGGATACAAGTTGAACAATTATAGTTATTATATCAATCACATGTGATTAATAACTACCAAACAAGTGGATTTCTTACTTTTCAAACTGTGTTACCAAACTGTTTTACTTCAAACTGTTTTATAAACTCCTTTTCATATCAAATACTTTTATTAAACCCTTTTAACTTATATTCTGTGTATCTATGTAGATATAGTTATATAAGTAGGATTGAAAGGACTTAGGACTGATAGCTTACCTTATTTCCTGTTCCTTGTTTTGTTGTGGACTTAGGGTATTAAGGTTATTTGTCCGAAGGTCGTTTGAATCCTAGTTATATATCATGTATATGTGTATAGATATAAAAGGTTACTTCATTCAGTTTAATACCTTTGGTTAGTAAAGGTATACAAACATGTTCATACATTCAAACAACATTACTAGTAAACTATAATAGGTATAGTTTAGGGAGATACTAATACTATTACTAGAACAGTGAAACATACAATGAATCAGTTCATACATGAGTCAATAACAAACAAACAATAGATACTATGATGAGAAACAAACAATAGAATACTATGATGAGAAACAAGCAATAGAATACTATGATGAGAAACAAACAATAGAATACTATGTTGAGAAACAAACAAAAGAATACTATGATGAGAAACAAATAATATATGCTAGACCGGGAGAGAACACACAATATAGCCACGTAACGGGGCATGGCACTACCTGTCATGACCGTTTTGTATCCAGAATCTCCTTAAGTGGGGAGCGTATGAGTTTGTGTATAGATCTATACTGGATTGAGTATCCTATACCTTGCTGCTCACTACAGTGGGACTTGCAAGTCTACGGGTGCCAAACGTCATTTCTTACGACGTCTTACATCGTCGTTTTTCTATGAGTCGGTAGCAGGATACAGGCCGATCACATGGTATTTTAAATAATAATTGGTTTAAGGTAGTTAGTACAGCAGTAGTTACTTAATGCAACACTACAGTACTATTTCATTTTCCCATTACATTTACTTTGTGATCTTCACACAATAAACAAATATGTAAAAACTATATTTTTGGTTAATGATAGTCGGATTTGGGAAAATACACACTCTTACAAGAGACACACACACAGATACTAGATGCCTTGGTAGAAGGCTACTTTTAGTAGGAAACATAGGGTTTTCTAGGGGAGTTCAAACAATTACAAACTTTTACAAACTTATACAATTACAGACTTACAAACACTTTCATACAAATACAGACACTAATATACTTATGATCTCACCAGCTTTAAAGCTGATAAACTCTTTCAAAATAACTTGTATTCTCAGGTCACCAGTAGACAGGTACCGGAGCCAGGTTTTGAGAAGATGGAGCTCGTTCAAGACTCATCTTTTATTTTGATGCATATTTTTGGTGTCTATATAACTTGACCGAACACACTTGTATGAAATTATATTATTAATGCAATGGATGATGTTGTTGCTTGTTTACTACTTTGCATTGTTGTGATACTGAACATGACGTCCTCCACCCCCGAATGTTTCCGCCGTTCTTGGTTTTGGGGTGTGACAGAATAGTTATTGGTTCGGAAGGTGTTAGAGGTAGTTCAAGCTCTTAGAAACCAAAAACAACTGAAGCTGTTAGAGATAAGGGAAAGGGGATAGTTGTTGAAAAGACGAAATATGAGAAGAAGGCAGAAATCGAATCCGAAATGGAAAAGCAAAGACAAATACAAAGTATTATGAGGCTTCGTGAAAATGATCCACCAACAATGGATAAAGGAGATCCAAGTAAACTTCACAGCTATGAAAATATCAAAGCCAGAGTGTCATACAACCACATGTATGCATTCGAAAAGAAGCCTAGAAGAAGCTATTCTATCGAAAATACTGATATGAATCAGCTTGAATTTCCAATAAACGAAATCATGTTCATCACAGCTCAATACAAAATTATTGAGAAGTTTCAGAATGAAGATGATTTTCTCCATATGAAATTAAGGTTTCATGTTGTGGTTGGAAAAGATCAGGAGGAGGTATGGTCCCTTATCAAGACAGTTCAATTGATAAGTGTGACAAAGGATGTTATGTTTGAAGACACGATCCAAAATTTTCAGTATCATGTGGTCAGGGCAAACAAAGTGGCATGTGATTTTTCTGTTGCTGATTTTCCATTGATGAACTTGAATGATCTTAATCAAGTTGCATTAATTCTTAAGGATATGGATGCTTCGAAACTACATGGAACATGCAAGGAAAATTTGAGACTTGGGCTTGGTCATATCAAAATTTTCGTCGACAATTACTATGATGCATTTTGCTGCTCAAATTCTCACAAACTAAAGTTCGACACTTATTCCAAAGGGGGAGAATGTTGAGTCAAATTTTATTGTAATGTGTCGAAGTTTGTTGAGTTAGTTTCGTTAGTTTTTTAATCTATTTATTAAGGCATTTTTAGTAACGAAGTCTGAATGTCGAGTCCTTAATATTTTTTGTGTACTTTCAGTTCTCCTATAAATAGGAGATGTACCCTGAGATAGATAGAACATTTGGATATAATTTCTGTCTAATACTCTCTGTGTACTTTGAATGTAAAATCGAGCTGAAACAAGATCTTATTTACATCGTGTATTCCAATTACATTGTTTACTCTGATTTCTTTCATACACTCGATTAATCACATCTACAGTTTTTGAAACTCCGAAGGCTACTTCGGAAGAGTGGGTAGGTGGGTAAGAGGATGGCCAGAGTCAGCCAGAATTTCTTTGGTTCCTATCTGTTGAGAGGAGGAGCCGACTTTGGTTCTCTTTTTGGCTTTTGTCTTTGAGAGAGAGGATTTCCTTTCGGAAGATTTATTCTTCTTACCACCTGAAGGAATAGGCTTGGCCATTTCCGGAGTGGGCTCAACGGGGACCGGGGCAGATTGTGTAGGGCTATACACAATCAAGGTCTTCATGTGATGTTTCAAATGAATTGAACCGGAAGGTAAGATGACCAACATATGTTCCGATAATCGTCTAATTGATCTAAAGGAAGTTTGGTCCGGAATGCGGTAATGTCTAATAGTTTTGAAAGAGACAAATACCTCTGTCACTGTTCTTAGGAACATCAGTGTGATGTTCCTAGTTCTTCCCAAGTGAATCGAGAAACTTCATAACCAACTATGATGAGTGCTTGACGATTCCCAGTGCGTTCATATCTCCGATTAAGATTATTGATGGTTGTAGCCTGAACTTAAATAGTGCCTTCATAAGCCACTGTCAGCATGTCCATCATCTCTTGGGCTGATTCATAATTCTGTATGAGATGATACTCGTGGTATGGAAGATAATTTCTAATAGTGGCCCTGGATTTTACATCAAGACTGAGTAGTCTCTTGTCATCGTCATCATAACTGGATGTTGGCTTTTGCTTTAGGGGGGCAACATGAGTGTTATTTGCTATGGGTTGGTACATAGGAACATTGGGACCTTTTTCAACAATATTTTTCATCTCATAGTCAATGGTTTCAAGAACCACCATGGCCTTGGTTTTCCACATGGCGAAGTTGTGTTCATCGAAGGGAGGAATTTTGTTAAGACCAAAGGATTTGGAATTGATTGAAATCGACATGATCACTTGAGTGTATCACAAACCAGCTCTGATACCAATTGAAGGTTTGTGATGATCAGATACACTTCAAGTAGGAATAAGAAACGAAAAACTAATCTAAGCAAAATAATCAACAGAAAGTAAATAACACATAAGTTCTCCAAATTGTTCCTTTCACTAAGAAAATAGGTTTTGTATTCACAAAGAAGAAGGTCACAAAGAAGATTGACACAAAGACGTTTTGCACAACATTCGGGTTTGACCTAATTTGTATATATACTAATCTATACATGTATATCCCACGATTAACGGGATTGTATCTATTCTATACTAAGAACCGATCTTATCATAAAGATATCAGATCTGGGACCTATTCTATACTTATCTATATCATTAACTAATATACAAAGATTACACATAATATCTATACTAAGTTCTAACACTGGTAAACTTGATACGCTGGCACTGGCGCTGTCAACATACAAAAGTTGATGCTGATAGATTAACGTGTTATGTGTTTGACTCATCAGATCATAAGGTGTGACCTTATATATATATATATATATATATATATATATATATATATATATATATATATATATATATATATATATGGTTAGGTTCATGTGAGACCACTATATTTCGTGAGACGGGGAGACGCAATCCTAGCTACTCATTTTTGAAATGCAAAATAATTGAAAATTTTCAAATTTATTTTTTTAAATATTATTTTCATCACTTTTTTATCCAAAATAAAGAAATAAAATTATCATATTTTTGAAATATCCAATATATATATATATATATATATATATATATATATATATATATATATATTGAAATCCATAAGCACATAGCTTAGTGAGTTTCCCGAAAAGTACCACACACCATACAAATAAAACATATAATGGGCCCCACCCGTCATCGAGCCCCACCCGGTAAACAAATTTGTTAGTCAATAGGCCCCGCATGGCATCAGGCCCACCCGGTATACATATAAACATATAATCATACAAAAAAAATGTGATAATCACAAAGATAATAACATACAAAATAGTCATTGGGCCCCGCCTAGCATCGATCCCCGCCCAGTAAACATATACACATAACACATGCAAGAGTCACGCATACAACTAGCATACTAACATAGCAAACCATGGGCCGATATTGGTGCCCACTAAACATAGTGAGGAAACTCACATTACAGTCTAAAAGAATAGTTGCACCGATCACTGCTCTAAAAGCTGTCTCTACTGGTCACCAATACAATTAACAGGAACCCAAGTCTCAAACTATAATCAAACTACCCAAAATTCCTTTAGGTCAAACTTGGTCAACCCTGGTTAAATTCAAAGTCAACATTGAAGGTCCGAAAGTAATTATTTCCTTCTCAGGGGAGTACGCCCTGCGTACCAAGAGAGTACGCCCAGCATACTCTAATGTTGACCAAAAGCTGGGCGCTGACCGCTACGCGCAGCGTACCGCCAGGTACGCCCAACGTACACAACCTAGTCCTAAAACTCCATTAAGAGCTTACTCCATTAAGCCCTTATGTCCAAAATTCAGATCCAAGCCCAAAATGATATCCTATGTCATAAAGTTTCCAACTTTACGACTTCGCATGGCTATAAAGTGCTTAATGACCAAAACCTTATGTTCTTAACCCAATAAAACATCACAACTCTTATATGGAAGGGATAGAAGGGCCAAGATCACATTTTTATGGTTCATAATAGTTCCATAATGGATAAAGTTTCCAACTTTATCCATTATAATAGTCCCAACAAACAAGATCTAGTCTTTAAGTCTCAAAGGGACCCAAAAGTGCATCTTTTTCAAATTAATCCATTAAGTCCAAGTCTCCAACCTTCAGATCTGAATCAAAATGATGTTTAGATGGATAAAGTTTCCAACTTTATCCATAACAAGGTCACAAACTTTCAAGATCTAAACTTTATGCACTTAAAGTGACCCAAAGCTCATAACACCCAAAATAGCTAGATCTAACAATTTCATCATCAAGATAAACGTTATTCCCGCCAATCCACTTACATTTGATAGTGCTAAGCGTCTGGCTCAGACACTTGTAGATCATGGAGTTCGTCAAGGCTCCATACCAGCCATTTCTGAAAAGCCCAAAGAAGGAGGCGGCAAAAAGAAGTTCTGGAATAAACGAAAGGGGCAATCGTCACAAGAGCCCACAAAGAAGCGACAAACTGTGGCAGTACATACTGATATTGTTCCTGTTGTTGTTCCTGCTTCTACTCCTACCACTGTTTATGCTACTCCAGCACCCCCGAGTCGATATGATGGAACTTTGCCAAAGTGTAATAAATGTAACTTCCATCACACGTGAGTTTGCAGGGAAATGCAGTGCAAAAACTGCAACAGGAAGGGGCACACTGCCCGTTTCTATAAAGCGCCATCACAACCCATTTCTCAAGTCCCCGGCGTGGGAGTAAGTCAAGCCTGTTACGAGTGTGGGGAAGTAGGACATTTCAAAAGAGATTGTCCTAAGGCAAAGAATACGGGCGGTGTAGGAAGGGTTTTGGCAATTGGCTATGAAGAAGCGGTAGCAGATCCTAATGTGGTTACCGGTATGTTTCTTCTCAACAATTCTTACGCATGCATTCTTTTCGATAGTGGTGCGGAGAAAACTTCGTGAGCCATAAATTCAAACATCTACTAAAACAAAATCCCAAATCACTAAAAGATACATTCAAAGTAGAGATGGCAAATGGAAAGACCGAGAGCACAAATGACATATACATAGGATGCACACTTACTCTAAACAACTATTATTTTCAAATTGACCTTATGTCGGTCTAAATTAAAAGCTTCGACATTATTATCGGCATGGATTCGTTAATTCTTCACCGTGCTGATATCCTATGTTATGAAAAAGCCATTCATCTTAATCTGCCAAGTAACGAATCTCTCGTTATCTATGGCGACAAACCCGGTGCGAATCTTCAAATCATTTCTTGCGTCAAGGCCCAGAAGTATCTTCGCAAAGATTAATGTGCCTTCTTAGCTCACGTGGTAGATAAGGCACAAGAAGTGAAAGACATCAAGGATATTACGGAAGTCTGTGATTTCCGTGATGTATTCCACGAAGATCTCTCTGGAGTTCCTATTGAACGCCAAGTCGAATTCCGAATCGACTTGATTCCCGGAGCTACCCCCGTAGCTAAATCCTCGTATCGTTTAGCACCATCAGAGATGCAGGAACTGTCCAGCCAATTGAATGAACTTCTAAGAAAAGGATTCATTAGACCAAGCTTCTCACCCTGGGGAGCACCGATCTTGTTCGTGAAAAAGAAGGATGGATCGTTCAGAATGTGAATAGACTAACGCGAACTAAACAAGCTTACCATTAAAAACCGATACCCTTTGCCACGTATAGACGACCTCTTCGATCAACTTCAAGGAGCCAGTTTCTTCTCCAAGATTGACCTAAGATCGAGATACTATCAGCTACGAGTCCATGAGGCCGTTATTTCAAAGACCGCTTTTAGAACTCGCTACGGTCACTATGACTTCGTAGTGATGCCCTTTGGTCTAACGAATGCGCCCGCAGTGTTCATGGACCTGATGAACCGTGTGTGTCGACCTTACTTAGACCAGTTTGTTATAGTTTTCATCGACGATATACTGGTCTATTCCCGAAGTAAGGAAGGACACAACCAACACTTACGACAGGTCTTGGAAACCTTAAGGGCAGAGAAATTGTATGCGAAGTTCTCGAAGTGCGAATTTTGGATTCGAAAGGTGGAATTCCTAGGTCATGTAGTCAGCAAGGAAGGGATACATGTCAATCTCTCCAAGATCAAAGCTATCGAAAACAAGGAGACCCCACGAACCCCAACATAGATTAGTTAGTTTCTAGGTCTCTCTGGCTACTACAGATTGTTCATCCAAAACTTCTCAAAGACCGCGAAGCCACTCACCACCCTGATTCAGAAGGGTGTAACCTTCAACTGTGAGGAAAAACAAGAAACTGCTTTCCAAACACTAAAGCAAGCCCTTTGTAGCGCACCGAACTTGTCCCTCCGAGAAGGGACAGAAGATTTTGTAGTTTACTGCGATGCGTCCAAGCAAGGGCTAGGCTACGTTTTTATGCAGCGAGGAAATGTCATAGCCTACGCCTCGAGACAGCTTAAGAACCACGAGGTCAACTATACCACACACGACCTCGAACTGGGAGCAATGGTTTTTGCTCTAATGATCTGGAGGCATTACCTATATGGTACAAAATGCACAATCTTTACGGATCACAAAAGTCTCCAGCACATCTTCGATCAAAAAGAAATGAACATGAGGCAACGACGATGGGTAGAGCTACTCAATGATTACGAATGCGAAATTCTCTATCATCCTGGTAAAGCCAATGTAGTAACAGATGCCCTTAGTTGAAAATAGTACTCGGGCCGCCGAGTAAAGTCTCTAACTATGACTATCCATTCCTACATGTCCACACAGATCAAGGAGGCTCAGCTGGAAGCCTTAAAACCCGAGAACGTGAAAGGTGAAGCCTTAAGAGGAATGGAAATGGACTTGGAAATCAAGGGTGACGGAATTCATTATCTCATGAATCGGATCTAGACACCGAAGATTGGTGGCTACAGAGATGTTGTCATGAATGAAGCCCATAAAACTCGATACTCCGTTCATCCAGGTTCAGAGAATATGTAACTGGGCCTCAAGAAACTCTATTGGTGGCCGAACATGAAAGCTGAGATTGCTACCTATGTGGGCAAGTGTCTGACTTGCGCCATAGTCAAGGTAGAATATCAAAATCCCTCAGGTCTACTACAACAACCAAAAATACCTGATTGGAAGTGGGAGCGGATTATAATGGATTTCATAACCAAGTTACCCAGGACAACAGGTGGTCATGACACCATTTGGGTAATCGTCGACAAATTAACCAAATCCACACACTTCCTGCCAATAAAAGAAACTCGCAAAATGGAGAAGTTAACAAGGACGTACATTAAAGATATACTACGATTGCATGGTGTGCCAATATCCATTATCTCTGTCCGAGATAGTAGATTTACCTTGCGGTTTTGGAAATCACTGCAAAATTCCTTGGGAACAAATCTTGACATGAGTACAGCGTATGTAACGCCCGTAGATCCGGGCTAGTCAATTTAGAGATAATAGGGGTCGAAAACGACTTTTCGACAAAAGATTATTTAGAATAAATAATCTTACCCAAGTTGTAGAATATGTCTCAAGGTTTCCGTACATATAAAGAACGCCGAAATCCGAGTTATAACGAAGAAGTTATGACCCGTCGAAGTTTTACGGCAAAACTGGCACGACACCGGGAAGCGTAAATCGTGAATTTATGATAGAGCGAGTTTTAGCCTTAGCGATCTAAACAAAAGTCGTAGAAAACATTAAACCGAGAGCGTCCATAAAAAGAACGCCCAAATCTGACTTCGTATGAGGAAGTTATGATTTTTCTAAGATTTGGCATAGTAGTGCACGGCCCGAAACTCGAATTTTAGTTCGAGCGGTTTTTGGCTTACACGACCTAAATGAGAGTTGCATATCTCATTAATAGAAACTCAAAGACAAAAAGACAGACAAAAACGGAGTCCGTATGTAAAAGTTATGAATTTTACGCGGACATTTAACAGTGTAATCACCTCCTACTGTTAAATTTAAGATCGGTCGAGAATTAGCCAACGGAGTAAAAAGGAAAGTTGTAGATTTTATTTTTACCAACGCGTGGATATAAATAACGTCAAAATCGGAGCAAGTATGCGAAAGTTATGGACGAAGCTTAGTCTCTACTTTTCGAGCGCCGCGAATTCGATACAGTTTTTGTAAATCTGAGATAGAAGGAGAATTAGCCGACGGGGTCTAAATGAAAGTTGTAGCACTCGTAAATACCAATGCGTGGATATAAATAACGTAGAAAACGGAGCTCGTACGCGAAAGATACGGACGAAGCTTGGAGGCTACTTTACTATAAAATTCCTATAAATAAGAGATGAACTCTTCATAATTTCTTCACACCATAAGCCTTTCTTTCTCTCTCTAACTTCTCTCTAACCTCCCTAAACCCCTCCCAAGTCTAGGGAACCTCCCTAGCACGAGAAGAAAGCCCCGGAGCGCCCGACGGCTCCGAGAAGAAAAGCTTTCGGCTCGGAAACGCTGCTCCAGCGAAGCCCGATTTTTAATAAAAACCCGTTGTAAGTGAGCTACGCCTATACTATATTTAATATAGCTTTTATTTAATTATAGTAACATTATTAGGACCTTAAAATAATTATTTGGGCTATTATTATGAGTTATATTGAGTGTTATTTAACGTTTATATAATAGTACTAATAGCTAGACTATTAATTAGTCGCGGTTAACGTTAAAAACTAAACCCTAGTGGTATTGATACTAGGTTTTGTCGAGGAAAATTGTTTTGAGATAACGAAGCGCTGTTTGAGTTCGGAATCACCACCTAATCAAGTGAGTGCATAGTTACTTTCATCTTACACATAGATATGAAGTATTTTATATAAACTACATGCTATGTGTGCATATTATCTGAATACTTGCTGTCTATGCTGGACGAACGTTTTTATACAGGTTTTAAAGGATTTAAACTGTATATGTATTTTATATCTACAAATATGTTGGGTATGGCAAGGGTAGATGAATGATGAGAGATAAAAGATGATGTGAGTAAACATTGGCAGTTATAGACTTAGTGCCTATTGGACAAACACTGGTAGCTATGGACTTAGTGCCTGTTAGACACTGGTAGCTATGGACTTAGTACCTATTAGATAAACACGGGTAGCTATGGACTTAGTACCTGTTAGGAATTGGTAGCTATGGACTTAGTACCTATTAGATAAACACCGGTAGCTATGGATTTAGTACCCGATGAATAAACTATAGCAGCTATGGAATTAGTGCTTTACGAACGAGCATTGGTAGCTATGGATTTAGTGCCAGTCCTATAACCCTGGAAGCAAGGGACTACGGAATGAACGAATGCAGGATAGATGACTCTTAGGGTAGATCCTTAAGAGTAAAGAAGATAATGGGGATGGGGAATTGGGTTGATTGTTTGATTGTTTAAACATAATTATTATATTATTGTGGGTTGAAAACCCTATGTACTCACCAGGTTTCCCAACCTGACCCACTCAGTTTATTTATATCGCAGTTGTCGATATGAAGTTACATTACACTGAGAGATTAAGGAGATGTAAATCACTAGTGATAATGAATGTAAGTTCTGTTTATGCTTATGTTTCTGTATTGACGATGACATCCCGAATGTTTCAAAAACGAATAAAAATACATTTCTTCGGAAATGCTTTGATAACTTATTTATCATGTTTTACTGGGAATAAATTCCGCAACATTTTTGTTAAAAGAAGTACTCTGATTTTTATAAAGCATAAACAAAATCGGTCTTTTCTGGCCGTGAAAAATGGGGATGTCACAGCGTACCATCCTCAGACTGATGGGCAAAGCGAGAGAACCATACAAACGCTAGAAGACATGTTAAGGGCTTGTGTGATAGACTTTGGTAAAGTTTTGGATACCCATTTAGCACTCATTGAATTCTCGTACAACAGCAGCTATCACACTAGCATCAAAGTTGCTCCATTTGAAGCCCTATATGGCCGTAAGTGCAGATCTCCTCTGTGGTAGGCTGAAGTGGGTGATACACAACTAGCCAAGAATCAAGTACCCGACAGTACTCTAACCGGTCCCGAGATCATTCGAGAGACCACGGAAAAGATCGTCCAAATCCGGGAACGATTGAAAGCTTCTAGAGACAGACAAAAGAGTTATGCGGACAAACGACGAAAACCCTTGGAATTCCAGGTTGGTGACCGCAACCTGTTAAAGGTCTCACCCTGGAAAGGAATGATACGTTTCGGCAAACGTGGAAAGCTAAATCCAAGGTACATCGGACCATTCGAGATTCTTGCTAGAATTGGTCCCATTGCTTATAAACTCAAACTACCGCATGAACTCAGTAACATTCAGTCCACTTTTCACATCTCTAATATCAAGAAGTATCTGTCTGACGAGACTCTTGTAATCCAACTCAACGAAATCGAGTTAAACAAGAGTCTACACTTCGTAGAAGAACCGGTGGAAGTCATGGATAGGGAAATCAAAAGAACAAAACAAAGTTGTATACCAATAGTGAAGGTTCGTTGGAATGTCAAGCGGTGACCTGAATTCACTTGGGAACGGGAAGACCGATGAAACAAAAGTGTCCACATCTTTTCCCTAGTTCATGAGTACCACTTTAAAAACAATTTTGGAACGGAATTCCCTCTAACGGGGGGATAATGTGACAACCTGTTAATTTTCAAGTCTTTAAAAGTCAACAAAAGTCAACCAAGGTCAACAAAAGTCAAAGTTGCTAAATAAAAATCAAACACGTCAAGTATTTTGTCAATTAATGTTATTATTTATTTAAAACATTATATCTATTTTTATATTGAAAAATTTATCCCAAAAATATGGACCGAAATCGCCATTTGGTGATTTTGGTGCGAGACCGAGAACACATCAACTGAAAACCCTCGCAGACACTACCCTCCTCGAACTGCAAACGAGATTTCGGTCAAGACCGAAATCACCCCATCTTCGGACTGAAAACGTGTGAAGCCGACTTAGAGTTCTCGGCCGAAATCACTTTCCTCGGGATGAGTTCTAGGCCGAAAACCCTAAATATATAGATATTTGTGACATCCCCTAATTTCTCGGCCAGAAAATACCGATTTAATTTATGTTTTTAAAATAAAATCAGAGTAATATTTTTAAAAGATGTTGCGGAATTCGTCCCCAAAACAAAACATGATAAAAATTTATCAAAACCTTTCTTAAAGAAATATATATTTTTATTTTATAAAAAAACCTCGGGATGTCATGTTCCGATACAGATCAGAAGCATAAACAAGACATTATAAGACTTACAACAGTTATTTACAACTACTGGCCTATAGTCCAAAAATCTCTCATCATCATCCGACTATGCTTGGGGTCCACTACCTGTAATATTAAAAGCTGAGTGGGTCAGGCTTGGGAGCCTGGTGAGCATATAGGGTTTTCAACCCACAATAATAATAAATTTATTAAATTCATCAACCAACAATAACCCTGATTACCCATTCCCGTTATCCTCACTTTACGTCCCTAAATACCTAACACAAGGGACCTAGCCTAAGGATTATCATCAGGATGGACACTACTGCTAAGGGGACTCCTCAACCATACATGTCCTAAAGGCAACCATGAGGGGGATGGAGTACACCAATGAACATATAGTTCGCCAACACCTACAAGTTGCGAACCTGCTAGTGTTCCACTGAACTGCCTAGAAAGGTCCGTGGTCGTCATCTATACTCCGCTAGATGACAACAACAACAACAACAACAACAACATCGAGGCCTCTCATCATTTTAACACACATCGACTATTTCGTCTACCCATGTTTTACCCAACATATTTGTAGATAAAAATACATATACAGTTTAAAACTTGTATAAAACATCTATTCAACAGTCACCTCAAATAAACAATTAATATAATTACACATAGCACGTATTTTATAGAAAATACTTCATATCTATGTGTAAGATGAAAGTGACTACACACTCACTTGATTTAACAATAATTGGGCAGCACTTTGTTTCCTAAAACAATCGTTTCTAATAAAACCAGGAGTTTTAATGAGATACCAGGCTCTGCGAGGGTTGGGCTTCAAAACATAAAAGATACATTTTTCCGGGTCTTCGGGCACTTCGGAACGTGTTTTGGGTGTTTGGTATGATACCGAGGCTTTGGAGGAAGTTGAAATGAAAGAAATATTGACTTTAGGATGTAAAATGTCAATTTTCCAAATTACCACTGGGAGGGTTCGCACCCTTCTATTTATAGGGGCGAGCTTCGGACCGAGGGGGAGGATAAGCGAACACGTGGCTCGCTTCGCAGGTCAACACGGGCAAGGGCAGGTGGCGACTTCTGATTGGACCGATGCCTCGGGTGTGAGGGTTGCGACACGGATGCGATACGTGTCGGATTTCGGCTGGACCACGCATCGGATGAGTCATCGGTTCGGTCACGAGGCAAGCATCGAGCGAGGGTGACGTGGCCGAAGTTGAGCCATGCGAAATTCCTCGGTTTTAGCATTTTTCTCGATTTTTGTGTCCCAAACTTCTAAAATCCATAACTTTCGCATACGGGCTCCGTTTTTTACGTTCTTTATATGCACGCGTAGGTAAAATTATGCTCTACAACGTTTGTTTAGACTCTGTCGGCTAATTTTGAATTTAATTTTAATATTATTATTTTTAACAGACCAGGACAGGAAAATCCGTTAAAAATTCATAACTTCTTCATCCGACGTCCGTTTTCGTCTGTCTTTTTACCGTTGTACTACTATTGACAAGAACTTTGATTCTCGTTTAGGTTGTGTCTGCTAAAAATCACTCGATATAAAATTTGAGTTTTTAGCTGTCTAGTGCTAAGCTGAAACTTAGAAAAATCATAACTTCCTCATACGAAGTCAGATTTGGGCGTTCTTTTTATGCATACTCTCGGTTTAACGAACACTATGAATTTCATTTAGATCACCAAGGATAAAAAGTAGTTTATAAAAAAACTCATTTTTTACGTCATTCGGCGCCGTGCCGGTTTTGTCGCGGAACTTCGACAGGTCATAACTTCTTCGTTATAACTCGAATTTCGGTATTCTTTATATATCCGGAATCCTTGTCGCGACCACTACAACTTCCTTCATACATATTGGGTTTATCTAATATTTATTTTCGACGCTTATTTTTATTCTTAATTAATTAAATCCTAGTAATTAAACATAAAACACATAATTCGCATAATAATCACATAATTCCTCTTCATTTCTTCAAAATGAGATACAAAGGTTGACCTAGACTATTACATCATCATTAATGCCTATCTTAGAAACACGGGCGTTACAATTCTCTCCCCCTTAGGATGATTTCGTCCCCGGAATCACACATCAGCAAACAAATACGGATAGCAACTCATCATATCACTCTCCGTTTCCCAGGTGAGATTTGGCCCATTCGTATGTTTCCATCGCACAAGCACTAAATCGACCATCTTGCATCGCAACTTCTTAGTCTTACGGTCAACGATTGCCTCTGGTTCTTCAATTAACCTCTTGTTTTCATCCAACCTTAATTCAGAAATTGGAATTATGTCGGGTACATCTCCCATGAACTTCCTCAAATAACACACACGGAAGGTGTTATGAATTCCCTCTAGTTCTTCTGGTAATTCTAGCTTGTAAGCTTGATTCCCGATCCTCTGAAGAACTTTAAACGGTCCAATAAACCTTGGACTCAACTTTCCCCTCTTACCAAATCTTATAAGTCCCTTCCACGGCGAGACTTTAAGTAAAACCGAATCTCCAACTTTGAATGTTATCGGTTGTCTTTTCTTATCAGCATAGCTCTTTTGACGATCTTGAGCAGCTAACATCCTTTCCCTAATCACTTTCAACTTTTCAGCAGTCTGATGGACTATTTCAGGTCCCATAAACTGCTTTTCCCCAGCTTCCAGCCAACATGACGGCGTTCGACACTTTTCTCCATACAAAGTTTGGTAAGGTGCCATCTTGATGCTTGAGTGGAAACTATTATTATAGGAAAATTCTACCATAGGTGAATGTTCATCCCAGTTACATTGGAATTCCAGGGTACATGCTCTTAGCATATCCTCCAACGTTTGAATTGTTTGTTCGCTCTGACCATCTGTCTGCGGATGGTAAGCAGTACTCAAACACAACTTGGTACCCAATTCCTCTTGTAGACTTCTCCAAAACCTTGAGGTAAAACGGCTGTCACGATCTGATACAATCGTTAATGGAACACCGTAAAGCCTCACAATTTCCTTCACGTAAGAATTCGCAAGCTTATCCATAGACCATTTCTCGTTGGCTGCTATGAAATGCGCACTCTTAGTGAAGCGATCAACGACCACGCAAATCCTATCGTGACCGTTCTTTGTTCTGGGCAGTTTAGTCACGAAATCCATGGTGATGTCTTCCCATTTACCCATGGGTACAAGTAAAGGTTCTAAACTCCCATACGGTTTCTGATGTTGTGCCTTAACCCTCGCACATGTCATACACTTGGCCACATACTTAGCAACATCAAGCTTCATCGTCGGCCACCAGTAGTAGGGTTTTAGATCCCTATACATTTTTGTGCTGCCGGGATGAATCGAGTACATGGTCTTGTGAGCTTCTTCCATCAGAAGATATCTTAATCCTCCCGTCTTAGGTACCCAAATCATATCTTGGAATACCTTCAGTCCTTGACCGTTTGTATCAAACACTAACGTTTTGCCCAAACGTTCTTTCTTTCGGTCATTTTTCTCTAAAGCTTCCTCTTGAGCTTTCTTTATTCTTTCCACAATTGTCGAGACAACTTCAATTCTCAACGCTCTTGGCCTTTTCTTTTCAAGGTTTACCTTCCGACTGAGAGCATCAGCAACAACATTTGCTTTACCTGGGTGGTAAAGTATCTCCCAGTCGTAGTCCTTGAGTAACTCTAGCCAGCGTCGTTGCCTCATGTTCAATTCCTTCTGATTAAAGAGATATTGAAGACTCTTATAATCAGTGAAAAGTTTGCATTTAGTGCCATAAAGATAGTGCCTCCATATCTTTAAGGCGAATACTATCGCTGCCAACTCCAGATCATGAGTGGGCTAGTTCTTTTCATGCTCTTTCAATTGCCTCGATGCATACGTTATCACTTTATCCCTTTGGGTCAGAACACAACCTAACCCAACTCCAGATGCATCGCTATAAACTGCAAAGTCATCAACTCCTTCAGGCAAAGAAAGAATCGGTGCTTCACACAATTTCTTCTTTAACTTCTCAAAAGCTTCCTTATGCTTCTCATTCCAAGTATAAATAGCTCCTTTATGGTTCAAAGCTGTTAATGGAGTAGCGATCGAAGAAAAGCCTTGGATAAACCTTCGGTAATATCCAACTAATCCTAAAAAGCTTCGGATCTCCGTAGGACTTTTCAGTTGTTCCCACTTCATCGCAACTTCAATCTTCGTTGGGTCAACCATTATCCCTTCTTGGTTAACCACATGACCCAAAAATTGGACTTATTGAATCCAAAATTCACATTTGGAGAACTTTGCATACAACTTCTCCTTTTTCAGAACTTGTAGCACTTCATACAGATGCTTGTCATGTTCCTGCTTGCTTTTTGAATAAATCAAAATATCATCTATGAACACTATCACGGATTTATCAAGGTATGGTTTACAAACCCTGTTCATCAAATCCATGAAAGCCGCTGGAGCATTGGTTAGTCCAAACGACATAAACAAGAACTCATAGTGTCCATATCTTGTTCTGAACGCAGTTTTCTCAATATCCTACTGTCTTACCTTTAGCTGATGATATCCTAACCTAAGATCGATCTTCGAGAAATAGCTCGAACCTTGCAACTGATCGAACAGGTCATCAATCCTCGGCAATGGGTACTTGTTCTTTATTGTTGCCTTATTCAGCTCTCTGTAATCGATGCATATTCTCATGCTCCCATCTTTCTTCTTTACGAATAACACCGGAGCTCCCCAGGGTGATGAACTAGATCGAATAAAACCTTTGTCCAATAATTCCTGAAGTTGTGTCATAAGCTCTTTCATCTTTGTTGGTGCTAATCGATACAGTGCTTTTGCTATTGGCGTCGTTCCTGGTAACAAGTCGATACGGAATTCTACTTGTCAATCAGGGGGTAATCCAGGAAGATCTTCGGGAAAGACTTCCGGATAGTCACACACCACCGGAATATTCTGCACCTCCTTCTTTTCCTTCTTAGCATCGATCACGAATGCTAGATATGATGTACATCCCTTGGCCAAACACTTTCTGGCTTTCATTAGGGAAATGATTCCAGAGTTTACTCTACGTTTGTCTCCATACACCATAAACGGCTCTTTCTCTGGCGGTTTTACTTTTACTATCTTCTTCCTGCACAATATGTCGGCATCATTGGCGCTAAGCCAATCCATTCCTAGAACAATGTCGAAACCATTTAACTCGATAGGCAATAATTCCTCATGGAACTTATTCCCATTCAAGTCAATGAAGATGTTTTTCATACGATGGCTAACAGGTATAAACTTGCCACTAGCAACCTCGACTATTAAAGCATTAACTAGTCTATCAACAGGAAAAGCTAGTTTTCTACCAAATTCATGCGAAATAAAGGAGTAATTGGCTCCAGAATCAAACAAAATTTGGACAGGCAATTCGTTTACGAGAAAGGTACCTGAAGCGACATCAGCTTCTTCTTTCGCAGCTTCAAGTGTCATCCGAAAGGCTCTCGCCTTCGGCTTTGGTGGAAGATTTGGCTTTGCTGCATCCTTCTTCTTCGGGAAATCCTTCAAAATGTGCCCCTCTTCATTGCACCCATAACAGACTTTCTTAACAAAGGTGCATTCATTGGCATAATTCCTAGGCTTTCCACATTTGTAACAAGTGACTTCCTCGCTACATTTCCCAGCATGTTTCTTCTTACACTTGTCACACCACTTGGCTTCGGCTCCTCCTCCGAATTTCCTCGAACCAGTCTTCGAGAATTTGTTCTTTTTATTGGAACCTGAAGTTCCTTCAAACATTCTCTTTTCGCTAACTTCAACCTTGCTGGCGGCTCTCCCCTTTATTATATCTTCAACAGACCTGGCAGCCCAGATAGCTGCCTCCAATGTAAGTGCCTGACGTACTGGCCCCGCATACTCCCATGAAAGTCCCTTTGCGTACCTGTCAATTTTTGTGAGCTCATCTGGGACAATACGCAAAGCAAACTCCATTTTGTCTGTGAAGTTATTTGTGTATTCATCAACGGTCATACTTCCCTTTTTCAACGTCAGAAATTCGTTTTCTAGCTCAAGCACATTTTGGGCCGAGCAGTACTTGCGCTTGAATTGCACCAAGAACTATGCCCAAGTCAGTTGCAGTGGCTCATTAGGGCTTAGGGTTTTCCCCAGAGTGTTCCACCAACGAACAGCGCTACCTCTGAACTGACGCACTGCAAATGTGGTTTGTAACTTGCCTTGGCAACCACATGTCATGAAAGCCAATTCCATTTCCGAGATCCAATCCAATACTCCGACAGGATCTTCTTTTCCAGTGAAAGTTGATGGCTTGCAAGTCATAAATTCTTTATACTTGAATCCATTTCTCTCCATTCTATCCTCGTTGTTATTTCTCCCAACCACAAGCGGTTCAGTTTGACCAAAAGATCTACGGTTGTTTCCTTCCCCAGACTGACTGTCATTTAATTCAGGTTGTTCAACAGGAACTGAGGGTTCACTCCTGTTGTTCAGCAATATTTGCCTTATTTCCTCCCATTGTTAAGCCATCATTGTCTGAATCATGGCTTGTGCTCCAACCATTGTGATGGGTTCTGGTGCAGCTTCTACTATTGGCACCTGTTCCATCACTTGGGGTTGAGGTTGTTGGTTTCTGTTTGCATTTCCAGCTCCACTTCGAGTTCCTGCCATTTTGATCTATATGCCAAATAAGACGAATTTAGATCTTTATTCATGATAGATATTTAAATTCTCCTTATCACTCCGAAACGTTTACATGTTAGTTCTAATATCGTAATCGTACGCTTAGAATCCTACACACATAAGGTTTCCAAATCCGGTCGGCAACAGACCATAGATCCGAATAAATAATCGCATATATGGCAAACATATAGCATTTAGCACATAAAATTTTTTTAGGCATCTTTCCTAAAATATACTAGTGCTCGTGTCTAAAATATGGTAGACACTCATCTCATAATCCTCACTTAGCATTCTAAGTTTAAGTATAGAAATCCTACAAATTCCTAGTTCGCTTAAACTAATGCTCTGATACCAACTGTGACATCCCCTAATTTCTCGGCCAGAAAAGACCGATTTAATTTATGTTTTTAAAATAAAATCAGAGTAATCTTTTTAAAAGATGTTGTGGAATTCGTCCCCAAAACAAAACATGATAAAAATTTATCAAAACCTTTCTTAAAAAAATATATTTTTTTATTTGATGAGTTGAATACTCTTTAGATCGATTAGATCTTTAACAGGTAAATCAATAAGAATAACAAACACTAGAACACACAATGAATCAACCGTATGTCGAATGATTAAAATATAGTCACACCTCAGAAGAGCTCGATAAAGAACTTCCTCTGTAGAGGTGTGCTAGGGTTTACAGTATAATTAATATGATAATAATCAAAAGTGTTAATGACAAGGATGCATGCATGCACCTTATATACTAAACCCTAGAAATATTAACACGGTTGGACATGCCCAAACCGAGAGTACATAATGGACCGAACTACTAAGGCCCAATGGCGCAACCCTTTAAACCCAACAATCTCCCCCTTTGCGCCAATTGAGGCGAGAGACTACTTCGGTTGAGCAGGAGCAGATGACCTCACGGTCTTGAATAGCTTTGGTATAATGGCAAGCAGAGTTTGATGAAGGTGAATATACCACCGAAGCATGTCCGTAAACAACTTCTTATCTGCATCACTGATCTGGTCACACCGATGTATAATTTCAAGAATGTGCTCTAAGCATGCGGTGGAGAACAAATGCTTATCAGCCGGAGCGAACAAACATCTTTGACCTTCGCCCCTTGTGAACAAAACGGTGTAAAATTTTGGATCAATTTTGACTGTAATCATCACTGACATATCACTTGCCTTCCCGATTGGCTTTATAATGGGCTTCTTTCTATTTGTAGAAGCGACCTCCTGATCCATTTTCGCCACTTCAAAAATATAGCAGACCAGCATCCGCTTGATATGATCAATAATAGGCCCATATTCTTGTTGATTGGTCAGCAAAATGTTGTTCAAAATAAACCAATCATGGGGATTTAAGTTCGGCAAATTAGCAAGGGAGATCTCATGAACCGAGCCGCTTGAGCGTCGTGTCACCTTGAATTTGACATTTACAAACTTCCCTGCCGAAGTCGGTTTCAATACCTTCATAGTTGTGATCTTCTGATTACTCCAAGTGAGGTATTGCGGTTGAGAGAAAGAAAGATAAAATTCGAGCAAGTCTCGATCAACCTTTGGATCAGGAGAGGGGATAGGAACAGTTGAATCAAAACAATGAAATACGAACGCTTTTCGAGTGATGGGCATATCGAACTGAGCATCCTTGGAATTTTCAAGACCGAAGGAAAAGACCGGTTCAAGCCAGTGTGTGCTTGGAGAGTCAATCGCCTCTTTCAGAAGTCTTTCCATTATCCACAGAGTATACAAATATTTCCTTCGTTCCAAGACTTCGTTCGCTTCTTTTATCTTCTTCTCCTTTTCAATTTCGTCATTCGCCTTGGAAAGATTTTCATCAAGCTCTCGATCACTGAGTTTGATTTTGGGATTTTCAGTTTTGGAGGTTACAATTACCACCTCATCGTCATTATTTACCTTCTCCTTTCCTTTGTCATGTATACTGCCCGAAGCTTCATTATCCTTCGATACAGCAGTGACTTTCTGTTGGACAACCTTATCTCCCCCTTATTTTGGAGGGACACCAGACTCCAAAACACCCTCAATCTGGCTAAGGATATCCAGAGCTGGTCTCAATTTCTCAGCCAGATGTCGGCGAGTAGTTATAGTAAGAACCTAATCATGTGCCTCTAAAAGATTCGAAAGAAGAGAGTGCACATTGTTCACGCAACTTTTGAGGATTGTGCATTCGGCCCGGAGTGAATCAATTTCCTTATTCTCTTGGGAAAGCTCCAAGGAAAGAGTGGCAACTTGAGTTTGTGAAAGAGAGAGATCTTCCCTGACCTTGTTATCCATGGCAGGATCGGTTTTTAATTTGGTGAGACCTGTGGTAATAGAAGAAAGAAGAATAGTACTGTCAGCCTGTAGACTTTGGCGAATCACCTCAAAATTTTCTCGCTCAGCCTTAAGAGATGTAGAAAGAGAGGCAATGGCTTCATTCGCTTTGTTGGTATTGCCGTCTGCAGTGTTTTGAAAAGATTCCATGAAAAGCTTGGACTCGGAAATGAGAGATTTGACCTCACCAATAGCATTGTTGCAAGATAGAGTGGAGGCATCCACATCTTGAGTTGCTTTGTCAATGGATTGATTATGCTGTTTGATCAAAGTTTCAATTAGAGCCTTTGTGGCAGCATCAGAATATGCTGAAGTGGAGGGAGTAGCAGAAGAAGCGATCAATTGATAAAGTTTGGCATTGAGTTCCTTCAAGTGACGCTTGGTGATTGGAGCATCATCATCTTATTCGCTTAGAACCCGATAGGGGCTGTAATACACAGAGTCAAATTCCATTTCAACTCCGCCAAGAACTGAATCAGATTCAGTTGAGGGAGGCGAGGATAAAGGTTTGGAAGTAACAGGGATGGAGAGACCTTCGACAGTTGCCCCCGTATCAGATACGTTGACAATAATCGGAGGTTCGGTTATAGTGGCTGTAATGGTTGCTTGTGTGATGACAGGAGGTGGAAGAGGAACAGTTGAAGAAATTGGTGTTGAGGAAATAGGTTGATAAGTAACCGGTGGTGGAAGTGGGGTAATCGAAATAGGCACATTAGAATGAGGAGGAGTAGGAACAGATTCGGTTACATGTACCTCAGGAGATGGGGACCGAGGAGGTGCGTTTCCTCTCGTTGAGCATTCTTGATGAACATCTTCGCCTTCATGGTGATCGTGATCAGACGGAACATAATCTGAGTCACTAGATGAAGCAGCTTTCGGTTTCCTAGCCATCCTCTTGATCTTTCGCTTCTTGTGGGAAGACGAAGGTTCTTTTTCCGCCTTTCCCTTTTTAAGCGAGGCTGCTTGGGAGGATTGACCTTCGGCTTCCTTCTTCTTCTGTTCTGGTTTCGTTCCCCTCTTTGTCGGTTTATCAACAGCCTCCAAGGCACTTTGCATTTCTGGAGTGAGTTGTCTTGGACCTGAAGGTGTCAGTTTTCTGTAATCAGCCATAACATTGCTTTCGCTTGAGACACACCTAGACATCGATTCAGGAATTGAACCGATGAACATGAACTTCGTGGGATCGGAGACAATGATTTTTGTTGTGTGGAAAGTGCCAATTGAAGACATCAAAGCATCTGCCATGATTGGAATCTGAAAATATTCAATGGCTCTGCGAGTAACCAGCGTCCAGAAGCGTCCACATGAAATTTCAGAGTGTTTGGTCGATGAATTGAGGCTCTGCACCAGTTGAGACCAAATAAGGGAGCCATAATCCAGATTGATTCTGTGATAGAGACCATAAAGAATGGTCATGAAGCCTTTGCTGGCACCATCAGACCCAGCAACCCTTTCGGCTAATCCCTTGAAGATGAGGGTGAAAAGACCATTCCATTGAGGTGGTAAGCAAGATTTCTTGAACTTTGTCAACGTGGTAAGGACATCGGTGTACCCCATGTCATAGAACATAGTGAACAACTGGGCAGTGGTGATGAAATCAGGAGAGATGATAGAGGCGTCTGAAGCAAGCTTTAGCAGAGAACAAAAGCGATCTTTTGAGACAGAGGTCTTGTGATTGAAGAAGTCAAAGAAGATCCGTTCCTTGCGTTTATCGTAAGAAGCAGATGAATAAACCTGTGAGAGCAGTGACATGGGAACACATTCAACCTGCGTGAGAGCAATCACCAGCGAGGAATACTTGAGACATTCGACCACATGAAGCATGTACGAATCCTAGACGAATGGATTCAGTTCGATGATAAGATTCTGATTGGGTTTGATGACCAAAAGAGATGAGGAAGCGGTTTGTTCTTGAACAGATGATGATTCTGCCATTGTTGTAGAGAGGAAGAAGAAGAACAGGTGAAAATCTCCTGTTGTATTCGTGCGAGAGTTTGGAAGTAATAAGGAGGTACAGAAGGTGTGAGAGACCCTTTTATATCGTTTCCATGAGAGAGAAAGAATCTGTTGTGATGATGATATGGTCCCCTAAAACGACGCCTGAAAAAGCGCGATTTGACTTCTTGGTTTCCCCAGATATATGTCACCAGGCGTGGGTTTAGGAACCGTTTCAAATTCACGCGCCTTTCCATCCTTATCTTCTTTTCAAATTCTGAACTGTTCCAAATTCATGCTGACTCACCCTTTTCCTTTTAAATGAATCGACTCCACCATAAAGAACTGAAGGTATATGTCTGAGAATAGCGTATTAGTAACCGAACAAGAGTTTGGAAAAATCGTAAAGATTTTCGTGCAAGATAGTGTGAAAGATAAAGAAATAAAACAAATTATCTGTGGGATATAAGTGATGTCAAATATGACATGAAGCAGTGGATCCCGGGCACGAATCTCTTCCTTCAAAGTCAAGAGAGACTTCAAAGTGCTTGTGTGGTTCCCCGTTAAAATACGATCAAATACTTGTTAAGAAGCATTGAAAGGCATCTTTTTATTATAAGGCTATTGATGGTGGTTGAGCTTCAATCCATGCTTTGGTTCTTGACATAAGACTGAAAGTGGACGAAGTACTTGTGAGACCGATGTAGCCTATTAAACAAGTAGGTTTGTTCATTTTGCAGTGACTTGTTGATAAAGTTATCAGAAACCCAAAAAAAATTAAAATGGATCCAATGGTAAGAAAAGCCTTGGTGATAGATGTTTTCATGAGGACCTCTCAAAAAGAAAAAGGGAATTGAAGGGACATTCCACAAGAGTGGTTTCGTTAATTCATGGGTGAATGCTAGACCATTTGATTGTTCACCGTTAATTCATATAGGGTACTGAATTTTGGGTTTCACTCAGTTCGTGGTAGAACGAAACTAAGATCATTAACACAGATGTTGTGTAACCATAAACCTCAGTGGTAAAGACTGAGAGTCTCAAGGGTCACGATAATGAAACGAAATGAGATGGAGAAATAATAAGAGGTGGATAAAGAGCCGAAGGTACCTCTGCTGTAATAGAGTGAACAAGCAGAAAACTCTTAACTCAATGTGAGAAGAGTAAGGTAGCTCATGACTTGAAAGATATTATCAGCCTTGTTGGGAAGAAACGGTTGGTATAAATCGAATCATTAAGGCTTCACTCAAAGTCTTGGAGGCTTCGGTCAACATGCAACAGCATGCTTCTAGGGACACTTAGCTAGTAAGAGATCGAGAGTAATACCTGTCCCAACTCCATCACAAGAAGTAGCTTATATACCTGTGTTAGAACAAGACGTTGACAAACAAAATTCTTTTTGAACTTGTTGATATCTTGATAGGCAGTAAAACAAAAAGGAAATAAATAAAAAAAATAGAAAAGAAAATATTTTTGAATTTTATATTGATTTTTCTGAAAAAGAAATAAAAACAGAAAAGAAAATATTTTTGTATTTTGTGAAACGAAGAGCATAAAATAAATTAATGGAAAAGGTAGTGTACAAAAGATACAACCAAAACTCCACCATGAGATATGAGGCGAAATAGACCGAGCTTTCGGTTCATTTCGGTTCCCGAAAAATCCGGAGTTGAAATAGACCGAGCGTTCGCTCTATTTCGCTTTCCAACTTTTAATGAGGCGAAAGCGATTTCGATACTGACTCAGCTTCCATCATTCCTAAGCCTTGTAAAATTTTATTAAAGCTTGCTTCCAGTAAGGCTTTTTTAAAGATGTCAGCTAGTTGATCAGTGGTTCGAACAAAATGGATTTCGACATTACCATCCTCCACGTGATCCTTGATGAAATGATACCTCAGTGCTATATGTTTCGTTTTTGAGTGTTGCATTGGATTGTGACATATCCTTATTGCGCTTTCAGAGTCACAATACAAAGGGATTTTCTTCATGTTTAGGCCATAGTCTCTAAGTTGACTTTGTATCCATATGACCTGTGAGGTACAAGACGTTGCTGCTATGTATTCGGCCTCGGCTGTGGAAAGAGACACACATGTTTGCTTCTTTTATTGCCAGCTAACGAGTTTGCCATCAAGAAACTGACACCCGCCAGTTGTGCTCTTTCGGTCCAGTCCACATCCACCCAGATCGGCATCAGAGAATGCTTGTATGAAGAATCCTGATTTCGTCGGGTACCATAAACCGAGAGATGAGGTTCGCTTCAGATATCGAAAAATATTCTTCACAGCCATCATGTGAGGTTCGCGTGGATTAGGTTGAAACCTGGCACAATAACAGACAGAAAACATTATGTCTGGTCGACTAGCTGTTAGATACATTAAAGACCCTATCATTTGGCGATAGAGGGTCATGTCAGCAGCCGGTTTTTCCAGAGAAGGTGTTAACTTCGTGCCAAACGCCATAGGAACCTTCACTTTTGACTCTCCCATCATTCTAAACTTGGCTAGTAAGGTCTTGGTGTAAGCCTCTTCATTAATAAAAATGCCTTCGGGCCCCTGTCTAATATTCAAGCCAAGGAAAAAGTTAATTGGACCCATTGAACTCATCTCAAACTTAGTCTCCATCAACTTCCTAAATTCAGCTGTCAAGCCAGGATTCGTGGAACCAAAGATGATATCATCGACATAAATTTGGACGGTCATAAGGTGGTCACCTTCTTTCTTATGAAAGAAGGTTGGGTTAACCGAACCTTGTTTAAACTTAGACATTTTTAGAAATCGAGTAAGTGTTTCATACCATCCCCTAGGAGCTTGCTTCAGACCATAAACTGCCTTGTCCAGAATGTAGCAGTGATCCGGATATTTTTCGTTCACGAAACCAGGTGGTTGCTCTACGTACCCCATCTCTTCTAATTCTCCATTTAAGAATGCACACTTGACATCCATTTGGTATACTTCAAAGTTCTTATGAGCAGCATAGGCCAGAAAGATTTGTACCGATTCTAATCTTGCTAGTGGAGCGAAGGTCTCTTCATAGTCTATTCCTTCTTCCTGAAAATATCCCTTCACTACCAGCCTTGCTTTGTTACGAATCACATTCCCTTATTTGTCCATCTTGTTTCTGAAAACCCACTTCAATCCAACCACAGATGCATCCTCTAGCGTAGGAATCAGTCTCCATACTTTGTTTCGCTCAAATTCATTGAGTTCATCTTGCATTGCCTGTACCCAATCAGAGTGATCGAGTGCGGTTTTAATAGTCTTTGGTTCAACTTTGGAGACAAACGAATTAAACATGCAAAATTCCACTTGAGAGAATAATGCAGTTTGTTTCGTTTTCAGTTGAGAACGTGTGAGAACTCTTTCCGATGATTCACCAATGATTTGGGTTTTTGGATGATCTTTTGTCCATTTGGTGAGGAAAGGGTAATTTGGATCATAGGAGGGATCCAGTTCAACATTTACTTCTTCTTCAAATTCTAACTTTGTATCATCATCTTCATCATTTGTATTAACATGCTCCCCCTCGAATGATGAAACAGTTTCGGCTTTAGGCTCAGAATTCTCCCCCTCGATTGGACGTTCATTGGGTATGGTGGTTGATGGATTCTCCCCCTGGATAGTAGAATGGGAAGATTCACTTGGCTTTTGAGATTTTGCAGATTCTTGAAATCAACTTGAACTTGAAGGTTCGCTTTCCATGATTTTAGCAGCTTCGTCAATTACCTTCTTCAGATTATCTACGTCGTTGTCAGCTGCTTTCGCTTCAGAGAGAATAGCAGTCTCTGGTTCATCAAAGAGCTTCACATATTCTTCAAATAAGTTGGGAATGGGAATTGAGACTTGACCAGTTTGAGGAAAGATTTCATCCATTGGTTCTTTGCTTGATGTGAGTTTCTTCACGTAGTTATCATCAAACGACACGTATTATGTTTCTTCGATTTTCTTTGAGCGTTTATTCAGAACCATGTATGCTTTTGATTTAAGCGAATACCCAAGAAAAATTCCTTCGTCTGCCTTCACATCAAACTTGTTTCGGTTCTCTTTAGAATTGAAGATAAAGCATCTTGAACCGAACACATGGAAAAACTTGACGTTAGGCTTGCGGTTGTTTAGAATTTCATAAGGAGTTATTATGAATCGCTTGTTGAGTAAAGACCGGTTCTGGGTGTAGCAAGTAGCGGCAATAGCATCAGCCCAGAAATACAGGGGCAACGAAGCGAAGCTGAGCATGGTTCGGGCTACTTCACACAACAAGCGGTTTTGCCTTTCAACGACCCCATTTTGTTGTGGAGTATGGGGAGCAGAGAAATTGTGAGACACTCCCTTTTCAGCAAGAAATTCTTCAAACACTTGGTTTTTGAATTCCAACCCATTGTCGCTGCGAATGTTTCTAACCACCTTTCGCAGTTGAAGCTCTACTTGCTTTATGAAGACTTTGAGCTTGGGTGTTGCTTCTGATTTCTATTTAAGAAAGAAAACCCAGGTGAACCGAGAAAAATCATCAACTATGACAAGTATATATTTGTTACCACCGATGCTTTCAATAGCCGAAGGGCCACACAGATCAATATGTAGGAGCTCAAGCGGTTCGATGATCTTTGTGTTAACACGAGTTGGATGACTTTTCCTGCTTTGCTTTCCCATTTCACATGCAGCACACAAATGTTCCTTGTCAAACTTGAGAAGTGGAAGTCCCCGCACATGATCACCAAGAACTAGCTTGTTGATGTCTTTGAAGTTGAGGTGCGAGAGCCTTCGGTGCCATAGCCAACTTTCGTTACAATGTGCTTTTGTTAGTAGGCATACAGATGGTTTCCCTCGTATTGGATTAAGATTCAATGGATACATTTCGCCTTTTCTTTGAGATTTCAGAAGAACATTCTTGGTCTTCTTTTCTATTATTTCTGACCCTTCATCATCGAACGAAACCTTCAATCCTGTTCCCACCACCAGTTGCGAGACACTGATGAGATTGTGTTGTAAGCCTTCTATATATGCCACCTTTCTGATCGATAAATCTCCATTTGTGATCATTCCATAGACTTTTATTGTGCCAAAATAATTGTTTCCATACTTGACACATCCACCATCCTTCAGAGCCCGAAACTCCCGTAGCTCTTCCCTTCTCCCTGTCATGTGACGTGAGCAGCCACTGTCAATATACCATTCATCATCGAACTGCTCGTCACGAATAACCTGCAAAAATTAAGCAGATTTAGGAACCCAAAGTTTATTGGGTCCTTGTGAGCCTTTTATAGAACAGGGAATAGTAAGAGAAGAATCAACTAAAAAAGTTCGTTTTATTAAGGTGGTTTCATCTTTTCTTTTAATTGTAACAACTTTGATTTTGTTAGCTTTTGTTTCTTTAACTTCAGACTTTGGAATTGTGTTCTTATTGTTCACAAACTTTTGGTTCTGTTTCCTAGAGTTAGCAGACATTTTCTTTGTCTTCATTTCATCTTCCGAGACTAGATTCCCTTTTCCCTTTATATCCGCTTTTGGATTTTGCTTTGAGTGAGAGGGATGAGTTTTAGGAGCGAAACCTAGCTTTGGGTTCTTTCTGTCTGAAGATGGAGAACCGAAACCACTCTTTTGGTTTCGTTTGCTTCCATTTTGGGAGCCGAAACTACTCTTTCGGTTCACTTGACTGCATGAATGGCATTGAGTACAAGGAGTAGAGTTACGCTTTGATTTTGCTTCTTCTGTAAGGAGTGAAGATTTGTCCGAGTGAACATTATTGGGGTTTTGGGACTTCCAAAACTGCTTCCTTTCAGAGAGATTCTTCTTATATCTGCTGTTACGTTGATGTTTCTGCTCTGACCACTGCTTTGGAGTTTTATGGATATTAACCTTGGGTTTCGGTCTTTCATCACGAGTTTCGTTCTTTAGCGAGGAGGTTTGACTTGTCGCCTTGACTGGTTCTCTTGGAATATTTTTGGTACCACTTCTGCTTGGCACATCAAAATGTGTAGGCTTGTTGAGTGGTTCTGCCACATATCTGCCTTTGACCCTCCATGATGTTTTCTCATACAGACCAACCGTTTCATCAGCATTGTCGATTGGAGCTGACCAGAAATTCTCCTCACAGGCTTCAGCATTGTCCTCGTTTACTATTGTTGTCAGCTCGGCTGTTTGCTGCTGTGTGACTCCTGTAACTGCATAAACCTGATTTGGTGTGGTTTGAGCCTTTTGATATACCACATCCTTTTCTTTCAGAATTCTGGACCTTTTTTGGGATAAACGAGAGAACTCAACGGAATTTTCAGAAATGAGATTTTTGATAGGTTCGGGTTTGCTTTTGACAAATTCAGAACAGTGCACCTCATCCTCTACGGATATTTCACTCATATCATCATCCTCATTAAACTCAGAAGTATTTTCAACATCAATTTTGTTTTCCAAACATAACTTGGCATTCAACGAGTCAAACTTCTGCATGGTTTCGGTTTTAATTATTAATTTGTCATTTTCGTCCAAAAGGTTCTTAAGCATGTCCTTATGGTCTTTGGACTTGATGAAGGACTCGATTTTATCAAGACCAATTCTGTATGCTGGAGAAATTTCATCAGAAGATACCACGGCTTCACAGTTATATACATCAGCATCAATTTCATCCTCCTTAAATTCAAGGAAGGGCAGAATCATTCTATGAATTTTCTTGCCTATTTCACAATTCAAAGGCAATTAGGTAATATTCGTAAATAAACGTTTAGCAATTAAACAAAAAGCATTTCTCTGTTTTAAAAGCTTTAAATTATCCCTTTGCAAATAAATTGTCTCATCCTTAATCCTAACTAACTCGATCTCCTTTTGCTCTATCCAGATCCATCTCTCCTCACTTTTCGAAGACACCCTGATGAGTTGATCAGTTAGGTTAGAGTTTGTTAAGCGATTCTGTATTAAACTACCACTTAAACTAGAAAATTTAGATTTTAATTCGTTCAGTTCTTTTTCATAGTTTGTGACAGGGATTTTTAATGATTCAAGAATTGATTGTACCTTCTTGATCAACTGGTCGCATTCGTTGATCTGCTCGCCAACTGGTTTTGTAGCGAAGCATCTGTCTTCTCGCTCCCTTGCTTCATCACAACTCCCATCAGTAGTATAGCCTCTCATCTGTGACACTCCGGCAGTCACCATCAACCACTTCCCTGCACCTTCAGTTTCAGCTTCTTTCGCCACGAAAGCCCTGCCATGTGTGGGCTTACGAACTTCTTCGTCCTCAGAGTCTGTAGACCAGACTTCCACACCACCAAACTCATCATCCACGAGATTTTCCTGCACAATTAAAGCATTCATAGTGTTGTTAGCAGCAGCTTTCTTCTTCTTTATTTCTTCTAGCTTTCGCAGGTAGTAGGCTTCATCATCTTCATTCTCGTTCTTTTCTGACATCTTTCTCAAGACACAATCTTTGGCAAAGTGATTTTTGCCTTTGCAGAAGTGACAATCAAATCCACAGTCACCAACAAGCTTACTATCCTTCTTCGGTTCTTCATGCTGAGGAGAGTTCTTCAGTTCCTCCTTTGCTTTATCCGAACTGTAGCTTCCTTGCCAGTTTCGATTCTTGGAGATAGGAAACTTTCTACGCACGAACTTCTTTGGATTAGAGACCATCAAAGCATATTCTTCATTGGTTAGATCAAATTCTGATAGATCTCAATCTTCTTCTTCTTCAGCCACGTTCTTTCCTTTTGATATGAGAGCTAAAGATCCCATGCTTGAAACCACATTCGTTTCTTTGGTCACTGCACTTTCGTGTGATTTTAAAATCCCCACTAGCTTCGGCAAAGAGTAAGCTTTGAATTGTTCATGAGCTTTTACTGTAGACACCACCGCCATCCATTCGGTTCTTAGGCCATTCATGAATGTGACCTTTTGCTCAATTACCTTCCTTTCTATGCCATGCTTTATCATTTTGCTGAGAAGATGATTGAAACGATCAAAGGCTTGAATGAGCTTCTCTTCTGGTTTTTGCTTGAAGTCTCCAAACTATGAAAGCAGCAAAGTTTGGATAGAAAGCTCAAGATCCTCATCGGTGGAATATAACTCCTTCAATCTAACCCATATCTCTTTTGTTGTCGTGCATGAACTGACCAACCGGAATGTGTCAGATTGTAGGGAAAATCTGATCATTCTTAGTGCTTTAATGTTGCTCACAAGCTTTTCTTTTTCGTCTTGAGGAACATCCTTTACATCAACCACGAGTTGGTTGTACTCCTTTTGCGTCTTGATTGTTCTGTTTGTGCCAGAGTGAACAAATGGACCTATAGTAATCGCTTCCCAGATTAAGTATCCATTATCTTCTGAACCAATCACATAGTCTTCAAATTGGTGCGTCCAGACTTCATAATATTGATTATATAGGATAGGAATCCTCGTGGTTGATCCGATACTGTTGGAGATGTTGATTGGGTTCGTTTGTGAATCGTCAAGAGACATGATGATTTCGTCAATTAAGAATGACGGTTCTAGCAGAAAACGATAATAGCGGAAAACCCTAAAACCTTCTTCAACAGAAGAGATGCGTATGGATTACACAGTCTCCTGCTCTGATACCAATTGATGAGTTGAATACTCTTTAGATCGACTAGATCTTTAACAGGTAAATCATAAAGAATAACAAACACTAGAACACACAACGAATCAACCGTATGTCGAATGATTAAAATATAGTCACACCTCAGAAGAGCTCAATTAAGAACTTCCTCTGTAGAGGTGTGCTAGGGTTTACAGTACAATTAATATGATAGTAATCAAAAGCGTTAATGACAAGGATGCATGCATGCACCTTATATACTAAACCCTAGAAAGATTAACACGGTTGGACAGGCCCAAACCGAGAGTACATAATGGACCCAACTACTAAGGCCCAATGGCGCGAACCTTTAAACCCAACATTATTTTATATCAAAACCTCGGGATGTCATGTTCCGATACAGATCAAAAGCATAAACAAGACATTATAAGCCTTACAATAGTTATTTACAACTACTGGCCTATAATCCAAAAATCTCTCATCATCATCCGACTATGCTCGGGGTCCACTACCTGTAATATAAAAAGCTAAGTGGGTCAGGCTTGGGAGCCTGGTGAGCATATAGGGTTTTCAACCCACAATAATAATAAATTTATTAAATTCATCAACCAACAATAACCATGATTACCCATTCCCGTTATCCTCACTTTACGTCCCTAAATACCTAACACAAGGGACCTAGTCTAAGGATTATCATCGGGATGGACACTACCGCTAAGGGGACTCCTCAGCCATACATGTCCTAAAGGCAACCATGAGGGGGATGGAGTACACCAATGAACATATAGTTCACCAACACCTACAAGTTGCGAACCTGCTAGTGTTCCACTGGACTGCCTAGAAAGGTCCGTGGTCGTCATCTATACTCCGCTAGATGACAACAACAACAACAACAACAACAACAACATCGAGGCCTCTCATCATTTTAACACACATCGACTATTTCGTCTACCCATGTTTTACCCAACATATTTGTAGATAAAAAGACATATACAGTTTAAAACTTGTATAAAACATCTATTCAACAGTCACCTCAAATAAACAATTAATACAATTACACATAGCACGTATTTTATAGAAAATACTTCATATCTATGTGTAAGATGAAAGTGACTACACACTCACTTGATTTAACAATAATTGGGCAGCACTTTGTTTCCTAAAACAATCGTTTCTAATAAAACCGGGAGTTTTAATGAGATACCAGGCTCTGCGAGGGTTGGGCTTCAAAACATAAAAGATAAATTTTTCCGGGTCTTCGGGCACTTCGGAACGTGTTTTGGGTGTTTGGTATGATACCGAGGCTTTGGAGGAAGTTGAAATGAAAGAAATATTGACTTTAGGGTGTAAAATGTCAATTTTCCAAATTACCACTGGGAGGGTTCGCACCCTTCTATTTATAGGGGCGAGCTTCAGACCGAGGGGGAGGATAAGCGAACACGTGGCTCGCTTCGCAGGTCAACACGGGGAAGGGCAGGTGGCGACTTCTGATTGGACTGAGGCCTCGTGTGTGAGGGTTGCGACACGGATGCGATACGTGTCGGATTTCGGCTGGACCACGCATCAGATGAGTCATCGGTTCGGTCACGAGGCAAGCATCGAGCGAGGGTGACGTGGCCGAAGTTGAGCCATGCGAAATTCCTCGGTTTTAGCATTTTTCTCGATTTTTGTGTCCCAAACTTCTAAAATCCATAACTTTCGCATACGGGCTCTGTTTTTTACGTTCTTTATATGCACGCGTAGGTAAAATTATGCTCTACAACTTTTGTTTTGACTCCGTCGGCTAATTTTGAGTTTAATTTTAATATTATTATTTTTAACAGACCAGGACGAAAATCCGTTAAAAATTCATAACTTCTTCATCCGACGTCCGTTTTCGTCTGTCTTTTTACCGTTGTACTACTATTGACGAGACCTTCGATTCTCGTTTAGGTTGTGTCGGCTAAAAATCACTCGATCTAAAATTTGAGTTTTTAGTTGTCTACTACTAAGCTGAAACTTAGAAAAATCATAACTTCCTCATACGAAGTCAGATTTGGGCGTTCTTTTTATGCATACGCTCGGTTTAACGAACACTACGACTTTCATTTAGATCGCCAAGGCTAAAAAGTAGTTTATCAAAAACTCACTTTTTACGTCATTCGGCGCCGTGCCGGTATTGTTTATATAACTTCTTCGTTATAACTTCGGATTTCGGTATTCTTTATATAACTTCGACAGGTCATAACTTCTTCGTTATAACTCGGATTTCGGTATTCTTTATATATCCGGAATCCTTGTCGCGACCACTACAACTTCCTTCATAGATATTGGGTTTATCTAATATTTATTTTCGACGCTTATTTTTATTCTTAATTAATTAAATCCTAGTAATTAAACATAAAACACATAATTCGCATAATAATCACATAATTCCTCTTTATTTCTTCAAAATGAGTTACAAAGGTTGACCTAGACTATTACATCATCATTAATGTCTATCTTAGAAACTCGGGCGTTACAATATTGACCATTAAACCGCCTACTTTTCCTTCATACTTAAGACACATTTCGAACATATCTTACACTTTTACACTCTCAGTAAACAAATTTCCATACAGTTCTCTCTCAAAAACCTTTCATTCTAAAGAACAAAAACTAATTCAAGAGGCATTTTACTTCCAAATTCTAAGAAGTTTTGGTAAGTTTTATTTATAAAAACTAGTGTTGTTAAACACTTTAAATTATTAGATTATGTAATTTATGCCCGCTAATATGTGTTTAAAAATGTTAGGATACAGCTATCATTTCGTGTTCTAAATCGAAGTTACCGTTTCTATTCCGTTAACAAAACCGCCATCACACACAAGGTGAGTTAATACCCCTACGTTTTCATGAATTTTCATTATTTTAAGGGGGGGGGATGTAACGCCTGTATTTTGGGGCTAAGCATTAGTAGATGATGTAATAGCCTAGGTCAACGATTGTAACCCATTTTAAAGTAATAAAGATGAATTACTTGAATATTATGTGAATTATGTGCTTTTGTGTGCTTATTACTTGTTTATAATAATATAATAAATAAAGGATAAAAATAAGTGTCAAAATAAAATGTTAGATAAACCCGATATCTATGAAGAAAGTTGTAGTGGTCGTGACAAGGATTCCGGAGATATAAAGAACGTCCGAATCCGAGTTATAACGAAGAAGTTATGACATGTCGAAGTATCGCGACAGAAACGACACGACACCGGGAGGCGTAAATAGTGAATTTACGATATAGCGAATTTTCGCCTTAGTGATCTAAATGAAAGTCGTAGAAAACGTTAAACCGAGAGCGTGCATAAAAAGAACGCCCAAATCTGACTTCGTATGAGGAAGTTATGATTTTTCTAAGTTTTGGATCAACAGTGCACAGCGCGAAGTTCGAATTGTAGATCGAATGATTTTTAGCCGACACAACCTAAACGAGAGTCGAAGATCTCGTCAATAGGAGCTCAACGGTAAAAATACAGACGAAAACGAACGTCGGATGAAGAAGTTATGAATTTTTAACGGACTAATCTTGTCCCGGTTTGTTAAAGAATATAAATTTAAAATCGGTCGAGAATTAGCCGACGGAGTCTAAACAAAACTTGTAGGGAATGTTCCTACCTACGCGTGGATATAAAGAACGTCGAAAACGGAGCTCGTATACGAAAGTTATGAATTTTAGAAGACGGAAAGTCAAATTATGAGAGCTGTTGCGAGGCTACGCCCCGCATAGAAGAGAAGAACGCCCACCGTTCGGATACTAGGACTGGAGATGGCCACGTCGCTCCAGCCGGAGGGTGACACGCATCTATACGAACCTCGGATATTTCTCCCTCGTACGCCCAGCATTCGCATAAACGCTCAGCGTACCAGCGAAGCTACGCGCAGCGTAGACCGAGGCTTTGGCCTATATAAAGGATGCGAGGGCAGCCGACCTTCTCACTCTTTTCCACTATCTTTATCTCACTAGTTTCTCTCTCTAAGATCCCTAAATCCCCTTAAATCCTAGGAAAACCCCTAGCCCCCGAAGGAAGCCCCGGAGATCCCGAAGGCTCCAAGAAAAAGAGTTTTTCGGTTTGAAACTCTGCCCGCGCGGAGCTCGGTTTTCAAGCAAACTTCCCGGATTTGTTGGGTATAACATGGGTAGATGAAATTGTTGGTGTGCGGTGAAATAAAATGATGAGAGGCCTCAATGTTGATGTTGTTCCAGTCATCTAGCGGAGTATGGATGACGACCACAGACTTTTCTAGGAAGTCCAGTGGAACGCTAGCAGGCTCGCAACCTGTAGGTGTTTGTGAACGAAGTGTTCACCGGTGTACTCCATCCCCCCCATGGTTGCCTTACGGACATATATGACTGAGGACTCCCCTTAGCAGTAGTGTGCATCCCGATAAAAGTCCTTAAGATAGGTCCCTTATGAGAGATGCTTTAGGGACGTAAGGTGAGGATAACGAGAACGGGTAATCGGGTTTAATGATTGTTGAAAATAATAAAATTATTTATTATGGGTTGAAAACCCTATATACTCACCAGGCTCCCCAGCCTGACCCACTCAGTTTCTTGTATTACAGGTAGTGGCAAAAGCATAATTGGATGATTTGACGAGAGATTACGGATTTGAGGCCAGATAGTGTTTTGTGGCCTAAGATGTTTATTTCTTTTTAGTTTATGCTTATGGTCTGTGACAACCCGAAATTTCTATCTTGTACAGTCATTCAATTCAATCACATTCAGACTTGTTTTTGCTATCTTTTAGCATTGTACAGCCGTACACTCACGTTGGTCGTAAACTCACGCCTATATGTAAAGTCCTTCCTTCTTTTTTTCCTCATTATTCACACTTCCAAGCCAAGAAATCTGATTCGCTCTCAACTATCATCAAGCTTTTCACGTTGATCTTCAAAAGTGTGAGTATTCCCTCTATCACCTAGTTAGAAATGTTAAACACTTGATTCATAGCCTTGAAACATCATCAAATTCATGAACATCAAGAGTGTACGGTCGTACACTCTATCTACAGCCATATACCCTTGTTAAGTTCATAACCTAAGACCTTAAACACTTGCTAGGTACTTGTTATCCATTAGAACTCTTGAACCCTTGAATCCCTATGAATCAAGACCCAAAAATGCATCCATTTTGGAGTGTGTACGGCCGTACACACTTGATGTGGCCGTACACACCTCAAGTCCTTCCAAAATGAAAGCTTTGTTCATCCTCTTGTTGTGCAATTGTCACACTAGTTTCCCCATGGATCAAACACCCTCTTTTTGCATGTTTTCCCATGAGTGTATGGTCGTACACTCCATGGCCATACACCCCTTGGCCGTACATTCCCTTGCATGGCCATAAACCCTCTTTAGTTAATCACATGTGATTGTAACACTTTCTATCAAGTGTTTCCTAGTCCCTAAGAGTGTTTCCTTGCATATTAGTTGTTTAAAACACTAATTACATGCCTATATATATCGTTATATGTCATTTAGGACTCGTTTGTGTCTCGGGAATTCATTCGTGGAACTTCTCATCCTTACGCGAATCTGCAATTGAATCACCCACATAAGGTGAGTTCATACTCCCATATTTTCAAGCTTTTTAAAATGTTTTAGGGGGGATACAAGTAAAACACAAGATTGCTTGTGTTTAAAAACATAACTTATTTATTATGTTCTCTTCGTTTAATTGTATTTGAACTTGAAACTTGTTAAAACAGGGAAATCAACTTATAAACTATTATAGGTATAGTTTATGGATCGTAGGAACTATTTTACAAAAATCCAGGTTAAAACATGGAAATGAACTTATAAACTATAATAAGTATAGTTTATGAAACAAAAGGAAATCTTTCACAAAATTACTTGTTAATTATAAAAAGGTTTTACATTTTATGTAAATAATTAATACAGGATTGTGAACCACTCGATGTACCACTCAGGGTACCCGTTCGAATCTTAATTATAACCAGAGTCTTCATAAGGGAGAGCACGAGTTGGTGTATAGATCTATACGGGACTAACTTTGTATTAGTATGGTTATAATGAATATTCACAATAGTATTAACTAATTATTTACATAAAAATATACTTTTCCCAAACTTTCCCAAGGGATACTAACTATATGATTTCTCATTATATACAATAGGGTTAGATAAAATTGAAGTCCGATAGACACTGGAATGTGTGAATTCCACCTTATTTCTTGTTCCTTGTTTGGTTGTGGGCTTAGGGCAGATTCACCCATTCAACTGTCTATTCGATCTCGGTATTGTACAACTCGTGTGTACTAAGTGATCATAGGAGGGTAGTATCGTCACGTCGAACTTTCAGGGTAATTACATGTTCAGATGGGATTACTGATAAACAAAACCAGGTATCGTTAAGCTAAGTATGGTAATTATACTTGTGCTTCTTGGTCTTGGAGCGTTTAAGACTACAAATCGGTTTTATAGAAAATATAGGATTTTCTATGGTTTACATCGTTATTTTGGAAGATAAACAGTTTTCGATAGAACTTTCCGAAATCAATGTTTCACAATAGAGTTAGTGAAACTAGAAACTTATTTACAAAAGGTTTAAAACTTCTTATTAAACTAATATTACTTAAAGGACCTTTATGGTTAATTCTATAACTCCTTAGTTTATACATTCAAATTATATATAAATAATATCTGAGAGACAGTGGAATGTGTGACTTTCGCCTCATTTCCTATTCCTTGTTTGGTTGTGGACTTAGGGCAGATCCACACATTCAACTGTCCGTTCGATATTAGGTTATATATAGTTAGTATAAACTAAGAAATTATAGAAGGAACTATTGTGGTTACCATATTACCGGAGATTCATAATTGTTAATTATGTAATTACTTGATGAATACATTAGGATTATATATAATAAAGATCCGGTAGACAGTGGAATGTGTGACTTCCGCCTCATTTCCTATTCCTTGTTTGGTTGTGGACTTAGGGCAGATTCACCCATTCAACTGTCTAATCGATCTATATTATATATAATTAGTATTCACTGAATGATTACAGAAGGATTAACTACAGTGATATTACTTATTAAGAAAATATAGGATTTTCTTAAGGGAGCGTTTTCAAATTAAAGAATCATTAAACTTAATGTACTTAGTAAATACATCAGGGTTAGATACATGAAGATCCGACAGATAGTGGGATGTGTGGATTCCGCCTCATTTCCTGTTCCTTGTTTGGTTGTGGGCTTAGGCCAGTACCACACAATCGACTATCTGTTCGATCTAAATGCATATGACTTGTATTCACTAAGTACTCGTAGAAAGGATAATCACGAGTTGTTTTACTTATCATTCATATACAACAGAAGATATATGATTTTCTGGAGGAACTGATGAACTTTTCAAAAGAATAAAGGATATACTTTCTATAACAAAAATAGTTATGAACTCACCAACTTTAAGTAGACATGTACTCTCTCCCAGGAGTTGCGAGGACGGAGTTTTACGTCTTATCTTTTGTTGTACTTTTCATGTATTTCAAGTAATGTTTTAAACATAATGTAAATACTATATTATCAATACAATGGTTGTTGTTACTTTGATTAGTATAATGCATGTGTTGTGATACTTGACATGACGTCCTCCACCCCCGAACGTTTCCGTCGTTCCGGATTGGGGGTGTGACAGATTGGTATCAGAGCATTGTTTATAGTGAACTAAGTATATCAACCTATAAAAGATATACAACTATAAATATAATGAGACTAAAACACTCTGACCAAGAATTATACTTTAAAATACAACAATATTTTATAAAAGTATATATATATATATATATATATATATATATATATATATATATATATATATATATACTAGAACAAGTATCACAAGAAGAACAAAACAAAAGTATTTGGATGCTGGACACTACAGTCAAACCTGGACAGTTATGTAATCATATCTGGGATCAATATAACCTGATCAACTATCTTTATTTGAGATATGACCAATATGTGTTTGGGAGTGATAGTGGTGTTGCAACAAGTCTAAAACTTACCAACCCTATACAAAAAGGAATCCTAAAATCAAACGTAAAATAATATAGGAGTGTTTTAGGTACTATAAATAACTTATGTGCAAACTAAAAGTTCTCTACTGGTAAGGTTATAATTACTAAGTATATACATAAGGTTATATATAATTGAGATTTTATAGACTTAGAATCGGTGGTTTTCACTCTACTTCCTTTTCCTTGTTTGGATGTGGTTTTAGAGTAGGATTACTTATTCGAAGGTCTATTTGATTTGGAATATATATAATCTGTATACACTAAGTGATTATAGAAAAACCTTGTAAGGATCGTTCTCGTAAGAATCTAATTTTAATAAAAGTGTTTTATTAATCTCATAGATTCTTTAGACATTTCTATTCTCGTACAACCGATACACCTAGACCTCGCATTCAGTCAACAGAGGAGTCGAGACACAACCAAAAGAGAGTTTTCAGGGAGAATTCCGAGAAAGGATCGAACGAAGAGAAAATTCCTAGAAAAATCATTATCAAACCTTACCTTATTAGGAAGAAACTAAAAAGTACCGTATACATCATACTAATAAGTAAGAAACTAATTTAACTTAGTGAGTTAGTGATTACACTGCTCACATCAGGTGTTAAGTTTATCACGTATTTCATCCCAACTAGTACTTGCAAATCCAGTCACGAAACTTCAGTAAGGGTATTGATTATTGAAAAATTCATAAGTTTATGTTCACATACACTTCTATTATGAATTGATTTCAAAACACTCTCGGAAACAAGATACACTCAATATTCTGGTATTATATCATTCGATTTATACTACCAATATCTTACCAACCTTTCATCTTTAAACTTTATGTCAGAAAGATGCCGCCTCATAGAAATATCAGGCATAATAACAATGTAACCACAAATCCTCCGCCACCACCTCCACAATATGATCTTGTTATGTTCCAGGTTGCGGTGACTGCCGCCGTAATAGCCGCCATGTCTCATATCCATGCAAGTGGTGCCAATGGAACTGGAAGTGGTGCTAACCCGTCTAACTACGGAAATATCCACGGACTCCATAGGGAGTGTACGTATAAAGACTTCATGAATTGCAAACCCAAATCCTTTAGTGGAATTGGAGGAGTCATGGATTTAATGCGATGGTTCGAGAAAATGGAGTCAGTTTTCGAAATTTGCATGTGCCCAGAAGGGAGCAAAGTCAAATTTGCTGCCTGCACTTTCTCTGATAGGGCTCTGACATGGTGGAATGGCCATGTTACGTCATTGACCCTTGCAGTGGCTAATTCGATGGGCTGGGAGAACTTAAAGACAATAATGATGAAGGAATACTGCCCGAGAGGCGAAATACAAAAGCTAGAGGAAGAGCTTTGGGGTCTCACCATGACGGGCTCAAACATAATGGCCTACACTAATAGATTTAGTGACCTAGCGGCACAATGCCCCAAAATGGTTACCCCAGAAAGCAAGAAGATAGAGAGGTACATCTGGGGATTATCTCCCCATGTTCAAGCAAGAGTCTTAGCCTCCAAATCAACTACTTCTGATAGCGCCAAACAATTGGCACAGAGTCTCGTGGACCATGGGGTTCGCTAAGGAATAATGACCCCTGTTCCCGAGCCAACAAAAGAGCGCAACAATAAGAGGAAATCTGGGAATAAGAAGAAAGGACAGTCAACGCAAGAGGCCTCGAAAAGACAACAAATTGTAACTGCTTATGTTGTTACAATACCTGACATGCCAACGCCAGTACGACAATATGCGGGGAATCGCCCGAAATGCAATAAGTGTAACTTCCATCATTATGGAGCCTGCCGAGAGTTACACTGTAGAAATTGTAACAGGAAGGGGCACACTGCCCGTTTCTGCAGGGCACCGGCACAACCCCTTAACCAAGTCCCCGATATTGGAATAAACTCGGCTTATTACCAGTGCGGTGAAATTGGACACTTCAAGAGGGATTGTCCAATAACTAAGAATGCTGGCGGGGATGGAAGAGTACTAATGATTACCGCAAAAGAGACTGTCCTGGAACCCCTATGAACAGTGGTACGTTTTCCCAGTGAAAATATTTTTAAAACTTAAGACTTTTTATAAATAATTATAATTAATTGAACAAAATACATCCTTCATAAAAGAAACTAAGAACCCTTTTGCAGATTAGTTGTGATGGCTTAGTGTATACATTAGGGTCATTTATAATTAACATTTGTAGGCTTAGAGTGAGTAATTCCGCCTTATTTCCTGTTCCTTGTTTGGTTGTGGATTTAGGGCAGAATTGCTTAATCAACTGTCTTTCCAATCTTAATTATACATGACTTGTACACACCAAGCGATTATAGAAAGATCTGCTAGGGATTATCTTATCAAAATTAATCAGTCTTGAATATCATAACACTCATACTGCTAGTACTCGCTTAATGTGGTACAAATTGTTTGCAGTATTAATAGCGAGGATAAAACCGGAGAACACTGAAAACACATACATAGAATAGTACGTCATTTTATTCGACTTAACAGTCGTCACGATAAGAAGATGCGATGTTGTCTTTCGAAATATATTGGTTTGGTCCTTACTATACAAATTTCTTATTACATAAAGACCCTTCGCCTTAATCAGCCGTCTAACGAAATCCTTTCAATCTATAACGACAAACTTGACCCGAACCTTCGTATCGTTTCTCGTTTCAAAACTTAGAAGTACCCATGTGAGGGGTACCACGTCTTTCCAGTTTACTCTGTAGACAAGGAACTTGAAGGGAGACACCTAGGATATTCTGAAAGTCTCCATCTCTTCCGAAGTATTTCAAATAGATCTCCTAGGAACACCACTTACACAACAAGTCAAGTTCAAGCATAGAGGCTAAGGACAAATACGATTAACCTATCAATGTTAAGTGTATACACAAGAGTGGTATATAATTAAGATTCTATAGACCTAGGATGTGTGTTTCCACCCTATCTCCTGTTCCTTGTTTGGTTGTGGACCTGGGGCAGAGTCACACATCCGACCATCTTACTAATCATAGTTATATACGGCTTGTATACATGAAATGATGATGGGTGAACCAAGTATGAGTCTTACCATGAACTTTAGGACAAAGCTGTTCAGAACTATGAGTGGACATCCTACCAGTTGGATAAACGTAGTCAAGTAAGCCAAACCCAAATACTCTCTACCATTTAGAACAGAAGATCAAATAGAACCAAGGTACCCATCCTTTTTTTCCCAAATTCACAAGTAACCACTTAGAATTTTGAATTTCAGGATGAAATTCTCTCTAACGGGGGGTACTGTGACAACCCGAAATTTCTATCTTGTACAGTCATTCAATTCAATCACAGTCAGAATCATTTCTGCTATCTTTTAGCATCGTTTAGGGTCTGTTTGAGTCTTCTAAGCTTAGTACATTCAAGGTTTGGGTTTAGGGATGAGTTAACTTAGGTTCTTCAAGTTGCATTCGAGCCAAACACTCCTTCAAGAGGAGTGTACGGTCGCACACATGAGTGTACGGCCGTACACTCAAGGCAGCCATAAACTTATGCCTATATATAAAGTCCTTCCTTCTTTTTTTCCTCATTATTCACACTTCCAAGCCAAGAAATATGATTCTCTCTCAACTATCATCAAGCTTTTCACCTCGATCTTCAAAAGTGTGAGTATTCCCTCTATCACCTAGTTAGACATGTTAAACACTTGATTCATAGCCTTGAAACATCATCAAACTCATGAACATCAAGAGTGTACAGCCGTACAATCTATCTATGGCTGTATACCCTTGTTAAGTTCATAACCTAAGACCTTAAACACTTGCTAGGTACTTGTTATCCATTAGAACTCTTGAACCCTTGAATCCCTATGAATCAAGACCCAAAATGCATCCATTTTGGAGTGTGTACGGCCGTACACACTTGGTATGGCCGTACACACCTCAAGTCCTTCCAAAATGAAAGCTTTGTTCATCCTCTTGTTGTGCAATTGTCACACTAGTTTCCCCATGGATCAAACACCCTCTTTTTGCATGTTTCCCATGAGTGTACGACCGTACACTCCATAGCCGTACACCCTTTGGCCGTACACTCCCTTGCATGGCCATAGACCCTCTTTAGTTAATCACATGTGATTGTAACACTTTCTATCAAGTGTTTCCTAGTCCCTAAGAGTGTTTCCTTGCATATTAGTTGTTTAAAACGCTAATTACATGCCTATGTATATCGTTATATGTCATTTAGGACTTGTTTGTGTCTAGGGAATTCATTCGTGGAACTTCTCATCCTTACGCGAATCTGCAATTGAATCACCCACATAAGGTGAGTTCATACCCCCATATTTTCAAGCTTTTTTAAAATGTTTTGGGGGGGGGGGGGAATATAAGTAAAACACAAGATTGCTTGTGTTTAAAAACATAACTTATTTATTATGTTTTCTTGTCGTTTAATTGTATTTGAACTTGAAACTTGTTAAATCAGGGAAATCAACTTATAAACTATTATAGGTATAGTTTATGGATCGTAGGAACTATTTTACAAAAATCCAGGTTAAAACATGGAAATGAACTTATAAACTATAATAAGTATAGTTTATGAAACAAAAGGAAATCTTTCACGAAATTACTTGTTAATTATAAAAAGGTTTTACATTTTATGTAAGTAATTAATACAGGATTGTGAACCACTCGATGTACCACTCAGGGTACCCGTTCGAATCTTAATTATAACCAGAGTCTTCATAAGGGAGAGCGCGAGTTGGTGTATAGATCTATACGGGACTAACTTTGTATTAGTATGGTTATAATGAATATTCACAATAGTATTAACTAATTACTTACATAAAAATATACTTTTCCCAAACTTTCCCAAGGGATACTAACTATATGATTTCTCAGTATATACAATAGGGTTAGATAAAGTTGAAGTCCGATAGACACTGGAATGTGTGAATTCCGCCTCATTTCATGTTCCTTGTTTGGTTGTGGGCTTAGGGCAGATTCACACATTCAACTGTCTATTCGATCTCGATATTATACATCTCGTGTGTACTAAGTGATCATAGGAGGGTAGTATCGTCACCTCGAACTTTCAGGGTAATTACATCTTCAGATGGGATTACTGATAAACAAAACTGGGTATCATTAAGCTAAGTATGGTAATTATAATTGTGCTTCTCGGTCTTGGAGCATTTAAGACTACAAATAGGTTTTATAGAAAATATAGGAGTTTTTATGGTTTACATCGTTATTTTGGAAGATAAACAGTTTTCGATAGAACTTTCCGAAATCAATGTTTCACAATAGAGTTAGTGAAACTAGAAACTTATTTACAAAAGGTTTAATACTTCTTATTAAACTAATATTACTTAAAGGACCTTTATGGTTAATTCTATAACTCCTTAGTTTATACATTCAAATTATATATAAATAATATCCGATAGACAGTGGAATGTGTGACTTCCGCCTCATTTCCTGTTCCTTGTTTGGTTGTGGACTTAGGGAAGATCCACACATTCAACTGTCCGTTCGATATTAGGTTATATATAGTTAGTATAAACTAAGAAATTATAGAAGGAACTATTGTGGTTACCATTTTACCGGAGATTCATAATTGTTAATTACGTAATTACTTGATGAATACATTAGGATTATATATAATAAAGATCCGGTAGACAGTGGAATGTGTGACTTCCGCCTCATTTCCTGTTCCTTGTTTGGTTGTGGGCTTAGGGCAGATTCACCCATTCAACTGTCTAATCGATCTATATTATATATAATTAGTATTCACTGAATGATTACAGAAGGATTAACTACAGTCATATTACTTATTAAGAAAAATAGGATTTTTTTAAGGGAACGTTTTCAAATTAAAGGATCATTAAACTTAATGTACTTAGTAAATACATCAGGGTTAGATACATGAAGATCCGACAGATAGTGGGATGTGTGGTTTCCGCCTCATTTCTTGTTCCTTGTTTGGTTGTAGGTTTAGGGCAGAACCACACAATAGACTATCTGTTCGATCTAAATGTATATGACTTGTATTCACTAAGTACTCGTAGAAGGGATAATCACGAGTTGTTTTACTTATCATTCATATACAGCAGAAAATATAGGATTTTCTGGAGGAACTGACGAACTTTTCAAAAGAATAAAGGATATACTTTCTATAAAAAAAATACTTATGAACTCACCAACTTTAATGTTGACACTTTTTCAAACCACTTGTATTCTCAGGGTCGTAAGTAGACAGGTACTCTCTCCTAGGAGTTGCGAAGACGGAGCTTTACGACTTATCTTTTGTTGTACTTTTCATGTATTTCAAGTAATATTTTAAACATAATGTAAATACTATATTATCAATACAATGGTTGTTGTTACTTTGATTACTATAATGCATGTGTTGTCATACTTGACATGACGTCCTCCACCCCCAAATGTTTCCGCCGTTCCGGTTTGGGGGTGTGACATGGTCTGTATCGATGATTGACATCCCGAGTTTTTGTAATGTAATGGAAATACATTTCTTTAAGAAATGCTTTGATAAAATTTATATCATATTTTGTTTTGGGAACAAATTCCGCAATACTTTTCTTAAGAAGTTGCTCTGATTTTTATTAAAAAGCATAAATAAAATCGGTCTTTTCTGGCCGTAAAAATGGGGATGCCACAGTTGGTATCAGAGCATTATTTTAAGCGAACTAGGAATTTGTAGAATTTCTAGACTTAAACTTAGAATGCTAAGCGATGATCGTGAGATGAGTGTCTTCCATATTTTAGACACGAGCACTAGTTTATTTTAGGAAAGATGCCTAAAATGCTTTTATGTGCTAAATGCCTTATGCTTTCTTTATGTGCTATTATTTGTTCGGATCTATGGTCTGTTACCGACCGGATCTGGAAACCTTATGTGTTTAGGATTCTAAGCGTTCGAAAACGATATTAGAACTAGCATGTAACGTTTCAGAGTGATAAGGGGAATTTAAACGTCTATCGTGAATAAAGATCTAAATTCACCTAATTTGGTGTATAGATCGAAATGGCAAGAACCCAGAGTGGAGCTGGAAACGCAAATGGAAACAGGAATCAGCAACCTCGTCCCGAAGTGATTGAGCAGGTGCCGATAGTCGAAGTTGCACCTGAGCCAGTCATAATGGCTGGAGTTCAAGCCATGATTCGGGCTATGATGGTGGAACAGACGGAAGAAATGAGACAACTGTTGCTGGATAACAGAAGTGAACCTTCAATGCCTGTTAAACAACTAGAACGAAATGACGGAGAGTCGGAAGAAGGGAATAACAGTCGCACTGTCAGTCAAGTGGAACCCCCAGTGGTAAGAAGGAATGACCCGGAGAGGGAAGTCGACCGAGATGGACGTATGTATAAGAACTTCTTGGGTGCCAAACCACCAAGTCTTTCCGGAAACCCAAAGCCTGTGGAGATTATGGACTGGATCTCCGAAATGGAGATGGTATTTGAAAGCCGTAACTGTAGTGATAAGCAGAAAACCGTCTTTACGGTTCGACAACTGAAGACCGGAGTCTTGAGCTGGTGGAAATTGTTGGCGGATACGATGCCACGAGGAGAAGCTTTGAAGATGTCTTGGGAAGCGTTTATGGAACAATTGAAGATGCAGTACTGCTCCGAGATAGATCTGATCGATCTAAACAATGAGTTCCAAAACATGAAGAAAGGGAAAATGAGCATTGATGACTATGCTACTGCGTTTACTGAGAAGATGAAGTTATTTCCATACTTGGTGCCGACTGAACTCGCCAAGATCGAGAAATTTGCTAACGGATTGACATCAGACTTTGGCCCAACGATCAAAATGGCAAGCACGCTGAAGGCAGACGTTAGACCAGCCAAGAATGTTGAGACCCAGCTAAAAGAAAGGGGTCTGGAAATAACTGAGGCAGGAGAGAAGAGGAAGTTCGAGGGATCTTCAAGATCCAACAAGAAAAGTAAATCCTCGAAGTCTGCTTTGAGAGGAAGAGGAGGCGAAGCGAAATGGTGCGAAAAGTGCAAAAAGAAACATCATGGGAAATGTGACGGGGAGGTCACTTGTTTTAAATGTGGGAAGCCTGGGCACTATGCCAATGAGTGCACGTTCAACAAGAAAGTTTGTTATGGGTGCAATGAGGAAGGGCACCTTTTGAAGGACTGCCCGAAGAAGAAGGAGGCAGCAAGGCCTAATGTCCCACCTAAGCCAAAAGCCATATCTTTCCAGATGACATTGGAAGCCGCGAACGAAGCAGCGAACGTCGCTTCAAGTACATTTCTTGTAAATGGATTGCCTGCCAATATATTGTTTGATTCTGGAGCAAATTACTCCTTTATATCACATAAATTTGGTGGAAGACTAGCATTGCCTATAGAAAAACTTGATGATGCCCTAGTTGTAGAAGTTGCTGGTGGCAAATTCCTACCTGTTAGCAATTGCATTAGGAATATCGTCATCGACTTAAACGGAAACGAATTTCATGAGGAGGTGTTACTTTTTGAGCTGAATAGTTTCGATATCGTACTGGGAATGGATTGGCTTTGCGCCAATGATGCCGAGATACTGTGCAAGAAGAAGATAGTAAGAGTGAACCCGCCTGGGAAAGAGTCGTTTGTGGTCTACGGGGACAAACGTAGAGTGAATTCTGGATCATTTCCCTAATGAAAGCCATGAAATGTTTGTCCAAAGGATGCACATCATACTTGGCATTTGTGATCGATGCTAAGAAAGAGAAGAAAGAGATGCAGCAAATACCAGTGGTGTGTGATTATCCGGAAGTCTTTCCCGAAGATCTTCCCGGATTACCGCCTGATAGACAAGTGGAATTTCGAATAGACTTGTTACCAGGAACGACACCAATAGCAAAAGCACCATACCAATTAGCACCGACGGAGATGAAGGAGCTTATGACGCAACTTCAGGAGTTGTTGGACAACGGTTTCATTAGACCTAGTTCATCACCCTGGGGATCTCCGGTGTTATTCGTATAGAAGAAAGATGGAAGCATGAGGATGTGCATAGATTATATAGAGCTGAACAAGGGAACGGTGAAGAACAAGTACCCATTTCCAAGGATTGATGACCTATTCGATCAGCTGCAAGGTTCGAGTTATTTCTCCAAGATCGATCTTAGGTCAGGATATCTTCAGCTGAAGGTGCGAGAGCAAGATATTGAGAAAACCGCGTTCAGAACTAGGTACAGACACTATGAGTTCTTGGTTATGTCGTTTGGACTAACCAATGCTCCAGCATCATTCATGGATTTGATGAACAGGGTTTTTAAACCATTCCTCGATAAATCTGTGATAGTGTTCATAGATGACATTCTAGTTTACTCAAAAAGCGAACAGGGGCATGGCAAGCACCTGCGATAAGTGTTATAAGTTGTAAAGAAGGAGAATCAATACGTAAAGTTCTCCAAATGTGATTTTTGGATTCGAGAAGTCCAATTCTTGGGTCACATCGTTAACAAAGAAGGGATCATGGTTGACCCAGCAAATATTGAACCTGTGATGAAGTGGGAACGACCGAAAAGTCCAACGGAGATCCGAAGCTTTCTGGGATTAGCCGGATATTACCGAAGGTTTATCCAAGGCTTTTCTTCGATAGCTGAACCATTGACAGCTTTGACCCATAAAGGAGCTACTTATACATGGATCGAGGAGCACGAAGAAGCATTCGAGAAGCTAAAGAAGAAATTATGTTACGCACCGATTCTTTCTCTACCCGATGGAGTTGAAGACTTCGCAGTGTATAGCGATGCGTCAGGAGCCGGATTGGGATGTGTTCTAACTCAAAGAGAAAAGGTGATAGCATATGCATCGAGACAATTGAAAGAACACAAAAAGAACTACCCCACTCATGATCTGGAATTGGCAGTGGTGGTATTTGCACTAAAGATATGGAGACATTATCTTTACAGCATGAAGTGCAAGCTTTTCATGGATCATAAGAGTGTTCAGTATCTCTTTGATAAAAAAGAGTTGAATATGAGGCAACGACGCTGGTTGGAATTGCTTAAGGATTACGACTGCGAGATACTTTACCACCCTGGCAAAGCAAATGTCGTAGCCGATGCTTTAAGCCGAAAAGTGAGCCTCAAAAGGAGACGGCCAAGAGCGTTAAGAATTGAAGTTGTCTCAACGATCGTGGAAAGTATTAAGGAAGCTCAAGAAAAAGCTTCAGAGAAAAATGACCCAAAAGAAGAGCGTTTGGGCAAAACGTTAGTGTTCGGTACAAACAGTCAAGGACTGAAGGTATTCTAAGATCGGATTTGGGTACCTAAGACGGGAGGAATAAGAGATCTTTTGATGGAAGAAGCGTACAAGACCATGTACTCGATTCATCCCGGCAGCACAAAAATATATAGGGATCTAAAACCCTACTACTGGTGGCCGATGATGAACCTCGATGTTGTGAAGTATGTGGTAGAGTGTGTAACCTGTGCAAGAGTTAAGGCTCAACATAAAAAACCATATGGGAGTTTAGAACCTTTACCTGTTCCCATGGGTAAATGGGAAGACATTACCATGAATTTTGTCACTAAACTGCCCAGGACAAGGGACGTCCACGACATGATTTGGGTGGTCGTTGATCGATTCACTAAGAGTGCACACTTCATAGCAGCTAACGAAAGATGGTCGATGGTTAAGCTTGCCAATGCTTACGTGAAGGAGGTGGTAAGACTTCACGGTGTTCCTTTAACGATTGTATCAGATCATGATAGTCGTTTCACATCAAGGTTTTGGAGGAGTCTACAAGAGGAATTGGGTACGAAATTGTTTTTAAGTACATCTTATCATCTGCAAACCGATGGTCAGAGCGAAAGAACGATTCAAACGTTGGAGGATATGCTAAGAGCGTGTACCCTAGAGTTCCAAGGTAATTGGGATGAACACTTACCTCTGGTAGAATTTTCCTACAACAATAGTTACCATTCGAGCATCAAGATGGCACCTTATCAAGCCTTATATGGACAAAAGTGTCGTACGCCATCTTGTTGGCCTGAAGCCGGAGAAAAGCAGTTTATGGGCCCCGAGATAGTCCATCAGACTGCAGAAAAGCTGAAAGTGATTAGGGAAATGATGTTAGCAGCTCAGGATCATCAAAAGAGCTATGCTGACAAGAAGATGCGACCGGTGATATTCGTAGTCGGGGATTTAGTTTTGCTTAAAGTCTCACCGTGGAAGGGACTTATAAGATTTGGGAAACAAGAAAAGTTGAGTACAAGGTTTATTGGACCGTTCAAAGTTCTTCAGAGGATTGGGAACTAAGCTTACAAGTTGGAACTGCCAGAAGAACTAGATGGTATTCATAACACATTCCATGTGTGTTATTTGAGGAAATTCACGGGAGAAGTTCCTGATATAATTCCAATCTCAGAGTTAAGGATGGATGAGAATAAGAGGCTAATCGAAGAGCCCGAGGCAATCGTTGACCGTAAGACTAAGAAGTTACGACGCAAGATGGTCGACTTAGTGCTAGTTCGTTGGAAACATACGAATGGGCCGAATCTCACTTGGGAAACAGAAACTGACATGATGAGTCGCCATCCGCATCTATTTGCCGATGCATGATTCCGGGACGGAATCATCCTAAGGGGGAGAGAATTGTAACGCCCGTGTTTTGGGGCTAAGCAATAGTAGATGATGTAATAGTCTATGTCAACTATTGTAACCCATTTTAAAGTAATAAAGATGAATTACTTGAATATTATGTGAATTATGTGCTTTTGTGTGCGTATTACTTGTTTATAATAATATAATAAATAAATGATAAAAATAAGCGTCAAAATAAAATGTTAGATAAACCTGATATCTATGAAGAAAGTTGTATTGGTCGTGACAAGGATTCCGGAGATATAAAGAACGCCGAAATCCGAGTTATAACGAAGAAGTTATGACTTGTCGAAGTTTCGCGACAGAACCGGCACGACACCGGGAGGCGTAAATAGTGAATTTACGATAGAGCGACTTTTAGCCTTAGCGATCTAAATGAAAGGCGTAGAAAACATTAAACCGAGAGCGTGCACAAAAAGAATGCCCAAATCTGACTTCGTATGAGGAAGTTATGATTTTTCTAAGTTTCGGATCAATAGTGCACAGCCCGAAGTTCGAACTGTAGATCGAACGATTTTTAGCCGACACAACCTAAACGAGAGTCGAAGATCTCGTCAATAGGAGCTCAACCGTAAAAAATACAGACGAAAACGGACGTCGGATAAAGAAGTTATGAATTTTTAACGGACTAATCTTGTCCCGGTCTGTTAAAGAATATAAATTTAAAATCGGTCGAGAATTAACGGATGGAGTTTAAGCGAATGTTGTAGGTCATGTTCCTACCTACGCGTGGATATAAAGAACGTCGAAAACGGAGCTCGTATGAGAAAGTTATAAATTTTAGAAGACGGAAAAGCAAATTGCGAGAGTTGTTGCGAGGCTACGCCCCGCGTAGAAGAGAAGAACGCCCCGCGTTCGGATACTAGGACCAGAGATGGACACGTCGCTCCAGCCGGAGGATGAGATGCATCTGTACGAACCTCGGATACCGCTCCCTCATACACCCAGCGTTCACATAAACGCGCAGCGTACCAGCGAAGCTACGCTCAGCGTAGACCGAGGCTTTCGGCCTATATAAAGGATGCGAGGGCAGCCGACCTTCTCACTCTTTTCCACTATCTCTCTCTCAGTTTCTCTCTCTAAGATCCCTAAACCCCCATAAATCCTAGGAAACCCCCTAGCCCCCGAAGGAAGCCCCGGAGATCCCGAAGGCTCCAAGAAAAAGAGTTTTTCGGTTTGAAACTCTGGCCGCGCGGAGCCTGGTTTTCAAGCAAACTTCCCGGTTTTGTCAAATAAGATTATTTTAAGAAGCGAAGTGTTTTCCGGATCACTCTGTATCAAGTGAGTGTATAGTCACTTTCATCTTACACATAGATATGAAGTATTTTATATAAACTATGTATTATGTGTATATATATGTTATTTGTTTTCCTGAGATGTTTGCTGGATGGAAGATCTATACTTCTTTCTTTCAGATCTGAAACTTTTTCCTTCAGATCTACACATCCTCATCTTAGATCTAAACTTTTCTTCAGATCTAAACTGTATACTTTGAGATCTATGTTTGATGAAAGATCTGAACTTCTTTCCTCCAGATCTGAACTTTTTCTTCAGATTAGACTATATGTATTTTATGCCTTGAAAGTTATTCTGGATAAAAGATGTAAGCTTTGATTTACAGATCTAGACCATGTATGTATTTTATATCAACAAATATGTTGGGTAGAACATGGGTAGATGAAATAGTTGGTGTGCGGTGAAATAAAATGATGAGAGGCCTCAATGTTGACGTTGTTCCAGTCATCTAGCGGAGTATGGATGATGACCACAGACTTTTCTAGGAAGTCCAATAGAACACTAGCAGGCTCGCAACCTGTAGGTGTTTTTGAACGAAGTGTTCACCGGTGTACTCCATCCCCCCTATGGTTGCCTTGCGGACATATATGGCTGAGGAATCCCCTTAGCAGTAATGTCCACCTCGATGAAAGTCCGTAGGATAGGTCCCTTATGAGAGATGCTTTAGGGACGTAAGGTGAGGATAACGGGAACGGGTAATCGGTTTTAATGATTGTTGAAAATAATAAACTTATTTATTGTGGGTTGAAAACCCTATATGCTCACCAGGCTCCCCTGCATGACCCACTCAGTTTCTTGTATTACAGTAGTGGCAAAAGAATAGTTGGATGATTTGACGAGAGATTACGGATTTGAGGCCAGATAGCGTTTTGTGGCCTAAGATGTTTATTTCTTTTTAGTTTATGCTTATGGTCTGTATCGATGATTGACATCCCGAGTTTTTGTAATGTAATGGAAATACATTTCTTTAAGAAATGCTTTGATAAAATTTATATCATATTTTGTTTTGGGAACAAATTCCGCAATACTTTTCTTAAGAAGTTACTCTGATTTTTATTAAAAAGCATAAACGAAATCGGTATTTTCTGGCCGTAAAAATGGGGAGGTCACAGTTGGTATCAGAGCATTAGTCTAAGCGAACTAGGAATTTGTAGAATTTCTAGACTTAAACTTAGAATGCTAAGCGATGATCGTGAGATGAGTGTCTTCCATATTTCAGACACGAGTACTAGTTTATTTTAGGAAAGATGCCTAAAATGCTTTTATGTGCTAAATGCTTTATGCTTTCCTTATGTGCTATTATTTGTTCGGATCTATGGTCTGTTGCCGACAGGATCTGGAAACCTTATGTGTTCAGGATTCTAAGCGTTCGAAAACGATATTAGAACTAGCATGTAACGTTTCGGAGTGATAAGGGGAATTTAAACGTATATCATAAATAAAGATCTAAATTCACCTAATTTTGTGTATAGATCGAAATGGCAAGAACCCAGAGTGGAGCTGGAAACGCAAATGGAAACAGGAGTCAGCAACCTCGTCCCGAAGTGATTGAGCAGGTGCCGATAGTCGAAGTTGCACCTGAGCCAGTCACAATGGCTGGAGTTCAAGCCATGATACGGGCTATGATGGCGGAACAGAGGGAAGAAATGAGACAACTGTTGCTGAATAAATGAAGTGAACCTTCAATGCCTGTTGAACAACCAGAACGAAATGATGGAGAGTCGGAAGAAGGGAATAACAGCCACACTGTCAGTCAAGTGGAACCCCCAATGGTAAGAAGTAATGACCCGGAGAGGGAAGTCGACCGAGATGGACGTATGTATAAGAACTTCATGGGTGCCAACCCACCAAGTCTTTCCGGAAACCCAAAGCCTGTGGAGATTATGGACTGGATCTCCGAAATGGAGAGGGTATTTGAAAGCTGCAACTGTAGTGATAAGCAGAAAACCGTCTTTGCGGTTCAACAACTGAAGACTTGAGTCTTGAGCTGGTGGAAATTGTTGGCGGATACGATGCCACGAGAAGAAGCTTTGAAGATGTCTTGGGAAGCATTTATGGAACAATTGAAGATGCAGTACTGCTCCGAGATAGATTTGATCGATCTAAACAACGAGTTCCAAAACATGAAGAAAGGGAAAATGAGCATTGATGACTATGCTACTGCGTTTACTGAGAAGATGAAGTTATTCCCATACTTGGTGCCGAATGAACTCGCCAAGTTCAAGAAATTTGCTAACGGGTTGCCATCAGACTTTGGCCCAACAGTCAAAATGGCAAGCACGCTGAAGGCAGCCGTTAGAGTAGCCAAGAATGTTGAGACCCAGCTAAAAGAAAGGGGTCTGGAAAGAACTGAGGCAGGAGAGAAGAGGAAGTTCAAGGGATCTTCAAGATCCAACAAGAAAAGTAAATCCACAAAGTCTGGTTCGAGAGGAGGAAGAGGCGAAGCGAAATGGTGCGAAAAGTTCAAAAAGAAACATCATGGGAAATGTGACGGGGAGGTCACTTGTTTTAAATTTGGGAAGCCTGGGAACTATGCCACCGAGTGCACGTTCAACAAGAAAGTTTGTTATGGTTGCAATGAGGAAGGACACCTTTTGAAGGACTGCCGGAAAAAGAAGGAGGCAGCAAGGCCTAATGTCCTACCGAAGCCAAAACAATAGCTTTCCAAATGACACTGGAAGCCGCGAAGGAAGCAGCGGACGTCGTTTCAGGTACCTTTCTTGTAAATGGATTGCCTGCCAATATATTGTTTAATTCTGGAGCAAATTACTCCTTTATATCACATAAATTTGGTGGAAGACTAGCATTTCCTATAGAAAAAGTTGATGATGCCCTAGTTGTAGAAGTTGCCAGTGGCAAATTCATACCTGTTAGCAATTGCATTAGCAATATCGTCATCGACTTAAACGGAAACGAATTTCATAAGGAGTTGTTACCTATTGAGCTGAATGGTTTCGATATCATACTGGGAATGGATTGGCTTAGCGCCAATGATGCGGAGATATTGTGCAAGAAGAAGATTGTAAGAGTGAACCCGCTTGGGAAAGAGTCGTTTGTGGTCTACGGGAACAAACGTAGAGTGAATTCTGGAATCATTTCCCTAATGAAAGCCAGGAAATGTTTGTCCAAAGGATACACATCATACTTGGCATTTGTGATCGATGTTAAGAAAGAGAAGAAGGAGATGCAGCAAATACCAGTGGTGTGTGATTATCCAGAAGTCTTTCCCGAAGATCTTCCCGGATTACCGCCTGATAGACAAGTGGAATTTCGAATAGACTTGTTACCAGGAACGACACCAGTAGCAAAAGCACCATACCGATTGGAACCGACGGATATGAAGCAACTTCAGGAGTTGTTGGACAATAGTTTCATTAGACCTAGTTCATCACCCTGGGGAGCTCCGGTGTTATTCATAAAGAAGAAAGATGGAAGAATGAGGATGTGCATAGATTATAGAGAGTTGAACAAGGCAACGGTGAAGAACAAGTACCCATTGACAATGATTGATGACCTGTTCGATCAGCTGCAAGGTTCGAGTTATTTCTCCAAGATCGATCTTAGGTCAGAATATCATCAGCTGTAGGTGCGAGAGCAAGATATTGAGAAAACCGCGTTCAGAACGAGGTACGGACACTATGAGTTCTTGGTTATGTCGTTTGGACTAACAAATGCTCCAGCAGCATTCATGGATTTGATGAACAGGGTTTGTAAACCATTCCTCGATAAATCCATGATAGTGTTCATAGATGACATTCTGGTTTACTCAAAAAGTGAACAGAAGCATGGCAAGCACCTGCGAGAAGTGTTAGAAGTTCTGAAGAAGGAGAAGTTGTACGCAAAGTTCTCAAAATGTGATTTTTGGATTCGAGAAGTCCAATTCTTGGGTCACGTGGTTAACCAATAAAGGATCATGGTTTACCCAGCAAAGATTGAAGCTGTGATGAAGTGGGAACGACCGAAAAGTCCTACGGAGATCCGAAGCTTTCTGGGATTAGTCGGATATTACCGAAGGTTTATCCAAGGCATTTCTTCGATAGCTGTTGTGACAACCCGAAATTTCTATCTTGTACAGCTATTCAAATCAATCAAAGTCAGACTCGTTTCTGCTATCATTTAGCATTGTTTAGGGTCTGTTTGAGTGTTCCAAGTCTTGTGCATGCAAGATTAGGCTATAGGATTGAGTTCTCAAAATTTATAGTATCCAAATGGGGACAAACACTCCTTCAAGAGGAGTGTACGCCCGTACACATGGGTGTACGGCCGTACACCCCCTCATGGTCGTACACTCTCAAGTATATAAGTGATACTTAGCCTTCATTCAACTATTTTCACACTCCTAAGCCAAGAAATCGATTCTCTCTCAACTATCTTCAACTTCCATCATCTAGATCTTCAAAAATGTAAGAACTCCTTCCATTTCTTTGTGATTATCCTTCTTGATATTGAATCACCCTTTGATTTCATCCATGAAATTACTCTTTTTGGTTACATATTCAAGTGTTCTTCACTTTCACCAAGAACACGAAGAACACCTACTAGTTCTTGGACCTTAAAAACCCCCTTAAAGGCTTCTAATTCGTAAGTACCTATTCCTATGCTTGTTACTTACTAGATGTTCACCTTAAAGATCGTCCAAAGCAAGAACTTCAAGGAGTGTACGGCCGTACACACCTCATGTGGCCGTACACCCCTTGTTTAGTGCTTATCTAGGCCTTCAAATCATGTTATGTCCCAACATTGATCATAGACACTTAGAGGATGCTAGATAGGACCTTAAAACACTTCTTGGCATGTTCTGCAAGGAGTGTACGGCTGTACACTCCTTGGCCGTACACCCAGGTGGTCGTACACCCAAGTGGCCATACACTCCTTGGCCATACACCCAGGTGGTCGTACACCCAAGTGGTCGTACACACCTTGGCCGTACACACTTGTGGCCGTACACACCTTGGCCGTACACACTCATGTGTGGCCTTAAACCCCTTTTATGCAATCCTAAGCACTTGTAACACTTCAATCTAAGTGTTTCCTAAGTCCTAAGGTGTTTTCCTTACATGATTAGTTGTATAAACACTAACTATATACATATATGTGTCATTATATGCTTATTAGGATCCGTTGTGCTCAAGGCTTCACTTCACACTTAGCATCCTACAAACCGATCTTACATTCGTATCACTCACTACAGGTGAGTTCATACCCCTTAACTTATCTTTTAAATGATTTTAAATGCTTTTATGGGGGGAATACAAGTAGAACAATTATAGTTATTATATCAAATCATATGTGATTAATAACTATCAAACAAATGGATTTCTTATACTTCAAACTGTTTTATCAAACAAACTGCTTCAAATCGTTTTATAAACTCTTTTATGTGTTAAACTCTTTTATCAAAACTCTTTTAAACTTATATTTTGTCAAAATCATGTCTATATAGATATAGTTATATAAGTAGGATTAAAAGGGCTTAGGACTGATAACTCGCCTTATTTCCTGTTCCTTGTTTGGTTGTGGGCTTAGAGTATCGGTTGTTTGTACGAATGTCGTTTGAATCTTAGTTATATATTATGTATATGTATATAGATATAAAAGTCCTTCGTTCAGTTCAATACCTTTAGGTAACAAAGGTATAACAAACATGTTCAATCATACAAATAACATTGCTAGTAAACTATAATAGGTATGGTTTAGGATGTCACTACTTAATATTTCTATAACAATGAAACATACAAAGAGTCAGTTCATACATGAGTCAGTTCAAACATACTATAACGAGAAACAATACATACTATAACGAGAAACAGAACATACTATAACGAGAAACAATACATACTATATACTAGACAGAGAGAACATACCATATACTAGACAGAGAGAACATACTATATACTAGACAGAGAGAACATACTACATACTAGACAGAGAGAACATACTACACACTAGACAGAGAGAACATACTACACAAGTACAAGAATACTATAACATTAATGTGAGCTACTACTTCTTGGCGCAGCAATATACTGTTGTGTCACGTTTTGTACCCAGAGTCTCCTGAAGGGAGAGCATGAATTTATGTATAGATCTATATGGGATTGACCATCCTACACCTTGCTGCTAGCTACAGTGGGACCTGCAGGTCTACGGGTGACGAATGTCATACCACTTTCGATGTCTAGAACGTCGTGTTATACTAGTCGATCAAGTATGGTTACAATCTCATCATATTTTACCTTAATTAAACAAACAGGTTTAAGGTAGTTTGTACATTGGTAGTCACTTAGATAAAACTACAGTACATCTTTACTTTTCCCATTTCATTCACATTGTGATCTTCTCACATAAACGGTAATGAAAACTATATTTCGGTAATGATAGTCATACTTTGGGAAAATACTCACTTTTACAATAGAACAAACATAAAGAACAGTTGGGTCTTGGTAGAAGACTACTTTAGTAGAAAATATAGGATTTTCTAGGAAGTTCACAAACATTTACATCAAACACTTACAAACTTTTACATCAAACATTTACAAACACTTTCTTCAAACATATACAAAGACACTAAAATACTTATGAACTCACCAGCTTTAATGTTGATCTACGCTTTCAAAATGTCTTGTATTCTCAGGTCACTAGTAGACAGGTACCGATGACCAGGTTTTGAGAAGATGGAGCACATTCAAAACTCATCTCTTATTTTGATTCTTGTTTTGGTGTCTTATAAACTATACAGAACACACTTGTATTAAACTTATACTATTAATGCAATGGATGATGTTGTTGCTTGTTTTACTATTATGCATTGTTGTGATACTGTACATGACGTCCTCCGCCCCCGAACGTTTCCGCCGTTCTGGTTTGGGGTGTGACAGATTGGTATCAGAGCATTGTTTATAGTGAATTGAGTATATCAACCCATAAAAGATATACAACTATAAACACAACGGGATTAAAATACTCTGATCAAGAGTTTATACTTTTAACTAATAAAATATTTAACCAAAGTATACATACCTGCATGCATACTAAAATCAGTGTCACTAGGACAGAACAAAATTATTAAGATTGTTGGACAGCACAAGTAGGCTTGGGGACATATAATCAGATCTAGGAGTGATATAGCCTGATCAACTATATCTTTCCGAGAAGTGATTAGCATGTGCCTAGGAATATTTGTGGTGTTGCAGCAAGTCTAAAAACTTACCAACACTACTACAATGAAAACATTAGAACAGAACATAAACGTAAAATACTATAGGAGTATTTTTTGTTACTATAAATACTTATGTGCAAACTAAAAAGATCTTTACTAGTATGTCAATAGTTGCTGAGTGGATACGCTAAGGTTATATGTAACTAAGGAGTCATAGACTTAGAATCTGTGATCTTTGCTTTACTTCCTGTTCCTTCTTTGGTTGTGGACTTAGAGTTAGGATCACTTATTCGAAGGTCTATCCTATTTTGGTTGCATATGACTGGTATGCACTACGCAAATGTTGGAGTAACTGGTAAGGATCATCTTATAATTATCTTGATTAGTACGTCTGTTAATAATTTCTTTTACCCCTTTTCTCGCTTAGATAACATGGCTAGATTCAATCTACCTGGCGACCCGTACTTTCCCAACCAAGGTAACGGTGGATGGCTCGACGATGAGCCAGAAGAGGAGACTACAATTCCGTTGGACGATGACTTCGTAGAAGACTTTCCCGAGGATTCTGACCCAGAGCCAGAAGTCAATGATCAACCCCTGGTAGCTCCAATCCCAAATCCTAACCCTCGTCCGACTTTTCAAGGTCCGACGCCTCTGTGGGTGGAAAGTTTGGAAACGTGGAGTCAAGAACAGGGTCAACCCATGCCCTACAACGGAGACAGAAGTTTCTACAACCTGAGCGAGGGAGGCTCAGCAAACAGAGTCCTGCCTATTCTGGTCCGTAGGGTTGCTCATAATGAAATACAGGGTAGGACAGCCCTCAACCGAATCATGCAGGTTGATTCCAATACGGGAGTCAATACTGTCTGCACTCGTCGTTTGGAAGATGCTCGTGAGAGAGCTACGAGAGACAATGAGTCTCTATTGCAAGAACTAGCTGCGACACGAGCTGAAGTCATAGAACACCGAGTACCCCAACGAGTGTATGAGCGACGCCTTCTCGACATAGAGCATCAGTTAGCTGATTTAAGGGTTCGCCCAAGGGGGTCCCGTCGCCAGTAGGAGATGCTCTGCTCATCTTTCCTTTTGATCTAAGGATTAGCCTTCTTAATCTATGCTCTAAGTAGCATTTTTCCCTGTAATTTCTTGTTTATCTTAAAAACCTTGGACTTTCAGTCCGCTAGGTCTTTATTCTGTCAAAATTTTCTTATTCTGGTTTGATGTAAGACCTACTCTTAGGTCATTTTTCCCAAACTTGTTACATCTGTAATACCAATATTATTGACAGATATCTAATCTCATGGAAATTATTATCCAAATGTTGTCATCTTTCTATTGCTAGATCTCTATTTCAATCATACTCTCATCTGTTTTGTTGGGCTATGGAGAGTTAGTCCATGATTCAATCTCATCATAATCTCTATTGAATGCTTACCAATATCTTCATCTTGTGATTTTATAGCTACAAGATGCCTCCTTGTAGGTCGAACAGGCACGCTACTCCAATAACTCCGAATCAAACGCCTCCTCCTCCTCCTCAATACAACCCAGCAGCTATTCAAGCTGCAGTGAATGCGGCTATTAGGGCAGCCCTAGCACAATTCACCTCGACCGGTACTAGCGGGAGTGGAACTAATGTGTCTCCCACTCCAGTTGAAGCTCCAGTGCGCTCTAGAGAGTGCTTGTATAAGGACTTCACCAGCTGCAAACCCAGGAACTTCAATGGGACTGGCGGAATCATTGCCCTCTCGCAATGGTTCAAGAAAACGGAGTCGATCTTCGAGATCTGCTCCTGTCCGGAAGGGAGCAAAGTAAAATTTGCCGCCTGCACCTTCGCGGACCGAGCCCTGACATGGTGGAATAGCCATGTCAAGTCACTAACCCTTATACTAGGTAATGCTATGGGCTGGGAAGCTCTGAAGGAGATTATGATCGAGGAGTACTGCCCGAGGGGCGAAGTTCAGAAACTTGAACAGGAACTCTGGAGCCTAACCATGAAGGGCTCCGACATAGTCTCCTACACTGCCAGATTCAGCGATCTGGTAGCACTATGTCCGGGAATGGTCCCTTCTGAGGCGAAGAAGGTGGAAAGGTATATCTGGGGCTGGTGCCTCCATTTCAGGGGAACGTCTTAGCTTCGAACCCCACTACCTTCGACAGTATCAAACGGTTGGCACAGCGGCTCATTGACCATGGAGTCCGCACCCCGTCAACAACAACAACCCTAGCCATCCCAGAACCCTCTAAAGCCGCTAACAACAAGCGGAAGTTTTGGGATAACAAAAAGAAGAAGAACGCTGCACAAGGCGCTGCCAAAAAGCAGCATGCCGTGGCTGTTCATGCTGCGATAGCACATACTGCTGCTGCGCCGGTGAAGCAGTACGCGCGAAGCTTGCCTAAGTGCAACAAATGCAGCTTCCACCACAACGGACCCTGCCGGGAAATGCAGTTCACTAACTGCAATAGGAAGGGGCACCTTGCCCGTTTTTCCAAGGCTCCGGCAAGATCAATCACCCAAGTCCCCGGCGCTGGTGTGGGCCAGGCTTGCTACAAATGTGGCGAGGCAGGCCACTACAAAAGGAACTGCCCAAAGGCAGGGAATGTCGGTGGAGTGGGAAGAGTTTTGGCTATAGGCCACGAGGAAGCAGTTGTCGACCCCACAGTGGTCACTGGTACATTTCTCCTCGTTAACTCATATGCATGCATTCTATTTGATAGTGGAGCGGAGAGGAGTTTCGTGAACCAGAAATTTGCTCACTTGCTTAAGCAAAAATCACGTGCACTTAAAGAACCGTTCGCTGTAGAAATGGCTAATTGAAAGACAGAGAGCACTAGCTGCATATACATAGGTTGTACACTAACACTAGATAGCCATTCATTTCCAATCGACCTCATGCCGGTCTCAATTAAAAGTTTCGACGTCATCATCGGCATGGATTGGTTAAGTTCTCATCGTGCCAACATCATGTGTTACGAAAAGGTCGTTCGCCTTAATCTACCATCTAGCGAAACCCTAGTGATCTACGGCGACAAACCCAGCACGAACCTTCGTATCATATCGAGCATTCAAGCCCAGAAGTACTTGCGAAAGGAATGTCGCGCATTCCTTGCTCATGTTGTCGATGTGAGCCAAGAAACGAAGTACATAAAGAACATCCCAGTGGTACGTGATTTTCCCGACATCTTTCCAGAAGAACTCCCAGGGTTACCTCCGCAACTACAAGTCCAGTTCCGAATCGACTTAGTTCCAGGGGCTACCCCAGTAGCCAAATCGCCCGATCGTCTAGCACCAGTTGAGATGCAGGAGCTATCCAGTCAACTTGACGAATTGCTCAGCAAGGGCTTTATCAGACCAAGCTTCTCACCCTGGGGAGCACCGGTCTTGTTCGTCAAGAAGAAAGACGGATCGTTCCGTATGTGCATCGACTACCGGGAACTTAACAAACTGACCATCAAAAATCGTTACCCTCTGCCTCGCATAGACGACTTGTTTGACCAACTTCAAGGGGCGAACTTCTTTTCAAAGATAGACCTGAGATTCGGGTATCACCAGTTACGAGTGCTAGAGGAGGATATTCCGAAGACAGCCTTCCGAACTCGTTACGGACACTACGAGTTTGTAGTGATGCCGTTCGGATTGACCAATGCGCCCGCAGTATTCATGGACTTAATGAATAGGGTGTGTCGTACTTACTTGGATCATTTTGTCATTGTCTTCATCGACGACATACTTATCTACTCTCGTAGTAAGGAGGAGCATAGTCAACATCTACGTCAGGTCTTGGAAACACTGCGATCAGAGAAGCTTTATGCGAAGTTCTCTAAATGTGAATTTTGGATCCGAAGAGTCGAATTCTTGGGGCACGTGGTTAGCGAAGAAGGAATTCACGTGGATCCTTCCAAAATCAAAGCCATTGAGAACTGGTCAGCACCGAAGACGCCTACAGAAATTCGTCAATTTCTAGGCCTCGCTGGCTACTATCGCATGTTCATTCAGAACTTCTCAAGGATTGCGAAACCGCTTACAACATTGACCCAGAAGGGCGTGGCCTTTGACTGGGAAGAGAAGCAAGAGAAAGCGTTTCAAACGCTGAAGCGAGCCTTATGCACCGCACCGGTACTATTCCTCCCAAAAGGGATAGAAGACTTCGTGGTTTATTGCAATGCATCCAACCAAGGACTCGACTGTGTTCTGATGCAACGAGGTAAGGTCATCGCCTATGCCTCGAGACAGCTAAAGACACACGAGGTCAACTACACCACACACGATCTTGAGTTGGGAGCAGTGGTATTTTCTCTGAAGATCTGGAGACACTACATGTATGGTACAAAAAGAACTATATTTACAGACCACAAAAGCCTACAACACATATTCGACCAGAAGGAGCTCAACATGAGACAACGACGGTGGGTCGAGCTACTCAGTGATTATGAATGTGAAATTCGTTATCATCCAGGCAAGGCCAACGTAGTAGCTGACGCCCTAAGTCGGAAAGAATACTCTGGTCGTAGGGTCAAATCTTTGACTATGACTATCTATTCACACTTGTCCACACAAATTAAGGAAGCTCAGCTTGAAGCCTTGAAACCTGAAAATGTGGCGGGTGAATCCCTGAGAGGGATGGATAAAAATTTGGAAGTCAAGGGTGGTGGAGCCTTGTATCTCATGATTCGGATCTGGACACCGAGACACGGTGGTTTCAGAGACTTGGTCATGACCGAGGCACACAACACTCGCTATTCCGTCCACCCAGGTTCAGATAAGATGTATTTGGATCTTAAAAAGCTATACTGGTGGCCTAACATGAAAGCAGAGATTGCTACCTTCGTGAGTAAATGCCTTACTTGCGCCAAGGTTAAGGTCGAATACCAGAAACCATCAGGTTTACTTCAACAACCGGAGATACCTGAATGGAAGTGGGAGCGGATCACAATGTACTTCATAACCAAGTTGCCCAAGACGACGGGTGGTCTCGATACCATTTGGGTGATCGTAGACAGGTTAACAAAGTCCGCACACTTCCTGCCTATCAAATAGACTGACAAGATGGAGAAACTAACGAGAACATACATTAGGGAGATAGTACGACTGCATGGTGTTCCCATATCCATTATCTCTGATAGAGATAGTAGATTCACTTCAAGGTTCTGGCAGTCGCTACAAAGTTCCCTAGGAACTAGGCTGGACATGAGTACAGCCTACCATCCGCAAACCGACGGACAAAGTGAGAGGACTATTCAAACTTTAGAAGATATGTTGCGAGCCTGTGTGATAGACTTTGGTAAGGCATGGGATACTCATTTACCCCTTGTAGAGTTCTCCTACAACAATAGTTATCACACGAGCATAAAGGCTGCTCCATTTGAAGCCCTCTATGGCCGTAAGTGCAGATCCCCTATGTGCTAGGCTGAGGTAGGGGACACGTAGTTAGCTAAAGGATGAGTTCCTGGCAACACTCTCACAGGTCCGGAAATCATTCGGGAAACGACAGAGAAGATCGTTCAGATTCGTGAACGATTGAAAGCCTCTAGAGACTGACAGAAAAGCTACGCAAACAAGAGAAGGAAACCTTTGGAATTCCAGGTGGGCGACCGTGTTCTATTGAAGGTCTCACCATGGAAGGGCTTGATATGCTTCGGAAAGCGTGGAAGCTAAATCCAAGATATGTAGGGCCTTTCGAGATTATCGCTAGAATCGGCCCTCTAGCTTACAAACTCAAACTACCTCGCGAACTTAGTAACGTACATTCTACTTTCCACGTCTCAAACTTGAAAAAGTGTGTGTCCGATGAGACTCTTGTAATACCACTCGACGAGATCGAGATCAACGAGAGCCTCAACTTTGTGGAAGAACCATTAGAGATCATGGACCGAGAGGTCAAGCAAATGAAGCAAAGCCGTATCCTGATAGTGAAGGTTCGTTGGAATGAAAAGCGAGGACCTGAATTCACTTGGGAGCGCGAGGAACAAATGAAACTAAAATATCCTCATCTTTTTACTTAGTTATTTGTAATTGCTTAAACTCTAATTTCGGGACAAAATTCTCTCTAACGGGGGGATGATGTGACAACCCGAAATTTCTATCTTGTACAGCTATTCAAATCAATCAAATTCATACTCGTTTCTGCTATCATTTAGCATTGTTTAGGGTCTATTTAAGTGTTCCAAGTCTTGTGCATGCAAGAGTAGGCTATAGGATTGAGTTCTAAAAATTCATAGTATCAAAATCGGGCCAAACACTCCTTCAAGAGGAGTGTACGGCCGTACACATGGGTGCACAGCCGTACACCCCCTCATGGCCGTACTCTCTCAAGTATATAACTGATACTTATCCTTCATTCAACTATTTTCACACTCCTAAGCCAAGAAATCGATTCTCTCTCAATTATCTTCAACTTCCATCATCTAGATCTACAAAAATGTAAGCACTCCTTCCATTTCTTTGTGATTATCCTTCTTGATATTGAATCACCCTTTGATTTCATCCATGAAATTACTCTTTTTGGGTAGATCTTCAAGTGTTCTTCACTTTCACCAAGAACACCTACTAGTTCTTGGACCTTAAACACCCCCTTAAAGGCTTCTAATTCGTAAGTACCTCTTACTATGCTTGTTACTTACTAGATGTTCACCTTAAAAATCATCCAAAGCAAGAACTTCAAGGAGTGTACGGCCGTACACACCTCATGTGGCCGTACACCCCTTGTTTAGTGCTTATCTAGGCCTTAAAATCATGTTATGTCCCAACATTGATCATGGACACTTAGAGGATGCTAGATATGACCTTAAAACACTTCTTGGCATGTTCTGCAAGGAGTGTACGGCCGTACACTCCTTGGCCATACACCCAGCTGGTCGTACACCCAAGTGGCCGTACACTCCTTGGCCGTACAACCAGGTCGCCGTACACCCAAGTGGCCGTACACACCTTGGCCGTACACACTTGTGGCCGTACACACTCATGTGTGGCCTTAAACCCCTTTTATGCAATCCTAAGCACTTGTAACACTTCAATCTAAGTGTTTCCTAAGTCCTAAGGTGTTTTCCTTACATGATTAGTTGTATAAACACTAATTATATACATATATGTGTCATTATATGCTTATTAGGATCCATTGTGCTCAAGGCTTCACTTGACACTTAGCATCCTACAAACCGATCTTACAATCGTATCACTCACTGCAGGTGAGTTCATACCCCTTAACTTATCTTTTAAATGATTTTAAATGCTTTTATTGGGGGGGGGGGGGGAATACAAGTAGAACAATTATAGTTATTATATTAAATCATATGTGATTAATAACTATCAAACAAATGGATTTCTTATACTTCAAACTGTTTTATCAAACAAACTACTTCAAATCGTTTTATAAACTCTTTTATGTGTTAAACTCTTTTATCAAAACTCTTTTAAACTTATATTTTGTCAAAATCATGTCTATATAGATATAGTTATATAAGTAGGATTGAAAGGGCTTAGGACTGATAACTCGCCTTATTTCCTGTTCCTTGTTTGGTTGTGGGCTTAGAGTATCGGTTGTTTGTACGAATGTCATTTGAATCTTAGTTATATATTATGTATATGTATATAGATATAAAAGTCCTTCGTTCAGTTCAACACCTTTAGGTAACAAAGGTATAACAAACATGTTCAATCATACAAATAACATTGCTAGTAAACTATAATAGGTATAGTTTAGGAAGTCACTACTTACTATTTCTAGAACAATGAAACATACAAAGAGTCAGTTCATACATGAGTCAGTTCAAACATACTATAACGAGAAACAGTACATACTATAATGAGAAACAAAACATACTATAACGAGAAACAATACATACTATATACTAGATAGAGAGAACATACTATATACTAGACAGAGAGAACATACTATATACTAGACAGAGAGAAGATACTATATACTAGACAGAGAGAACATACTACATACTAGATAGAGAGAACATACTAAACACTAGACAGAGAGAACATACTACACAAGTACAAGAATACTATAACATTAATGTGAGCCACTACTTCATGGCACGACAATATACTGTTGTGTCACGTTTTGTACCCAGAGTATCCTGAAGGGAGAGCGTGAATTTGTGTATACATCTATACGGGATAGACCATCCTACACCTTGCTGCTAGCTACAGTGGGACCTGTAGGTCTACGGGGGACGAATGTCATACTACTTTCGACGTCTAGAACGTCATGTTATACTAGTCGATCAAGTATGGTTACAATCTCATCACATTTTACCTTAATTAAACAAACAGGTTTAAGGTAGTTAGTACATTGGTAGTCACTTAGATAAAACTACAATACATCTTTACTTTTCCCATTTCATTCACATTGTGATCTTCTCACATAAACGGTAATGAAAACTATATTTCGGTAATGATAGTCATACTCTCGGGAAATACTCACTTTTACAAAAGAACAAACATAAAGAACAGTTGGATCTTGGTAGAAGACTACTTTAGTAGAAAATATAGGATTCTCTAGGAAGTTTACAAACATTTACATCAAACACTTACAAACTTTTACATCAATCATTTACAAACACTTTCTTCAAACATATACAAAGACACTAAAATACTTATGAACTCACCAGCTTTAATGCTGATCTACGCTTTCAAAATGTCTTGTATTCTCAAGTCACCAGTAGACAGGTACCGATGACCAGGTTTTGAGAAGATGGAGCACGTTCAAAACTCATCTCTTATTTTGATTCTTGTTTTGGTGTCTTATAAACTATACAGAACACACTTGTATTAAACTTATACTATTAATGCAATGGATGATGTTGTTGCTTGTTTTACTATTATGCATTGTTGTGATACTGTACATGACGTCCTCCATCCCCGAACGTTTCTGCCGTTCTGGTTTGGGGGTGTGACGGCTGCACCATTGACAGGTTTGACCCATAAAGGAGCTACTTATACATGGAGCAAGGAGCACGAAGAAGCATTCGAGAAGCTAAAGAAGAAATTATGTTAAGCACCGATTCTTTCTCTACCCGATGCAGTTGAAGACTTCGTAGTGTATAGCGATGCTTCAGGAGCCGGATTGGGATGTGTTCTAACTCAAAGAGAAAAGGTGATAGCATATGCATCGAGACAATTGAAAGAACACGAAAAGAACTACCCCACTCATGATCTGGAATTGGCAGCGGTGGTATTTGCACTAAAGATATGGAGACATTATCTTTACAGCATGAAGTGCAAGCTTTTCATGGATCATAAGAGTGTTTCGTATCTCTTTGATAAAAAAGAGTTGAATATGAGGCAACGACGCTGGTTGGAATTGCTTAAGGATTACGACTGCGAGATACTTTACCACCCTGGCAAAGCAAATGTCGTAGCCGATGCTTTAAGCCGAAAAGTGAGCCTCGAAAGGAGAAGGCCAAGAGCGTTAAGAATTGAAGTTGTCTCAACGATCGTGGAAAGTATTAAGAAAGCTCAAGAAGAAGCTTCAGAGAAAAATGACCGAAAAGAAGAGCGTTTGGGCAAAACGTTAGTGTTCGGTACAAACAGTAAAGGACTGAAGGTATTCCAAGATCGGATTTGGGTACCTAAGACGGGAGGAATAAGAGATCATATGATGGAAGAAGCTCACAATACCATGTACTCGATTCATCCCGGCAGCACAAAAATGTATAGGGATCTGAAACCCTACTACTGGTGGCCGACGATGAAGCTCGATGTTGCGAAGTATGTGGCAGAGTGTGTAACCTATGCAAGAGTTAAGGCACAACATCAAAAATCATATGGGAGTTTAGAACCTTTACATGTTCCCATGGGTAAATGGGAAGACATTACCATGGATTTTGTCACTAAACTGCCCAGGACAAGGGACGGTCACGACATGATTTGGGTGGTCGTTGATCGATTCACTAAGAGTGCACACTTCATAGCAGCTAACGAAAGATAGACGATGGATAAGCTCGCCAATGCTTACGTGAAGGAGGTGGTAAGACTTCACGGTGTTCCTTTAACGATTGTATCAGATCGTGATAGTCGTTTCACATCAAGGTTTTGGAGGAGTCTACAAGAGGAATTGGGTATGAAATTGTGTTTAAGTACAGCTTATCATCCGCAAACCGATGGTCAGAGCGAAAGATTGATTCAAACGTTGGAGGATATGATAAGAGCGTGTACCCTAGAGTTCCAAGGTAACTGGGATGAACACTTACCTCTGGTAGAATTTTCCTACAACAATAGTTACCATTCGAGCATCAAGATGGCACCTTATCAAGCCTTATATGGACAAAAGTGTCGTACGCCGTCTTGTTGGCTTGAAGCCGGAGAAAAGCAGTTTATGGGCCCCAAGATAGTCCATCAGACTACTAAAAAACTGAAACTGATTAGGGAAAGGATGTTAGCAGCTCAGGATCGTCAAAAGAGCTATGCTGACAAGAAGAGGCGACCGGTGATATTCGAAGTCGGGGATTCAGTTTTGCTTAAAGTCTCACCGTGGAAAGGACTTATAAGATTTGGGAAACGAGGAAAGCTGAGTCCAAGGTTTATTGGACCGTTCAAAGTTCTTCAGAGGATTGGGAACCAAGCTTACAAGCTGGAACTGCCAGAAGAACTAGATGGTATTCATAACAGATTCCATGTGTGTTATTTGAGGAAATTCACGGGAGAAGTTCCCAACATAATTCCAATCTCAGAGTTCAGGATGGATGAGAATAAGAGGCTAATCGAAGAGCCCGAGGCAATCGTTGACCGTAAGACGAAGAAGTTACGACGCAAGATGGTCGACTTAGTGCTAGTCTGTTGGAAACATACGAATAGGCCGAATCTCACTTGGGAAACAGAAAGTGACATGATGAGTCGATATCCGCATCTGTTTGCTGATGCATGATTCCGGGACGGAATCATCCTAAGGGGGAGAAAATTGTCACGCCCGTGTTTTGGGGCTATGCATTAGTAGATGATGTAATAGTCTAGGTCAACTATTGTAACCCATTTTAAAGTAATAAAGATGAATTACTTGAATATTATGTGAATTATGTGCTTTTGTGTGCTTATTACTTGTTTATAATAATATAATAAATAAATGATAAAAATAAGCGTCAAAATAAAATGTTAGATAAACCTGATATCTATGAAGAAAGTTTTAGTGGTCGTGACAAGGATTCCGGAGATATAAAGAACGCCAAAATCCGAGTTATAACGAAGAAGTTATGACATGTCGAAGTTTCGCGACAGCACCGGCACGACACCGGGAGGCGTAAATAGTGAATTTACGATAGAGTGACTTTTAGCCTTAGAAATCTAAATGAAAGTCATATAAAACGTTAAAACGAGAGCGTGCATAAAAAGAACGCCCAAATCTGACTTCGTATGAGGAAGTTATGATTTTTCTAAGTTTCGGATCAGCAGTACACAGCCCGAAGTTCGAATTGTAGCTCGAACGATTTTTACCGACACAACCTAAACGAGAGTCTAAGATCTCGTCAATAGGAGCTCAACGGTAAAAATACAGACGAAAACGGACGTCGGATGAAGAAGTTATGAATTTTTAACGGACTAATCTTGTCCCGGTCTGTTAAAGAATATAAATTTAAAATCGGTCGAGAATTAGCCGACGGAGTCTAAACAAAAGTTGTAGGGCATGTTCCTACCTACGCGTGGATATATAAATAACATCGAAAACGGAGCTCGTATGCGATAGTTATGAATTTTAGAAGACGGAAAGGCAAATTGCGAGAGCTGTTGCCAGGCTACGCCCCGCGTAGAAGAGAAGAACGCCCCGCGTTCGGATACTAGGACCGGAGATAGCCACGTCGCTCCAGCCGGAGGGTGACACGCATCGGTACGAACCTCGGATATCACTCCCTCGTATGCCCAACGTTCGCATAAACACGCAACGTACCAGCGAAGCTACGCGCAGCGTAGACCGAGGCTTCGGCCTATATAAAGGATGCGAGGGCAGCAGGCCTTCTCACTCTTTTCCACTATCTTTCTCTCACTATTTTCTCTCTCTAAGATCCCTAAAACCCCCGGAGATCCCGAAGGCTCCAAGAAAAGGAGTTTTTCGGTTTGAAACTCTGCCCGCGCGGAGCCCGGTTTTCAAGCAAACTTCCCGGTTTCGTCAAAAAAGATTATTTTAAGAAGCGAAGTGTTGTCCGGATCACTCCGTATCAAGTGAGTGTATATTCACTTTCATCTTACACATAGATATGAAGTATTTTATATAAACTATGTGCTATTTGTATATATATGTTATATGTTTCCTGAGATGTTTGTGATGGGTTTGAGCCATAAGAACTTTCCTATGTGCACATGCAAACCCTAATTGCTTGGATCTAGGTTTCTCTAATTGAACATGCATTGAATCCAAGACTTGCAATACTAGATCTAATGTAATATATTGAATCTAATCATATGAAATCAGATCTGAAAGAATACCTTGAATTACTTGCTTGATACTTCTTCTTCTTGGAGCTTAGAGTCACAATTGTCACTCCTCTAATGGCTTACAAACACCAACTAGCAAGAAGATGATCTTGAGAGAGAGGGAGAAGGGATAGAAATCGGCCCTAGGGTTCCTTGGCTTGCAAGAGTGTCGATTTCTCCACCCCAAGGGTTCTATTTATACTATGAGCTATTAGGGTTTCTCCTTTAACCCTAATTGAATGACTTAGGCCCTAAGCAATCCAAGATCCTTCTAGATACAAGGCTTGGACGAAATTAAGGTTCCCAAGCCCCTAAATTTCGTTCACCCTAATATCCATAAGGATACATAGCCCAAAATACAACTATCACACATTTGACAGTTTATGCCCTTTATTCAATTAACCTCTCTAAGTCACCAAATTAATTCTCAATTAATATATGACTTATATTAATCAAATAATATTATTATTTCCTCAATATATTATTCTCATAATATATTAATAATATTTCTTCTCTCTTAACAAATCATCCTGTCAAGTTGCTATGGTGAAGGCAACCCAAAAGGACCATGCATAACCGGGTCAAGTACTTACCAAATATAGTTACAGCCTTAGACACTAATCCAACAGTCTCCCACTTGGATAAGTCTAGTAACTATATATGCAAACACAATCCGATTAGCAATCGTAGCTCTCAAAGACGCTGTCAACTCTGATCTTATTAGTATCATGTCCTTTAGATAAGGGATCGTATAATCCTCTGTTCTAGATATCGTGCGGACAATTACATGGAACATGGTCATACTTATTGTCCTGCAATTTGTTTCTCGATCTCAAATTTACTTGACTTAGAACTTAATTGAACACATCAATTCAGTCCTGACCGGGCCCGGCACATAAGTCAAATCAAATCATCGAGGGGCCCTGATATCGCTTTTACCCTCTTAGGATAAAAGGAACAGATAAACTTCGACTTATATGCATTTATTATCCACTAATCAAATTACACACAACAATACGTTTTATAACATCAAGTTACTGATGCGTTTGCGTATTATCAATGCATAACCAATTAACAAACAATAAACAATATATCTAGGTTTTAAGACTATATGATATTACCATCTTGTGATCACTCGTGATAAATTCCATGAAGTGATTCCAACAAGTGCGGGTTTATTCCAATGCTCAAATCAAGTTCATAAGCACTCATGAACGTTGCGGCAAACCTTTGCAATGTCTAATACATTTTAGACAATCTACACACCAATTCATGACAGTCTTCATTCATACCTACTTCCAACATATGAACGACTGTGGACTATTCGAATAATTCGATTATTATCAAATAATTAATTACTCAGGAAGTCAAAACATGCAAAATGAAACAATAGTTAAACAATTAACATAAGACAATAGCTTTACTTATAAATAATACTCATTTATTTAATCATCAAATGTCAATTACATTTATCTATTACACGTTTCCAAACTATCTAATCTAAACTAATATCGTCCTTTAGCCCAATGCTCCTAGCGTGATGCAAATGCTTAACCCTGCTAAGTCCCTTCGTAAGCGGATCTGCTGGGTTATCCTCTGACGATACCCTCTTTACCACGAGGTGTCCTTCTACTCGATGTCTAATAAAATGATATTTTCTGTCGATATGTCGAGATCTACCATGATCCCTCGGTTCCTTGGTCAAGGCAACCGCTCCTTCATTATCACAGAAAATTTCCATAGGCTCCTTTATGGTAGGCACAACTCCAAGATCACCAATGAAGTTCTTCAACCACATAGCCTCCTTTGACGCTTCGCTCGCTGCAATGTACTCTGATTCGCACGTTGAATCAGCTACTGTTTCTTGCTTGGAACTTTTCCAAGTCACCGCTCCCCCATTAAGGGTAAAGACCCAGCCCGACTGCGAACGGTAGTTGTCCCTGTCGGTCTGAAAGCTGGCGTCACTATATCCTCACACCTTTAAGTCATCACTCCCTCCGAGGACTAAAAAACATTCCTTGGTCCTCCGAAGGTACTTAAGTATATTCTTGACTGCAATCCAATGAGCTCTACCTGGGTTCCCCTGATATCTACTGACCATGCTCAAAGCAAAGGCCACATCAGGGCGAGTACAAGTCATAGCGTACATGATTGAGCCAACTGCGGAAGCATATGGTACTCGGCTCATCTCAGCTATCTCGGCTTCTGTACTAGGGCTTTGAGTCTTACTCAATTTGGTATTACTCTGTATCGGTAGTTCTCCCTTCTTTGAGTTTTCCATACTAAAACGTTTTAGTACTTTATCCAAGTAAGTATTCTGACTAAGTCTTATTAGTCTCTTACTTCGTTCTCTCACTATCCTTATCCCTAAAATATAGGAAGCCTCTCCGAGGTCCTTCATAGCGAAACACTTCCCGAGCCAGGACTTAACCTCCTGCAGAGTCGGGACGTTGTTTCCTATGAGCAGTATGTCATCGACATACAAAACGAGAAAGCTAACTATACTCCCACTGGCCTTGACATATACACATGATTCATCTTCACTTCGTACAAATCCAAACTCTTTGACTTTCTCATCGAAGCAAAGATTCCATCTGCGAGACACTTGCTTAAGCCCATAAATGGACTTCTCAAGCTTACACACTCTATTGGGATGCTTTGGATCGACAAAACCCTCTGGCTGAGTCATGAAAACATCCTCAGCCAACTTCCCATTAAGGAAAGCGGTTTTTACATCCATTTGCCATATTTCATAGTCATGAAATGCAGCAATGGCTAGCATCACCCTAATAGACTTTATTTTCGCAACTGGTGAGAAGGTTTCGTCGTAGTCAACTCCAGGAGTTTGAGTGAAACCCTTCGCAACCAATCGCGCCTTATAAGTGTGCACGTTTCCATCCACGTCGGTCTTCTTCTTGAAGATCAACTTGCACCCGACCGTCTTACGACCTGGTACATTGTCAACCAAATTCCAAACTTGGTTGTCATACATGGACTTAATCTCGCTGTCCATTGCCTCTTTCCATTTTACAGACTCTGGGCCTGCCATGGCTTCCTTATAGCTATTAGGTTCATCTAGATTTATTAGTGTACCATCACTAATATACGTGTCCCCTTCAGTAGTAATATGAAAACCATAAAACTGGGGATGAACTCTAACTCTTTCGGAACGTCTAAGAGGTAAGGACTCGTCAATTGGTTCAACTGGAGTTTCCTCCTCGGGTTGAGCGCCAGTGTTAGAGGTTCCTTCATCGCTAGATTCTTGAATCTCTTCAAGATCGACTTGCCTCCCACTGTCTCCTTGGCTTATGTGTTCTCGCTCTCGAAAAACCCCTCTCCTCGCAACGAAGACAACACTGTCACTCGGCCTATAGAAGAGATATCCAAAGGATTTCTGTGGGTAGCCGATGAATATACATCGCTCACTACGAGGTTCGAGCTTGTCGTGAGTTTCTCGTCTTACGAAAACTTCACAGCCCCAAACCTTGATATGTGCCAACGAGGGAGCTTTCCCTGTCCACATCTCGTGAGGTGTTTTGGCAACCTTCTTTGTGGGTACTAAATTAAGGATATGGGCGGCAGTCTCTAAGGCATACCCCCAGAATGAGATAGGTAGTGAAGCACGACTCATCATGGAACGAACCATGTCTAGCAAGGTTCGATTACGCCTCTCAGCTACACCATTCAATTGTGGTGTCCTAGGTGGCGTCAATTGTGAAACTATTCCACATTCCTTGAGGTAGTCGTGGAATTCAAGACTTAGGTACTCTCCACCTCGATCAGATCGAAGCATCTTGATTTTCCTGCCCAATTGATTCTCCACTTCTTGTTTAAACTCTTTGAACTTTTCAAAAGTTTCTGACTTGTGCTTGATTAAGTAGATATACCCATATCTGCTATAATCATCTGTGAAAGTCACATAGAAGCGATTTGCATCCCTTGTGGTGGATCTAAAGGGTCCACATACATCTGTATGTATGAGATCCAATAAACCCTCACCCCTCGCACAAGTGCCAGTGAAGGGTGACTTGGTCATCTTTCCAAGTAAACAAGATTCGTACGTGTCATCTTCCCTAAGGTCGAACGACTCCAACACTCCATCCTTTTGGAGTTGGGCTATGCGCTTCTTGTTGACATGTCCAAGACGACAATGCCACAAGGATGCTTTATCCATACTATTGGAAGAATCCATACACAACACATCATTTCCTAGGTTATCTACAACCATAACAGTTTCATAAATTCCATTACAAGGCATTGCTTCAAAATATAAAACACCATTTAGATAAGCATAAATCGAACCATTCTCATTATTAAACGAATATCTAAATCCTTGTCTAAATAAACCATGAAAAGAAATGATGTTTCTTGCCATATCTGGCGAGTAGCAACAATTATTTAATTCTAAATTCAAACCATTCCTAAGCTCTAAAGAATACACTCCAATCTTGGTGACATGCGACGTTCTTCTGTTTCCCATGATCAGATTTATTCTTCCAAGCTCCACATCCCTATTTCTTCCTAGTCCCTGCAAATCAGAACAAATGTGGTAACCACACCCTGTATCAAGAACCTAAGAAATAGCATGAGATGAATCATTAGATTTAATTGTGTAAATACCTGCAAAAGATGGCTTGATCTTCCCATCCTCGATGGCTTGCAGATATTCCGGGCAGCTTCTCTTCCAATGCCCTATTTTGTGGCAATGGTGGCACTCTGCCTCCTTTGGGTTTGGGTTGGGCTTAGCAGGATCAACCTTGGTTCCACTAGAAGAGGAACCATTTTGGGACTTTCCTTTGTGGTGGTTCTTTGAAAAAACCTTCCTCTTCTTGCCCCTTCCCTGTCCAATAGCCAAAACAGGAGCAACGGGTGGATTGGGGGTTGGTGCAACAGACTTGTCCTTGAGGTTGCTCTCAGCAGTCCTCAAGAGCCCTTGGAGTTTGCTTAGGGTGACCTCTTCCTTGTTCATGTGGTAGGTCATCCTAAATTGGTTGTAGCATGAGGGCAAGGAGTGAAGAACAATGTCGATAGCCAAATCTTCCCCAAAGTTGACATTCAACTTGCGAAGACGATCAACATACCTTTGCATCTTTTGCAAGTGCACAGTAAGAGACTCTCCACTTCCCATTTTAGCAGTAATCATATTCGTTATGATTTCATAGCGCTCTTGCCTCGCGCTTTGGTGATACCTCTCCATCAAGTCTAGATGCATCTCATAAGGATACATGTCCTCATAGGACTTTTGGAATTCTGAGTTCATTGTGGCTATCATGATGCAATGGACCTTCGTTGCATCACGCTCATGGTTCTCAAAGACAACCATTTCTTCAGGAGTAGCAGTTTCTGGATTGATCTTTTCGAGCTTCTCATCGAGAACATACTCTTTGTCCTCGTAACGCGCGATTGTGCGAATGTATCTTATCCATTCGCTAAAGTTCGTTCCATCGAATGTCACTTTTTGACAAAGGCTCATTAGAGGAAATGAGCCAGCAGCTGCGTTGTTTGCGTTAGACATCTACAAATAGAAAGAACAAAGTTTGATTAGATTAAGTCCCTAATTAACACCCAAAATGAAAAATTAGGGCTAGGACCCAACAACATTATTTACACATTAGAAAAGGGATGTCGTAATCCAACATGCAAATAATTTGGAGGTAAGTGAATGACGATTCACTAATTCTTCATCATGAAAAACATAAGCTTTTAGTTTTAAATGTATTGAGAATTCCTAGATTTCATTGAGATTCATTGAACTTTTCAATGACATGTTTAAATCTCGATATGCCCCTCTCGTTTGTGACTGGGATGCCGAGGATCACAAAGTGGGTGTGAATAACCATGCAAATGTACAAGGTGCCCCCACTGTTACAGTTACCTATTCAATGTGCTGGTTAACCACACACGCTCCATTGAACTATAACAAACAATGAGTCACCCTTTGCCACCTTTGCTTAGAACCCAATTAATGTGCCGGTTAACCACACGCGCTCCATTAATGTCTTAGCAAGGGTACAAAGTGTAATTTCATGGGATTGCATCAATTCACTTTTTCTAAAGTAACTAAGATTGGGAATTTTATAAAACATGTTTAGTTACTTTATATGGATTCATTATACTTATTAATGAGAGGAGGTTTGCCCTATCCTACCCGTTCGGCTAACGACCCTCCACCAGTCAAGCAAGCGGTGGGTGTGAATGTACACCCATTAAGCGCCATTTTATAGGCAGCAACCTTATACCCACCTTATAGACTGGCTTCGTGAATGAGGCCTACTAACGGTAAGACTAGCATTGTAAATCATACATATATATATATATATATATATATATATATATATATATATATATATATATATTAAGCTTGTAATAATATAATAGTATAGGGTCGAATTTCAAACTTGTAAAATTCTAGGGATTGAAATTTAAAATTATCCAAATTAAACTTTGAATCACAAAATTTAAAATTTCAAAGCTTGAGGACAAGTCTTGAACTTTTTCAAAGCATAAGGATCAAATAGCAAATAATATAAATCATCTAATTAGATTATCTCAATTTGATCTTATTTAATGTTACTTGCAAAACAATTTACCAATTCAATTCAAATAATCAATCAAAATCATATAAGGAAATTATTATTCAACTAATTGGCAATTATCTTTTATTTGGTCAAGAATATACTCATATATATGATTCAAATCGGATTTTAATGACCCAAAACAGTTAAGGCAAGTATCCTCAAGAAAAACAGCAAGAAATCCCGAAACTACCTCACTCTGACGCTCGAACTCGCCGAGTTCCTCTATGGACTCGCCGAGTTGGAGCTACTCGCCGAGTCCACAGTGGAACTCGCCGAGTCCACAGTGGAACTCGCCGAGTACAGCAGTCAGAATCATAAAAATCGAATTTTGTAAGCAATAAGCAATCAACCAATGCATCAATTCAATAGAAATCAATCAAAGCTTTGATACCACTGATGGGTTTGAGCCATAAGAACTTTCCTATGTGCACATGCAAACCCTAATTGCTTGGATCTAGGTTTCTCTAATTGAACATGCATTGAATCCAAGACTTGCAATACTAGATCTAATGTAATATATTGAATCTAATCATATGAAATCAGATCTGAAAGAATACCTTGAATTACTTGCTTGATACTTCTTCTTCTTGGAGCTTAGAGTCACAATTGTCACTCCTCTAATGGCTTACAAACACCAACTAGCAAGAAGATGATCTTGAGAGAGAGGGAGAAGGGATAGAAATCGGCCCTAGGGTTCCTTGGCTTGCAAGAGTGTCGATTTCTCCACCCCAAGGGTTCTATTTATACTATGAGCTATTAGGGTTTCTCCTTTAACCCTAATTGAATGACTTAGGCCCTAAGCAATCCAAGATCCTTCTAGATACAAGGCTTGGACGAAATTAAGGTTCCCAAAGCCCCTAAATTTCGTTCACCCTAATATCCATAAGGATACATAGCCCAAAATACAACTATCACACATTTGACAGTTTATGCCCTTTATTCAATTAACCTCTCTAAGTCACCAAATTAATTCTCAATTAATATATGACTTATATTAATCAAATAATATTATTATTTCCTCAATATATTATTCTCATAATATATTAATAATATTTCTTCTCTCTTAACAAATCATCCTGTCAAGTTGCTATGGTGAAGGCAACCCAAAAGGACCATGCATAACCGGGTCAAGTACTTACCAAATATAGTTATAGCCTTAGACACTAATCCAACAGTTTGCTGGATGAAAGATCTATACTTCTTTCTTTCAGATCTGAAACTTTTTCCTTCAGATCTACACATCCTCATCTCAGATCTAAACTTTTCTTCAGATCTAAACTGTATACTTTGAGATCTATGTTGGATGAAATATTTGAACTTCTTTCCTTTAGATCTGAACTTTTTCTTCAGATCTAGACTGTATATGTATTTTATGCCTTGAAAGTTATGCTGGATAAAATATGTAAGCTTTGATTTACAGATCTGGACCATGTATGTATTTTATATCTACAAATATGTTGGGTATAACATGGGCATATGAAATAGTTGGTTTACGGTGAAATAAAATGATGAGAGGCCTAAATGTTGACGTTGTTCCAGTCATCTAGCAGAGTATGGATGACGATCACGGACTTTTCTAGGAAGTCCAGTGGAACGCTAGCAGGCTCGCAACCTGTAGGTGTTTGTGAACGAAGTGTTCACTGGTGTACTCCATCCCCCCATGGTTACCTTACGGACATATATGGCTGAGGAATCCCCTTAGCAGTAGTGTCCATCCCGATGAAAGTCCTTAGGATAGGTCCCTTATGAGAGATGCTTTAGGGACGTAAGGTGAGGATAACGGGAACGGGTAATCGGGTTTAATGATTGTTGAAAATAATAAACTTATTTATGGTGGGTTGAAAACCCTATATGCTCACCAGGCTCCCCAGCCTGACCCACTCAGTTTCTTGTATTACAGGTAGTGGCAAAAGCATAGTTGAATGATTTGACGAGAGATTACGGATTTGAGGCCAGATAGTGTTTTGTGGCCTAAGATGTTTATTTCTTTTTAGTTTATGCTTATGGTCTGTATCAATGATTGACATCCCGAGTTTTTGTGATGTAATGGAAATACATTTCTTTAAGAAATGCTTTGATAAAATTTGTATCATATTTTGTTTTGGGAACAAATTCCGCAATACTTTTCTTAAGAAGTTACTCTGATTTTTATTAAAAAGCATAAACGAAATCGGTCTTTTCTGGCCGTAAAAATGGGGATGTCACAGGGGAATACAAGTGTAACACAAGAAAATTTGTGTTAATATCTAAATGTTTTCAATATTTTATTAATTGTTGCCGTTATTAAAATTTTATATATATATATATATATATATATATATATATATATAATTAGGGTTCAAGAGGCTTAGAATTGATAGTTTGACTCCATTTCCTGTTTCTTGTTTGGTTGTGGACTTGGGGTAGAATTATTTATTCGACTGTCTATTTAATCATAAATATATAAATATTATATTTATATAAGTATAAAATCATTTTAAAACTTGTTAAACAAAAATATAATTTTTGCAAACTGTTTTAGTACCATTTGGACATAAACGTTGAATTTCACGGAAAAACCGTATCACAGATTTACAATTTAAACATGCCGAATTATTAACAATACAAAGGTTTTCATTTCAGTAAAACAAAAACATATAAACTATAATAGGTATAGTTTATGGAACTTACATATTGTTTTTCAAAGTTCAGATTACAATACGGAAAACAAACATATAAACTATAATAAGTATAGTTTATGGATCATATGCACTGTTTTACATATTCAGAATACGTTACGGAAAAACAAACATATAAACTATAATAAATATAGTTTATGAGATATACTTATAGTTTATCCATTTCAAAGTAACTTTTCATTATTCTACACGTAACCGTCAAAATAGCATTTGTGAGACACACTTCACGTACTTATTTAAGTACCAACCAAGTCCTGAAATTATAACTAGAGTCTCCTGGAGGGAGAGCGTGACACTTGTGTATAGATCTATAAAGGACTGACAATCCCGCACCTTAACTGTTCACTACAGTTAGGCCGGCAGGCCTGGGGTGACAAATGTTGTACCGATTGCGACGCCTGAAGAACGTCGTGTTTAGGCCATGTTAGGTCATCAAGCATGGTTATGATAACTCACAATTTGGTATTGAACAATACGATTAGTATATGAATAAGTAAACAACTTTACATAGTTTTATTAAATAATAAAACTATAATACATTATTTTACAAGTACAGCTGGTGAACCCAGACAGTTACAATTACACCGTTTTCATACAAGTACAAATACAGAATACTATTTCAGTGCAGAGAAAACATACTTTTCATAGTTTTATACGAATTAAAACTACATTTTACTATCTCAGAGTGCAATAACATTTACACGTTTTTATTACAACATATTACAACAAAAAATATAGGATTTTCTGGGAAAACATACTTACATTTTCAAGGAACAAATAACAGATTTCAGTTACAAACATGCTTATGAACTCACCAACTTAATTGTTGACACTCTTTTCAAAACTACTTGTATTCTCAGGAAAACAGTAAACAGGTATCCACAGGTTTTGAGAAGACGGAGCTTCATAAACTCATGTCTTTTAACTTTTGCTATACATTTTGGTGTCAATATTCAATGATTTGAACACATATGTAATAACTTATACTTTATCAATACATGGTTGTTGTACTTTGATTTCGAATATACAATTGTTGTGATACTGTACATGACGTCCTCCGCCCTCGAACGTTTCCGCTGTTCCGGTTTGGGGGTGTGACAAAATCTTTATATCTAATAATCATTTTCAACAAGCAAACGGAATTGAGCTGCAAGATTATATGACATGAGGAACTAATAATAAATTTGATACCTTGCCAATGTTGAGACAAGAAAAGCTGAAATAGATGCATACATAAGTCAATAACCACTTCAGTCTCATGTGGTTCTAAGTAGATGATTTTTCCCTCCATCCAATCAACAAGAAGCATAAGTAGCAGATACCCAACTACAGACTAGACAACCTAGAATCAGCATATGGAAGAGTACAGATGAAATATAGACTCAACAATAAATTATAATAATATTCATAGTTATGCATTATTGGTGAGTTGACTTCAATTAACCTTTGATCGCTAAACTAATATCAGTTATACCTCATCCTTGTAAACCTCAATAAGTTTAAGAATCAACTGCATCACTGAAAATCCCATCTCATAAGGTGCCTTCTGTGTCCATGGTTCTAAACCACTTGAGGCTCCTCGAAGTCGCTCTAATAATCAAGTCACCTACAAAAAAGTAAAACAAAATCGATTCAATCAAAGCCAAATTCAATATAAAGAGCATGGATGTGAATCGAAATTTAGCTAAATCGAGATCAAATCGTCATGCAAAACCCTAACTTATAGATCAATCCGGAGGATTCATCCTCATTCTTCCGTTTGTGAGAATCGAATTAGAAATTTTGTTGATTAAAACAATAAAAATGAGAGAACACAACTAAAAGTAAGAACAAACGATTTCGAAAGAAGTTTAGGGTAAAATTCAGCATCAATCAGGCTTGAATGAGTTGTAGATTGTATATTAGATGTATACACTTGAAAAGAAACATACTAGGAAGCTCCTATGGATCGTTTTTGTAGCGAATAACATCGACGATGATTGACAGTAGAAGAGCGACACCAACAAACTCCAATGTTGATTTGAACTTGTGGCAGAGATAGTGAAATCGGAAACCGGTTGATTTGGTAGAGGTCTGGTGGTGTCGATGGGTGGTCCGGCGTGAAAATGAGACTAGAGAAACGATACATGATATTGGTAGGTGCATGGGGTGGGTGGGTATAGTGGGGTATGGTATTTTTTTATCTAATTAGTAATATATAAATACATAAAAGCTAAATTATAAAAAAAAAATTGTGTGGTCTAAATTTGTTCTCGCAATAAGAAATGTTCTCGATTGAACATATATATATATATATATATATATATATATATATATATATATATATATATATATAGAGAGAGAGAGAGAGAGAGAGAGATGTAGGTTCCCTTGACATTAAAAATAAAATAGGGATCTTGAGATTCAACATCAGCCACATATTTCACATATGCCGCTCTAACCTTCCGGCGTACCGACATGATAGACTTGTTATAATCATAAATGATTATATAGCGTCGCTCGTTCCTATCTCCTCTGTCACCATCCCCACCCCCACCACCACAACCGCCACCGCTACCACCTCTGACACCAGCCGATCCTACAACTGTCACCTCCGTCACTTATACCATTGTCGCCAACTGTCAAAATCATATATGATTATTACATATATGTATAATTATTTATGATTAGGAATATATATATATATATATATATATATATATATATATATATATATATATATATATATATATATATATATATATATATATATATATCCTTCGAATAATTTCTTTGAATAATTTCATTGATGTTGATCATTCCGATCAATTCTACTTACATGGTCTTCATCAGCTATCCGCTACTATTTTCAACAATTTACAAGTCATGGTATTAACATGATATATCCACAATGGCTTGATACAATTTTATCAAATAAATTAATAGCTATGAGCAATAGGTCTCATCCAAAAGTTTATTCAATAATTAACCAATAATATCCTTTTGTTTCCCGGCCATAAAGACTATCATTTCAATTAGCAGCAACCATGGAACAAACTATGTGAATGAGATTTCACGAGGAAAAAAATGTGAGATCGTATTCGTTGTCAATGAGGTTTCACAAAAAATCTCTATTTTAATAAAAAAAAATTAATATTTATTTTTTGTTATTTGTCACTCTATTAGGCTTCGTAATCTCCCTTCTTCCTTCCTCTTTAATAAATGAATGTTTTTTTTGTCACTTGTCACACTTTAATTCAATTTGTCAAACGTGATTTTGTGGTTATTTTGAATTAATTTTTTTCCACGTGTCATTTTATGAGTTTTTCTATTTTATTAAATTTCACATAATATTTTAATTTAATAACAATTACAATAAATATAGTAATAAATGAATATTAATTTCACTAATAAACTTAACTTTTAATTTCCAAATTTCCAAATTTAAAGCTCATTAGTTTTTTTTTATTATTTAAATTATTTTTTTAAATTTAAAAGATAAAAAAACATTTCCATTATAACAAATCATTATTTTTTTATTTTTTTTTATAAATTCAAAGTTCTCAAATATTTTGATATTTATATTTAATATATATTTTTTTAAATTAACTAATGTAATACATATGTCTCACGACTAATAATAATAATAGAATAGGTCACACATCATGGGATACTAGTGGACTCTTTATTTTGAATAGTGTAGTTTATGTGACTTGTGAAGAAAAACTTTATAACTTCACTAAATTAGATTCCAAAGTTGTCATGTTGACTTCGTCGAATTTAAAGATCAGGTCTTTTGTTTTTGTCTTTTTCAATATTGATACAAATATCGACACCATTGGTTATTGTTTTTAAACACATCATAGAACAAATTGTATTGTTTGTATAGTATAATTTTACCTAACAACCATGGTTACAAATATTAAAAACATGTATCTCACTGTAATCAAACAAATAAAAAACCTTATTAGTTGCTTCTAAGTAACACCAATTCTTATATTTTTATCATATTTGTGTAAGAAAAAATCTGTCCTTAATTATTTGTAAATAAAAATTAAATTCTCAGTAACACCAAAGTTTTATAAATATATGCTTTTATGAAAAAAAATAACAAAATTAACTATTGAAATGTTACAATAAGGTTGATGACTTGATCTAACAAAATTATATATATATATATATATATATATATATATATATATATATATATATATATATATATATAACATGTATTAAATCATATATATTATTTAATAATACATATATTTTTTTTTTGAAACTCAACAGTCAAGACAAAATAATGATAATAAAGATCTAGGGTTCCGTCGTCGGGGGTGTATGTCGGTGGGTGGGTGTGGGTGGGTATGTGTGTGTGTGTTTGTGTGTGTGTGTGTGGGAGGGGGTCAGTTTCCATAAGGTCTTTTTTCTAATCTTCAATGAGTGTTGTTGAATGATTGTGACATGGCAACTAATGCGTGGGAAAGGCGAATTAGGATTACGAAATATGGAATGGCGAATAAAGGAGGTCGTGAGCAACTGAAAAACGCAAACCCTAATAAAAAAATTAGGACGATTATCTGTCACATACTATGTTACTAGCTTTCTGTAACACCCTTGATCCATGTATTTTCCATTTATACCCTTAGTATGAAATTTATTTGCAAATTGGTCTCTTACCTCTTTAAGTGAAAAACACGTGTGTGCCTAGAACGCTAGGTGTACTTCAGCTTATGTCGGGCGTAAGTGGCTGAGGGTCAAACCCTAATTTTTAGGGTTTGAGCCCTATTTAAACATCATTATTTCTTCAAGACCTCTTCCCTCATCAGCCTCCATCTCCCAAATCGCCCCTTGATAACCCTAATCCATTGTATGAGCATTTTGAGCATGAAACTGTGCTTTTCGTGATCTTGAAGGAAGAAGAAAGAAGTGGACTCAACTTGGAAGCTCAAGACATCTTGGATCCAGAAGTATCTTGCCCTCAAGCATTGTTTGAATGTATAAAGTTTGGATCTTGATGCATGTTTTCTTTGGATCTTGCTAGTTCTTAGGTTTTTATGCATTTAGTCCCATAATATTGGTGTTCATGAGTATGGTTTACTCTAACCCATAAGGGTTGTCCTTCCAAACGTTTTTAGGTGCTTAGAACCACAAAAATGTGATCTTGGTCCATTTCCTTTCTTCATCCATGAGATATGAGGTTTTGGTTTGTTTATTAAGTTAGGGTTTAGTTGTTGAACCCTTTCTAGCCTTGGAAAGTCATAAAGTTGGAAACTTTATGACTTAGAATGTTATTTAGAACTAGATCTGAGTTTTAGACGAGGTGTCTTAATAGAATAAACACTTAATAGAGAAAAAGGAGGTCAGTCGATTGCGCATACCTAGTGGAACTTTACGCGTACCTAGTTAGGACCCCGTAATCGGACCAAAGGTGCACTACGCTGGGCATAGTGGTTGCGTACGTCGACCACACTTATTCTAAGTTGACTCGTTGACTTTTTGACTTTTGACCTTTGACCAAGATTTTGATCAAGTTTGACCTAGGGGTATTTTGGGTATTTTTAGTTATAGTTTGAGTTTAGGTCACTGTTTGTTGTGTAGGTGACCTGTAGAGTTGACTTTTGGACCATCGTTCTTTTCTGCTATTTTTTCAGACTGTGGGGTGAGTTTCCTCATTGTACTCGTGGGTCGAAGGCACCAATGCCGGCCCATTTGGTTCTGTATCCTGGTATATAGAATGTTGCTATATTGTAGTGATTTGTTAGATCTGTATGATTATCTGTTTATTGGTTATATATTTATCTGTTGCATATGTCGACATAGTGTGGTTGGGTTGAGGCAATACAGCTATGTGCGGAAGCCAACTAACCCGAGAACAAGCCAGACGTAAGTTTGTTGGATTAGTGTCTAAGTCCATAACTATAATTGGTATGTACTTGACCTGAGAGTAGCATGGTCCATTTGGGTTGCATATCATCAGGACAATTTGATAGGATAGACTTTTGAGAAGAGGTTATTTATGATTTATTAATATATTATAAGTTCTAATATATTAATATGAAATCATATTATTTAATTAGTATTGACCAAGAATTAATTTGGAATTAATTTTGTGATCAAAAGAGACTAATTAAATATATGGGGATTGATTATGTAAATCATTCATTCTTGTAATGTGGGCTTATGATCCATAGTTCTTTATGTTGGGCTAAACCCATGTGGTGACCCATGGATGATCCATGGAGATTTAAACCCATGTAGCATGAAGAATATGGAAAGTCATGCACATTAGAGTTTACATGGTGTAACCATAATGTTGCCACACTATATAAGAAACCCCTATCTCATGAAATCGGCCCATGCATGTGTTCTTGGAGATCCATAGCCGATTTTGAGTGTAAGACTTACTCTCTCAAGTTATCATTTGTCCTAGATGTGTTGTGAATTCCATTTGAGGCATTCATACTATTGGTGCTAAGTTTTTAAAGGTTCAAGGCTTCCAACTACACTAAAAGGTATGTCATCTAACTTGTATTTCATGTTGTTTATTCTTCATTGTATGCTAGTTAGAATGATGCTTTGGAATATTGAATGTATGCATGTATAATAGAGAAAACATAGATCCAAAGCATCTAGGGTTGCATGTACACCATAGGAGTGTTAGAATGCTCAAAACCCTTCAAAGTTGTGGGCCAAAAAGGCAAGCCAGACTTATGTTATGGGCTTGGGAGCAATCCAGTCATGATCTGTGGGCCGTAAAGGCAAGCTAGACTCATGTTGTGGGCTTAAGGTTTGATGATTATGGGCTCGATATGCATGTTGTTATATGTTTGAGTGGTGGTATTTTGGGGAATTTACTAAGATTTGGCTTACAGTTTAAGTTTTATGTTTCAGGTACTTCAGATGATCGAGGAAAAGCAAAGTCGAGATCATACATAACCTTCGGTGATATGTTTTGGAGATGTTATGATACATTAATTTTGGAACATTTGTATTTGATCTTGGGTTCTTATGATTTGGGATGATTGAAAAACAATGATTTCTCTTTAATTAAAAATGAAAGTTTTTATTGCGATTTTGGGATGTTACAAGCAGGTATCAGAGACCTGGTTTGAGAGAATTAGATGAGAAATCATGTGAATCCAGACTCAAACTATGGATCTATAAAAGTTTTCAAAATAAATTCCAAAATAGTTTTCAAAATAGTTTTTTTTTTAAATATTTTCAAAATTGTTTACAAGGATAACATAGAAGGATGAGATGTGCACGATCATCCGAAGCAAGAAATTGTACCCCAATATACCCACACTATTATTTGTTTATGATGATTTTGATAGAACTGGATGCTAGTTTATAGGCTAAGAAACTTAACGAATTGCATGTTAGAATTGCCTAAGTTATGATGCCTGATAGCCTAGGAGAATCTCTTGTATGCTAGATGCAATTGACATCATTATTGTAGTCGCTTAGTGTGTGAATCATAGTTGTACATAACTAAGATTTTATAGTCTGAGAATGTTGAATTTAGCCTTATTTCATGTTCCTTGTTTGGTTGTAGGCTTAGGGTAGAATCAAGTATTCGACTATCTATGGAATCCAATGTTATGTATGATTAGCATACACGAGCGGCTACAGGGTTGGTGGAAGTTTCATGAGTTATTATGTGAGCAGCCGGCCAGATAAAGAATGATTAGCCACTCTCGAGAGAGTGAGTATAGGATGTATATGTATCCTAGTTGTGGGTTTATTTTTGGGTAGTTTGTGATGATCCATTGAGACAAATGCGGGTAGTTGTGGAAGGTAGTATGGGCCCGTACTACTGAAAGCACATGACATGTACGTGTAGCAGGGAAGTCACAGACCCCGAGGGCTTAGTCTCTCTGTGATGATTATAATAGTATGAAATGGGGAATTTCTTATATATTTTGGTTCACTTTTAGTATGGTGTTCATGAGAGGATCTAGTTCTGGAGTTGGTGGCTAGGATAGGTCGGGATTGACAGATGATGACATCCATGAGTTGATCGCTACTGAGGTAGTTCCTTCTGTCCGGGGTGCCATCCCCAAGTACTTTGGGTATATCAAGACCGATATGATTGAGTTGTTTGATGAGCGGTACACCGCTGTAACTGAGGTTGCTACTGCTACAGCTACCGGAACTGTTGCTGTAGAAGGTATTCAGGGGGAGATCATTCTAGTAGCGGGACTTCAACAACACGAAGCCCCCAGAGTTTAATGGGGTTCAAGAACTCGATTGTGGCGATAAGGTGGTTGTCTGATGTGGAGGGCTTCTTCTTCACATGTTCGTTCCTGGATGACCAGAAGGTCAAGTGTGCCCTTAACCGTCTTTGGTTAGGAGGGAAGGATTGGTGGAGGTTAGCGACTGGTACTTATTCTCCTGCGGAGAAAGCTGCAATGACTTGGGAGCAGTTCTCTGAGATGTTCCGAACTATGTATGTTCTTTTGGTGGGGGAGAGAGAGAGAGAGAGAGAGAGAGAGAGAGGTTGGCTTAGGAGTATCACTCTTTGAGACATACGATAGAGACGGTGACGGAGATCACCAAGATGTATACTGAAAGGGCTATTTTATGTCCTGAGTATGCTTCTTCGGAATAGGCTTAGATGTCATGATACTTGAGAATGTTCAAGACTCAAATTCGGGAGTTTGTGTCTACCCAGCGATACAGTACCCTTTTCGAGCTTTAAGATGTTGCAAGGAGGCAAGAGATTGAGATAGAGAACCATAAGAGGGAGATAGAGATCAAGACGAGGGAGCAGCGTCAGCCTCCAGTTCAGTCCCGACCTATAGCAAAGCAGTTCAATCCCGTTGATTCACAATCAAGAGGTTAGAGGGGCTGCACTTGTGGCAAGTGCGGCAAGGTTCGTGAGGGTGTTTGTTGGTTTCTTTGGGGTGCCATAAATGTGGTAGGGAGGGCCGTATCTCTATGTATTGTCATCAGCAGGCCCCAATACCGAGCACTGGGATTTGCTATTACTATGATCAGGTTGGCCATGTGAAGGCCAACTGCCCCTTGCTCGCAGTGAGACCGATGCAGGCTCCAGCACCAGCTAATTTAAGGATCACAGATGGATGCCAGGGCAGGGTGAAGCCCCTGAGGGCTCGAGGTCGTGCGTTCCAGCTCACAGTAGAGGAGGCCAGGGAGGCACCAGGCGTCGTTACTGGTATGTTTTCATTTATTATTCTATCAGATTATTTTATGGTATGCTTATGTTTATGATTCTTCTAGGTACCTTCTTAGTGAATTCCTTGCCTGCTCTTTTTCTTTTTGACTCGGGTGCGAGTCGGTCCTTTGTTTCTCAGTCCTACAGTAAGAGTTTTGATATGCCTCTTGGAGAGTTTGAGTGCCCATTGTGAGTTTCCATCGCCAACGAGCATGGGGTTTCTACATCCAACATTTTTCTGGGTTACGTTTTGGAGATTTTCAAGGTGTCACCCGATTGATTTGATCCCTATTCCCATGGGGGATGTGTGTGTGATTGTAGGGATGGACTAGTTTATTTGGTTTGGTGTGATGATTGACTGTGAGGGTCAACGGGTGGTAGTTCGAACCCCGTTTAGGGGAGAATTGATTATTTATGGAGAGGGTACCAGGATTGGATCAGCCTTTTGTTCTGCTGTCATGGCTCGACGGTATCTGCAACATGGGTGTATGGGTTACCTCGCGCATGTGGTTGACACTCGAGTCAGGAAGGAGGTTTCAGTTTCGGATGTGCCCGTAGTTAGGGAGTTCCTACATGTGTTTCCGGAGGAATTATCCGGTGTGCCTCCTGAGAGGCAGGTTGAGTTCATGATTGATTTGGTTACCGGTACGACCCCTATTGCTAAGGCACCGTATAGATTAGCTCCACCAGAGTTGCAGGATTTGTCCTCTCAGCTTTAGAGCTAGCCAATCATAAGATGTGGGACAGAAAGGCAAGTTATACTTATGTTGTGGGCCAGAAAGGCAAGCCAAACTCATGTTGTGGGCTCAGGGGTAATTCAACCTGATGGTTGTTGGCCCAGTATGCATGTTGTTATATGTTCGTGTGGTGGTATTTTGGGGAACTCACTAAGATTTGGCTTATAGTTTAAGTTTTATGTTTCAGGTACTTCAGATGATCGGGGAAAAGCAAAGGCATGATTGTACACAACCTTCGGTGACATGTTTTGGATATGATATAATACATTACTTTTGGAACATTTGTATTTGATCTTGGGTTCTTATGATTTGGGATGATTGAAAAAATGATTTATCTTTAATTAAAAATGAAAAATGTTATTATGATTTTGCGATGTTACACTATTCCCAAGATATAGACGTGAAGGTTCTTTGGAAAGTGTGTCAAGACTACGGTGTTGTGGTAGATGTATACATAGCCAATGCACTATCAAAAGTGGGAAGACAATTTGATTTTGTAAGGTTCTTGAATGTGTATAATGAAAAGCGGGTGGAGTCGAATCTTTCTATAGTTTGGCTGGGAAATTACCATATATTTGCATCGATTGCAAGATTTAATGGAGAGCATAATAATAATTTTTCAATATCGAGGTCTGGTGAGGCGAAGTTGGGGACACTACATGTTGCTTCCGAGCACAATATTTTTCATGTGAAGTTATATGCTAATGTGGTTACTGTGGGGGAATTTTATGGCTTAAATTGCTGGAAAGAAGGACTTAAAAATTCGATTGTTGCTCTAAGAGAGATACAATATGTAGAAGATACATCTAAGGGTGCTCTTGGTAATGTCATAAATGTCTGGGATATCCCATACTTGTTTATGATGTGTTAGGTTGAAGGGTTTACGAATATTGACATTACATATGTTGGTGGAAATTGGGTATTGATTCAATTTAATTTATCTGAATTAATTTTCAATTCAAATAACATGAGAGAACGACGGTTCTTTTTAAGGAATTTCAAACGGTTACAAAGTCATTTGTGGTTGTTAGATTCCATTTTATGCATCTTTTATATTATTATTTATTAGTGTTTTGCATTATACTTTATGCTTTTTCATATGCATTAATTTAAATAAGTTTCAGCTCATGTATTTCATTAGAATTCCCGTACTGCTCATGTTTTTATGTCATTTTTAGATATTTTCAGTGAGGCGGTAATCTGGAAGCAACTTGGATGCATATTCAAAGCTTAATGGAGCTAAAAACACATGAGCTGCTGGAACTTGGGTTAGATTTGCTGAAACTAAAGAGTTCACGTCCAGAACGTGCATTTTTGAGTTTACACAATCGTGTTTTTGGACATGTGGTCGTGTTTCACCTTCACAACTTTTCCAAGCCAAAAATCGCCTTCCAGGACTTCAAAGACTTTACACGATTGTGTTTCTTCAAAAAATCGGATCGTGTTTTCTAAAAAGTACGATCTTGTCTTTAGGAAATTCTCTTATAATGCTTCTAGATTGTATATAAATACTCCCTATCTTATCAGTTTAAACCCTAGACATTCCCAGACGACCAAAAACGACTTTTATAGGCAATTTTTGCACTTTTTCATCAGTTCCTGAAGATCTGAAGGCTGTGGATCATCTCATTCAATTAGTTTAGTAAGATTAGTCATTTAATTTCTCTTTTTATTGTTTTATGTCATATTTTAGCCATGTCTAACTAAACCCTAGTTTTCAGTTCTACAAGATTAGTACTTTATATGTAATTAATCATTAGACTTTGTTTTTATTGAGTGATTCTATCTAGTTATTTCAGTTTTGCGCTTAATGAATGTTTGATTTCTGATTCTTTTTCGCCTGATCACCTAATTTATTATTAAATCAATCTAATTAACCAGTTGTTGAAATCCGTAATTGTTTTGATAAACAGGTAACCATTAACAAATAACAGATCGGTTCTGTGTTGGGATTTGACTATAATATAAACAAAAATTTCATATTTTTATGCTTCCGAGCTTTTGAGAAGTATTGAATATTGCTGAGAATTTTACACAGATCCTAAGGCTTCTAATCTGACTTGCTTAAGAGCTTGTTTAATTAGGTTAATGAAAAGTTAGGATTAATTGAAGAGCTTGTTTTTCTTAATTAACTATGTAAAAGAGAACTTACTAGAGTTTGTTAGTAGTTTTCAGTACCAGCTTAGATAGACCACATCTTAAATATCCATGTTTTTGTTGACTGCATAATTAAGAAGGTCGTAGTAGAACTGAATTCACTTATTATTATTAAATTTACTTTAGTTATTTTCACTATTGTTTTATTTATTTATTTTACAACAACCCCCCCCCCCCCTTATTATTTTATGCATTTGACTGGTATGTGCCTTACGCAAAGAGGCATTGACTTTTAGGTTGTGTTCCTGAGGATTTGACCCTGCTTCCTTGTGCTACCCATACCATACAATGAAATTATTATTTGTTTAAGACATCCACGGTAGCGTGTTAACAAATTGGTGTCGTTGTCATCGACAAGATACTGTTAATAGTTTTATGCCCAAATCTTTAGGTACACGTAATTTAGTCTTCGATCCACAAATTGAGAAGACCGCAAGGAAGCCAAAGAAGAAAATAAAACTTTAGAAGCAACAAGTGGGCTCCTCAATTCCATCATCCTCCTTACTTCCAGAAATCACCACACCATAAGGCAGACCCTTGTGAACAAATCATAAATCATCCTTTCATCATTTCCAAAAGCACCTCCATCTTCACCTTCTCAAAACCCATTTAAAACATACTCAACGCCACCTTCCAAAAAATCGGAAAGCATAGATTCCTCTGAATCTGATTCTGAAAAATCATCCATGCGTGACGCAGAAGGTGAAGAGAAAAATCTCAGATAGTGGGCCATGAAAGAGGTTGCTCAACAACCTATTTGCATTACCTTATCTAAAGCCTAAAATTTCAAGCTTAAATTTAGGTTAATACACCTCCTTCCTACTTTCCAAGGTCTCAAAAATGAATACCCATGTAAATTCCTCAAAGAATTTCATGTGATTTGTTCTGGAATGAAGCCACATGCCATCACGGAGGACCAAATAAAGTTGAGAGTATTCCCCTTTTCGGTTCAAGATTCAGCTAAAGAATGGCTCTATGATCTTCCATCCGACTCCATAACCACATGGAACACACTTGCAAATTTTTTTTAGAGAAATATTTTCCAGAAGCACGAGCATTCGCAGAGAGTTCCTTTGTATCAAACAAGGAAAACATGAGGCTTTACATACATATTGGGAGCACTTCAAAAAGCTGCTTCTTCGGTGCCCACAACATGGAATCATCGATTACCATCTTTACCAGTGTTTTTGTGAAAGCCTGGCACCCATGGAGCGAAGGTTGATAAATGCTTCAAGTGGCGGATCCTTAGTTGATATGACACCAACCGAATTTCGAGAGCTGATCAAGATACTAGCCAGCAAGTCGAAGCATTCTGAGAACAAAAATGAGTGGTACGCTGATCAACCGCGATGAGTTACAGAAATTAATTCTCCTCATTTAGAAGCTCATATTTTTGAATTGATGAAAGCAGTTTTGTTGCTGACAAAAGAGAAAGGAATTGTGTCTGCGAAAAAAAGTGTGGTATCTACTTAAAAACTGAACATCCCACTAACATGTGTCCATTACTACAAGAGGATGTTGTTGTAGTAAAAGGTGTCGGAGGTTTAGCGGCAGAAAAATTTTAATTAGCTGAATAATCAGGGTTGGAACGCTAATTTCCAGCAAAGTCAATAATTTCAGCACCCGCCTGGTTTTCAGCAGCTGAGTTTTCAGCAAAATCAGCTTCAGCAGCCCAGTTTTCAGAATCTGCACTAGTAGAATTTTCAGCAGCAACTGAATGCACAACAACAATTTGGAAGCTCCAGCGTGGCTTTAGAATATATTGTTGAAAGCTTAGCGACCAACTGAATGCACAACAACAATTTGGAGCAGCAAATGTTGCAATTGCCACTTTTGTGAGTCAACTGGAATCTTAAGGTAAATTATCAGGGAAAACTGAAAATAACCCGAAACATAACGTGAGAGCAATTACCTTGAGAAGTAGTAAAATTAATGAATGTCAAAGCAAACCAAAAAAAGAAAAAGAAGAAAATGTGGCTGAAGATAAGCTTGAGAAAAAGGTTATGAAAGAAAAAGGAGCTAAAAAATATGAAGAGAAAGAATCTCCAAGACTAGCAAAGCCAATTCTGAAGGAGTACAAGCTAGTGCCACCATTCTCATCAAGACTGAAGAGCACGAAGCGTGAGCGAGAGGACGACGAGATTATGGACACCTTCCTTAAGGTGGAGGTAAATATCCCTTTACTAGATATTATTAAACAAGTTCCTCATTATGAAAAGCTTTTAAAGGATTTATGTGTTCAACTAAGAAGTTAAAAACTAACAAAACAATTAAAGCTGGTGAAAATAATCTACAATTATACAAAAAAAATTACCTCTAAAGTGCAAGGATCTGGGAATTTTCTCAATTCCTTGTAAATTAGGTAGCCTAACTTTTCCAAATGTCTTGTTTGATTTAGATGCCTCGGTCAAGGTCCTCCCATTATCTGCTTTTGAAAAATTAAAATTGGTACCTTTAAAAAAGATCGGGACCGTCATTTAGTTGGCTGATCACTTGACAGTACACCCAAAAGGTGTATTGGATGATGTTCTTGTCCAAGTGAATGAACTGATTTTTCCCGCTGATTTATATATTTTGGACATGGGCAATGTGCATGTTTTTGACAAAAACTCAATTATTTTAGGATGGCCATTTATGAAAACTACAAAAACAGAAATTGATGTTTTTAGTGGAACATTGTCTATGGAGTTTGATGGGGATGTGTTTAATTTTGAAATGAATGATTTTGATATTCCTTCTAAAAACTTTTTTGTTAATTTTGTGGATACCAGCAGTCCTTTGTCTGAGGATTAGTGTTAGTTTTCTAATCATCTTGTGCAAGAAGTATTTTTAAACAAGAAATTAGGTAATGAAGCATCTTACAAAGAGCTGACAGAAAGAGGAAAATTTGGGGATGAGAAAGAGATGATTTATGCTAAGAAAGAATATAAAAAAAGCTGAAAAGAAACAAGCTTGGGGAGGAAGAGGAGAAGATATCTGGAAAGAAGATCAGAAAAAGAAAAAGGATCAAGAAACTGAAGATAGAGTCTTCTAATAAAAATCTGAGGAATTTACAGCCTCATGTGCGAGTACTGGATCCCACAATTCTGCCAAATCTGAAGGGATTCAGAGTGAGAAAGAAATAAGTTGAGTTGAATAGGAGCCACATTCATAAAAGTTAACAATCTAGTTGGACAAAGTCGAACCAACGACTTTTGAAAAAGGGTGGTTTTCTGGGAGGTAACCCGATGCGTAGTTTACTTTTTCATTTTCAATTAGAGTCAGTCGCAGTTCCAAACAAGGTGGGGGAAATCAGAAGATCTTCTAAGTTGTTGAAATTAAGATTTTTCGCCAACATCTTTCTCAAAATTAAAAATTTATGTAATATATCAGGTACATTCTTTCCTAGCTGCAACAATTTGTTTTTATATGTTTTATTAAGTTGTGTATTCCTCTCTGAGCATTGAGGACAATGCTTCATTTTGAGCATGGGGAGGGTGTTAGTTAAAATTTGCTTTTTTTTGTTAAAAATTTTTAAAATTTTTAGTTTTTCAGTTAAATTTTTCGTTTTTATTTTCTATATTGCATAAAAAAATCGAAAATGTACAAAAAGATTTTCTGTTTCTGTTTCTATTTTTTCTGCAATATAAAAAACGCCAAGAAGATTTTGTTTTTAATTTTTAGATTTAAATTTATTTTCTGCATTAAAAAATGTAGAAAAAAAATCATTAGAGTTAAAGTTTGCTAGTTTTATGTGAGATAATTTGATGAGAATTCTGAGATTTAATTGAACCAATATGTTATAATATATTTGTGGCTTCCAAGTTCTAGTGAAATCATGAGAAAAAAACACAAACTTGTGTAGTTTGAAGGACATAATATGTTTTGCATCGTGTACTGAAATATATCTAGGAAATTTTATGTAGTCATTCTACCTTAGGCTAATACCTTTAACCAATAAAGGCTGAGGCTAAATTGATGGGTTTTGAGCACTATAACATCCCTATGGTGCACATACAACCCTAATGCTTTGGATCTAATTTTTCTCAAGTTATACATGCTATTTCGTTTTATCCAAAGCATATACCCTAGCTAGCATGCAATTGGAGATATACAACATATAAACTAGTTAGATGAATACGTCTTAGTTGTAGCTTGTAGTTCTTGGCCTTTCAAGAGCTTAGTACCTCAAGTGTGATACCTCAAATGAGTCACAAACACCAAAAGCAAGATGAGGCTTGTGAGAGAGAGGTTAGGAATCACAAATCGGCTAGGGTTTCACCTTGGAACCCTTATATCCGATTTTAGTGATGCTAGGGGTTACTTTTATAGTGTGGAATTCCTAGGGTTTCTTACATGTAAACCCTAATTCACCATGACTCTTCATATTTGATAGGCCCTTTGGACTAAACCTTCATGGACTCTCATATAGGTTTAGTCCATCCCTAATCAACATGCATCATTAGCCCAACCTATAAGTATTACTGATTTACCTAATTAGTCCCCGTAAATTTAATCAATCTTTTTTTATCACTAAATTAATTCCAAATTAATTCCTTATCAATACCAATTAAATAATATGATTTCTCAATTAATATATTATTCATATAATATATTAATAAATCACAAATAACCTCTTTCTCAAATATCCATCCTATCAAATTGCTCCCGTGAAGGCAACCCAAAAGGACCATGCTACTATCGGGTCAAGTACATACCAATTATAGTTATGGACTTAGACACCTAATTCAACAGTCTCCCACTTGGATAAGTCTAATAACTATAACTGCCAATGTAACTTCAAAATCTGATTAGCAATCGTAGCTCTCAAAAGCCGCTGTCGAACTCTGACCTAGTCAATGACGCGTCCTTTAGATAAGGGATCGTATAATCCTCTGTTCTTCAAGATATCGTGTGGACAAAGACATGGAATAAAGTCATACTCATTGTCCAACAGTTTGTTTCCCGATTTCTGATTTGTTTGACATAGAACTTAATTAAACACATCAATTGAGTCCTGGCCGCGCCCGACACATAAGTCAAAACAAAATCATCGGGGGGCCCAACATATCGCTTTTAATCCTCTTAGGACATAAGGAACAGATAAACTTCTACTTATATGCTTGTACTAATTACTTGTTAAATTATACACAACACGACGTTTTATAACATCAAGTTACTGATGCGTTTTCGTGATATCAATGCACAACCAACTCGTAATCAACAACTCATATATCTTGCTTTGAGGACTATACGATATTATCGTCTCACAATCACTTGTGATAAATTCCATGAAGTGATTCATGTGAGCATGAGTTTAATCCAATACTCAACTCTTATTTCAGGAGCACCCATGAATGTTGTAGCAAACGTTTGCTATGTCTAAACACTTTGGACAATCTACAAGCCAATTCATGACAGTCTAACCTCAGTACCTACTTCCAAAGTATGATCGAATGTGGATAATTTGAATAATCTTATTATTCTGGAAGTCTGACCATGCAAAAGTGAAACATAAAATAAACAATTGACAGAAGACAGTAAGCTTTACGTATAAATAAAACCCTTATTATTAAATCATCAAATGTCAATTACATTTATTTATTACAAGTTTCTAACTGTCTATCTAATCACTAAACAAATATCGTCCCTTAGGCCAATGCTCTTAGCATGCTGCAAATGCTTAACCCTACTCAGTCCCTTCGTGAGGGGATCTGCTAGGTTATCCTCTGACGATACCCTCTTCACTACGAGGAGTCCCTATCCTACTCGATGTCTTATGAAGTGATATTTTCTGTCAATGTGCCTGGATCTGCCATGATCCCTCGGTTACTTGGTTAAGGCGACCACACCCTCATTGTCACATAAAATCTCCATAGGCTTCTTTACAGCTGGTACAATTCTAAGGTCTCCGATGAAGTTATTTAGCCATATTGCCTCCTTCGATGCTTCGCTTTCTGCTATGTACTCTGATTCGCACGTTGAATCAACTACAGTCTCCTGTTTGGAACTTTTCCATGTTACTGCTCCTTCATTTAGGGTAAATACCCAGCCCGAATGAGAGCGGAAATTATCTATGTCGGTCTGAAAGCTGGCGTCACTATACCCTGTCACTCTCAAGTCATCACTCCCATCGAGGGTAAGGACCTAGTCCTTAGTCCTCCGCAGGTACTTAAGAATGTTCTTTACTGCAATCCAATGTGCTCTACCAGGATTCCCTTGATATCGACTAACCATGCTCAAAGCAAAAGCCACATCAGGGCGAGTACATGTCATAACATACATGATCGAGCCAACGGCAGAAGCATATGGTACTCGACTCATTTCTGCTATTTCGGCATCGGTACTCAGACTCTGAGTCTTACTCAGTTTGGTATTGCTGTGGATAGGCAATTCTCCTTCATTGGAATTCTCCATGTTGAAACGTTTCAACACATTGTCCAAGTAGGTACTTTGACTAAGTCCTATTAGTATTTTACTCCTATTTCTCAATATCCTTATCCCTAGAATGTAAGCAGCTTCCCCGAGGTCCTTCATAGCGAAACACTTCCCAAGCCAGGACTTAACCTCCTGCAAGGTTGGAACGTCGTTTCCTATGAGTAGTATGTCATCCACATACAATACCAAAAATCAACCTATAATCCCACTAGCTTTGACATATATGCAAGACTCATCCTCGCTTCTCAAAATCCAAACTCTTTGACTTTCTCATTGAAACAAACATTCCATCTGCGAGATGGTTGCTTTAATCCATAAATAGATTTCTCAAGCTTACACACTCTATTAGGGTACTTGGCATCTTCAAAAACCTCTGGCTGACTCCTGTAAACATCCTCAGCCAACTTCCCATTAAGGAAAGTGGTTCTGACATCCATCTATCATATTTCATAATAATGAAACGCAGCTATGGCTAGAATAACCCTTATAGATTTGATCTTTGCTACTGGTGAGAAGGTTTCGTCATAGTCAACTCCAGGATTTTGAGTAAACCTCTTCGTAAACAATCGCACCTTATACGTGTGTACTTTCCCATCCATGTCGGTCTTCTTCTTGAAGATCCACTTGCACCCGACCGTCTTACGACCTGGCACATTGTCAACCTAGTCTCAAACTTGATTGTCATACATGGACTGAATCTCGCTGTCCATCGCCTCTTTCCATTTTGCAGACTCTTAGCCCGCCATGGCTTCCTTGTAGTTGTTAGGTTCATCCAAATTTATCAGTGTGCTATCACTGATAAACGTATGACCTTCACTTGTTATATGAAAACCATACAACACAGGTGGAACACTAACTCTACTGGAACGTCTCAGAGGTACAGACCCGTCAACTGGTTCAACAGGAGTCTTATCCTCAGGTTGATTGCTAGTGTTAGAGGTTCCATCATCGTTTAACTCTTGAAGCTCTTCAAGGTCAATTTGCCTCCTACTATCCTCTTGGCATATGAGTTCTCTTTCACAAAAGACACCCCTTCGCGCTACGAAGACCATGTTCTCACAGGGTCTATAGAAAAATATCCAAAGGATTTCTGTCGGTAGCCGATGAAAATGCAACGCTGACTACGAGGTTCGAGCTTGTCGTGAGTCTCTCGTCTTACGAAAGCCTCGCAACCCCAAACCTTGATATGCGCCAACGAGGGAACCTTCCCTGTCCACATTTCGTGAGGTGTTTTGGCAACCTTCTTAGTTGGGACTAGATTAAGGATATGGACGACAGTCTCTAAGGCATACCCCCAAAATGAGATAGGTAACGAAGCTCGACTCATCATGGAACGAACTATGTCCAACAAGGTTCGATTGCGCCTCTCAGCCACACCATTAATCTACGGTGTCCTAGGTGGTGTCAATTGTGAAACAATTTTACATTCTTTAAGATAGTCGTGGAACTTGATACTAAGATACTCACCACCTTGATCGGATCGGAGCATCTTTATCTTCCAGCCCAATTGATTCTCCACTTCTTGCTTAAAATCTTTGAACTTTTCAAAGGTTTCCGACTTGTGCTTGATTAAGTAGATATACCCATATCTACTATAATCGTCGGTAAAGGTTACATATAAGCGGTTAGCATGCCTTGTGGCGGATCTGAAAGGTCCACACACATTGATGTGTATGAGATCCAACAAACTCTCACATCTTTCACAAGTACCAGTGATAGGTGAGTTGGTCATCTTTCAAAGCAAACAAGATTCACACGTTTCATCTGACTTTAAGTCAAATGACTCCAACACTCCATCCTTTTGGAGTTGGGCTATGCGCTTCTTGTTGACATGTCCAAGACGACAATACCACATGCATGTCTTGTCCAAACCATTGGACGAATCAGTATGCAATACATTATTTCCCAAGTTCTCTACAACCGTCTCAATTTCATATACACCATTACAAGGCAATGCTTCAAAATAAAATTTACAATTACAAAAGGCATTAATAGAACCAATTTCATTGTTAAATGAAAATCTAAAACCTTGTTTATATAAACCATGAAAAGAAATAATGTTTGTCGCCATATCTAGCGAGTAGCAACAATTGTTCAAATCTAGCCCTAGCCCATTACTAAGCAATAAAGAATAAACTCTAATCTTGGTGACAGGCGACACTTTCCTATTCCCCATGATCAAGTTCATCTTCCCGTGCTCCACATCCCTACTTCTTCTTAGACCCTGTAATTCAGAACAAATGTGAAAACCACATCCTGTATCAAGGACCCAAGAACTAGCATGTGATGAGTTATTAGATTGAATAGTGTAAATACCTGCGAAGGTGGGCTATATCTTCCTATCCTTAATGGCCTGCAAGTATTTGGGGTAGCTTCATTTCCAGTGCCCTTTTTCATGACAATGGAAGCACTCTGCTTCCTTAGGACTGGATGAGGGAGCAACAGGACCACCTTTGGACCCACTAGAACCGGATCCATCATGAGACTATCCCTTGTGATTCTTTGAGGAAGCTTTCCTCTTCCTTCCCTTCCCATGTCCAATTTCTAGGACTTGGGCAGTAGTAGGAGTGGGCACAACAGACTTGCCCTTTAAACTACTTTCAGCAGTTCTCAGTAGGCCTTGAAGCTTGCTTAGAGTGACTTACTCCTTGTTCATATGATAACTCCTTGGTGCATCTCGAAAGGACATAAGTCCTCATAGGAATTCTGAAGCTTAGAAGTCATAGTGGCTAGCATGATGCACGACTCCTTTGTAGCGTCCTTGTCATGAGCCCTATACTCAGCCAGTTGCTCAGGAGTAGCAGTTTCTTCATCAATCTCCTTTAGCTCTTTGTCGAGGACATATTCCTTTTCCTCGTATCGAATGGCCATGCGAATGTTTCGAATCCAGTCACTGAAATACGACCCATCGAAAATGACCCTCCCACATAGGTTCATGTGGGAGAAAGAGCCAGTAGCATTTAAGTTTGAAGCATTGTTTGAAGTAGACATCTGAAAAGAAAGACAAGTTTCATTAGATAGGAATTCCTTAATATAAAACCCAAATGAAATATTAAGGCTAGGACCCAACACAATATTTCACAATTCGGAAGAGGGATGTCGTAATCCAATTGCAAAATATTTGAAGGTAGGTAATGACGATTTACCAATTTCACCACCCAAAACTAAAATTTTAAAGAATTAAGTTTTATGAAATTCCTAGTTCTTTGAGATTCATTGAACTTTTCAATGGAATTTTTAAATCTCGATTATGCCCTTCAAGTTTGTGATTGAGATACCAAGGATCACAAATAAGGTGTGAATAACCATGCAAATTTGTTTGGCACTCTCGAGTCATTTACCACCTAATCAATGTGCCGCTTAACCACACACGCTCCATTCATCTATGACAATTCTCGAGCTACCCTTTGCCACCCTTGTTAGTCCATATTCATGTGTCGGTAACTACACACGCTCCATTAACGACTTGGCAAGGTGCAAAGTGCAATTTCATGGAATAACACCATTTTCACATTTTTCCTAAAGTAACTAAGATTGGGAATTTATGAAAAACATTTAGTTACTTTTATAATTATCATTATACTTTTTAATGAGAACTAATGTCCTATCCTACCCGTTCGGCTAACGACCCTCCACTTGTCAAGAAAGTGGTGGGTGAGAGTGGACACCCATTCAATTGCCATTTTATAGGCAATTTCCTTATACCCCCTTATAGACCGGCTTCGTGAATGAGGCCTACTAACGGTAAGACTGACTGTCTTATACATATATATATATATATATATATATATATAAGTATTAAGCTTTTAATATTATAATAGTATAAGGGTTGAATTTTACACTTTTAAAACTCAAGGGTTTAGAATTTAAATATTTCAAAATTAAAACCTTTTAAATTCCAAAACTTAAGGGAAAATTTTGAAACTTTTTAAAAATCTCTTGGATCAATTTGAAAACAATTAAATTAATCATATAATTAACTATATCACAAAATTGACCTAATCTAATTTCATATAGCAAGATGATTCAAATCAAATTCTATAAATAATTAGTTTTTCACAAAATCAAGTAATTATCTTAAAATTTGACAATCATCATTCAATTGGATGAGGATAATCATTACCTTATCATAAAAATCGAATTTCAACAATCAAAACAGTTTGTGGTAATGATCCTAATCCAAAACTGGCCATAAATCTCGATAAAATGCAAACATATGATCCAACTCGTCGACTTCATGGCATGGACTCGTCGTGTTGGACCAAGTCGTCGAGTTCCCTCATGGGACTCGTCGCGTGCAGCAGTCAGAGGCAAAAAATGAAATTTTTCCAGCTTTGAAAATAATACAATTGCATCAATATAACAGAAAACATCCTAGGCTCTAATACCACTGATGAGCTTTAAGCACTATAACATCCCTATGGTGCACATGCAACCCTAATGCTTTGGATCTAATTTTTCTTAAGTTATACATGCAATTTCATTTTATCCAAAGCATATACCCTAGCTAGCATGCAATGGGATACATACAACATACAAACTAGTTAGATGAATACCTCTTAGTTGTAGCTTGTAGTTCTTAGCCTTTCAAGAGCTTAGTACCTCAAGTGTGATACCTCATGTAACACCCAAATTTTCAAAAAAAAATTTCACAATTTATAAAACACATTTTCATTCATAATCGTTATAAAAACACCATTGTATCACATAGTCAATCATAACATCATATCCCAAGATCATAATAAAAATATCCCCGTGTGTGTACTGATCAAACCGGCGCCTTCCCGCGATCCTCGCTGGTACCTGAGACACATAACACAACACTGTAAGCATAAATGCTTAGTGAGTTCCCCAAAATACCACACACAACACATATTAGCCACTCGAGGCTATAACTCTGATGACCCTCTGGTCAAGGTGTCTCTGTGGGACCCTCCAGTCCCATAACTCTGTGGGCTAGCCCTAACTCTGTGGGCCCTCAGGCCCTAACTCTGTGGACCTTCCGGTCCTAACTCTGAAAACTCTGTAACATACATAGCATATAACACATAGAAATCACATCATGTAAAAGCATACAGCATACTCTGTCTCATAGCTCTAATTACCACTCTAGGTAAAGTATAGTGAGAAGACTCACCTCGGGTAACTCGGTAAAGCTCGAACTCTGTAAAATCAGGTCTAGCCTCCGCCTAATCATGTAAAATAAATACTCTCAATCAATACATCTCTCAAGGCTAGACTATTCCTCCTCTTAGTACTCTCAGAAGGGTAAAAGACCATTTTACCCCTCTCATAACTCAAAGGCCCCACTATAGACCAAACCCTAAAAGTCAACCAAAAGTCAACCCTCCGGGTTACGCTGCGCGTACCAGATGTGTACGCTGGGCGTACCCGGCAGTCTCTCAGAATCGGAGTGCGCGACCCCTTACGCTGCGCGTAGTGAGATTACGCCCCGCGTAACTCTCAGTTTCAGTCCCTTAGCTCTTGAGGTCTTAATCAGTTAAGACACTTGTCCAACTTTTAGATCTGACCGTTTCTAAGCCTCTTAATCAATAAAGTCGATAATTTTAAGCCTTTGCATGGCTGAACAAGTCACTAACACCCAAAATATACCACTTCTAGCCCTAGAAAGCTCAAAACTCTAGCATGTCCTCATATCAACGACCAAGATAGAAACTTTATGGATCTAAAACATAAATATCACTGAAAGGGGACAGATCTTGGACCATGGAGCACCTTACACTCATAAAGTCTCCCCCTTTAGGACTTTTAACCCTAGAAATGGCCCATGCAACAACAAACCAAAAGAAGAGGAAAGCTTTGAACTTTATACCTCTAAAAGCAGCTCCTTCCTCTGTAGATCTCAGATCCAAACTTGCACTTCAAGCTCTAGCCTCCACAAGCTCCTCTCCTTCTTCTTCACTAACATCCCAAGGCACTTTTAGCTCCAAAATCACACATACTCACTAAGGACGATGGGAAGTTCTCTCTTAGGGTTTTACTCACTGCTAGGGAGGCTGAGAAATGAGCCTTAGCATCCAATATATAGGGCACAAGTCAGAAATAAGGGTTTGCACCTGGACACAATACGCCCAGCGTAACCCTGAGTACGCCCAGCGTACTCAGGCGAGTCCGCGTCCAAAATAAGCGCATGAGTACGCGCAGCGTACTCTTGAGTACGCCCAGCGTACTCATCTGCTACCAATTCCTCTTAAGGGCTTAACTTGACACTTTGAATAAAAGAAGGGCTAAATAGTTGTACCTGAATTTCGGGATGTTACAATTCTCCCCCACTAGAACTAGACTTCGCCCTCGAAGTCTCACTCAACAAATAACTCTGGATACTGCTCGCGCATCTCTAACTCCGGCTCCCAGGTCATTTCAGAACCCTTCCGATGTTGCCACTGGACTTGAACCAATGGCACCTCCTTGTTTCTCAAAGTCTTGATCCTTCGATCCACAATCGCAACCGGTCTCTCAACATAATTCAGGCTCGCATCCACCTGAATGTCCTCTAACGGAACCACTGCCGACTCATCAGCGATACACTTCCTCAACTGAGACACGTGGAAGGTATCGTGAATCTAGCTCAACTCCGTAGGTAGCTCCAAACGATACGCTACCCTACCCACCCTGGCAGTCACCCTGAAAGGACCAATATACCGAGGTCCCAACTTACCCCTCTTCCTGAATCGGATCACCCCCTTCCAAGGAGATACCTTCAGGAGTACTAAATCACCAACCTGGAACTCAGCTCGGATCGTCGCCTATCCGCATAACTCTTCTGGCGACTCTGAGTGGTTCAACAACCTCTGTCTGACCCGTTGAATCTGCTCATTCGTCTGAAGTACTATCTCTGTACTACCCATCACACGCTGCCCGACCTCACCCCAACAAATGGGAGTCCGGCACCTCCTCCCATACAACAGCTCAAATGTTGGCATACTGATGCTCAAATGATGGTTGTTGTTATAGGAAAACTCAACCAAGGGTAAATACGTGTCCCAACTTCCTCCGAAGTCCAATACGCATGCCCGAAGCATGTCCTCGAGCGTCCGAATCGTCCGCCCGCTCTGCCCGTCTGTCCGTGGGTGGTAGGCGGTACTGAAATGCAACCTCGTACCCAACTGGAGATCGACTCAACCCCGACCTCTATCATCTGATACTCATCGTTGGACCCTTCGGTCCGTTCTATATCGTTGGACCCTTCGGTCCGGTCTGTACAACACATCACTAGGACTCAACTCAACTCAAGAGTTTGGTCCGCCCGTAGTTGGAATCGCTCGTTCCAATGACTCATTCAACTCATAGCTTGGGGACCCGCAACCCATGCGTACTTTACTTATCCAATCCCTTCGGATTGGATGTCCACACTTACTCAGAATGTAATGATTCCCAATCATTGAGGAGACCTCGGTCTCACCCCTGGTCCGACCACCAGGCTCCCAAAACTCATGCGTAGGGCTTTTCAAGCCTAAAACCCTCCTGTGTCATGCTCAGATCAAGAAGGCTTCCTCATAACAACCTCTCGCTAATTAATGCGTATTACGGCTCCCCATAACATCACCACAACCTCCTACTGACTAGTGAGTACTACGGCTCCCCATAGTATCACAACAACCTCTCTCTGACTAGTGAGTACTACGGCTCCCCATAGTATCACAACAACCTCTCTCTGACTAGTGTGTACTACGGCTCCCCATAGTATCACAACAACCTCTCTCTGACTAGTGAGTACTACGGCTCCCCATAGTATCACAACAACCTCTCTCTGACTAGTGAGTACTACGGCTCCCCACAGTATCTCAACAACCTCTCTCTGACTAGTGAGTACTACGGCTCCCCATAGTATCACAACAACCTCTCTCTGACTAGTGAGTACCACGGCTCCCCATAGTGTTACAACAACCTCTCTCTGACTAGTGAGTACTACGGCTCCCCATAGTATCACAACAACCTCTCTCTGACTAGTGAGTACTACGGCTCCCCATAGTATCACAACAACCTCTCTCTGACTAGTGAGTACTACGGCTTCCCATAGTATCACAACAACCTCTCTCTGACTAGTGAGTACTACGGCTTCCCGTAACATCACAACACCCTTCCCTAGTAGCTCCTGAAGCTGCGAGGATAACTACTGCGTCTCTGGCGGCGCAAGACGATAAGGCGCCTTGGCGATAGGCGCTGCCCCCGGAACCAACTCGATGCGAAACTCTACTTGCCTCTCGGGAGGCACACCCGACAACTCCTCGGGAAAAACATCCAGGGACTCTCGCACTATCGGAACGTCATCCATCGAACTTGGCCTCCCAGCGGCCTCTCGTGTGTCCATCACATAGGATACATACCCGCTGCAGCCTTGCTGAAAACTCTGTCTCGCTCTGGCGGTTGAACAAAACGCCGACCCACATCGGTTACCCTCGTTGTACACCGTAAGTACTCCCCCACTGGGGTCTCGTATCGTCACCAACTGTCGCTCGCAGTCTATGACAGCCCCAAATCGGCTTAACCCAACCATGCCCACTATGACACACACGTCCCCCATCGATATCGGGACCAGATCTATCGGGGACTCAACACCGAAGATCTCGAGTACACATCCTCGACTCACATTCATAACATACTCCGCTCGCTCGTCCGCTATGGAAACTCGTAGAGGTCGACTCAACGCCTCTCGTCGGCTACTGATGTGCCGACCAAACGTTATTGACACAAATGATCGACTCGCTCCCGAGTCAAATATCACTAAAGCAGGTACATAACTCATAAGAAAAGTACCAGCCATGACATCGGGCGTTGCACGGACCTCCCCCGCCATCAACTGGAAGGCTCTCCCGCGAGCCTCGGTTGCCTCGGCCCTCGTTGGCCTGGCCTCGGTAACTCTAGCAGCAGGTGCGGCTTTCCTCAGATAGAATACTCGGTTCTTCCCCGCTTAGGGTTCGAACCATCCCCAATTGGCGTACCAACAATCTATCACCCCGACTGTCCCCACCAGTAATCATCGCACCTACTCTTGGAAGGTGATACGCAACTCTCGATGATCTCCTGACAGAAATCAAACAACTCCAAATACCAGGATCTCGTATGCAACCTTCAGTACTTACCATTGTGACTGCCTCTAGTCATTTAGGATCTCACACTATACCCTCACCGGACCTCCCAACTGTCCAGTGTTAACATTAACCCTGGATCTGGAAATAATGAACCATCATACTCCTCATCCTTGACTCCTTGCCCAACGTTCCAACATGCCCCTTATCATAAGAGCAGAAACCACATTTCCACTCCTTATACCTCTCAAGAACCATAGGAGTCACTGCCCTGATATACCCCTCTTGATCGCCCAACACTGCGGCTAACACATGCCCTATTATACTCAAATAGGGTGTATCCTGATCCTTGACCATTTCAGTCTCGACTGTCAGCCTGCTCAAGCTATACCATTCCATTGCGACAGACCCGCTGTCGGATACTCTGATTGAAAAGTCCCATCAGTGTGATTCCACAGGGTTCACCCCAACTCAGAAACCGAAATCTCAATACCCCTTACGTCTCCCACAAAAACAGAAATAGCACCACTCGGGTCACGGGAAGTGACATATCTACTATCGGCCGGCTCTCCAGCTCAGACCGTATCCCTCCATAACGCATCGTCCCTACTCTACTCTGATTCTTGCGACTCGAATGGCATATCACCAACAATCCCTTGGAGCTAACTCGGTTTCCCTATCATGGGATGCTCCACTAAAACTCGTTCTTCCTGGCCTTCTGGGCCCATACTCCTTCACATCCGACCTTGGTCTAGATAATCGCTGCGGAATAACCGGCAAAACCAGAAGCACTCACCGCCACATTTCATGGTACTCGAACCATGTCCTCTCTTCTCAACCCGCCTCAAATCATGGTACTCGAACCACAAAATCACCCCTCGATCTGCCACCAATCATGGTATTCGAACCATGACATCACATCTTGATCTGCTACCAATCATGGTACCCGAACCATGACATCACTTCTCGACCTGTCACCAATCATGGTACTCGAACCATGACATCACCTCTTGATCTGCTACTAATCATGGTACTCGAACCATGACATCACCTCTCATTTTGCTACTAATCATGGTACTCCAACCATGACATCACCTCTCGATCTGTCACCAGCATGGTACTCGAACCATGACATCACCTCTCGATCTGCTACTAATCATGGTACTCGAACCATGACATCACCTCTCATTTTGCCACCAATCATGGTACTCGAACCATGACATCACCTCTCGATCCGCTACTCACAATCCTCCGGATCGCCACGGTCATTTCGTCAAAATCATAATGCGAATCTCTTCATCGCTAATACCGCTGCCCTCCGGCATGTGCGGTGTTCCAACCATGATGTCTCTGAAACACAATATGAAGATACCAGAGACTCGATCGAGTATACTCGCACTCGATAACTCAACCCTACTTGTTCCTGAGTACCCAATGGATTCTTACTTAGGGTGCGCGCTGCTCCGGTGTCTTCAGTAGTACGGGCCCTATACTACCGTCCACACCGCATCAGTATTCACTCTAAGTCCTCCTCCTTGGATCCCAAGTCCCAAGTACTCTACTCTCTTTAACCATATGCTACTCACTAGCAGCTCTCTCATAACTCCTCGCTGCTATCTAAACACTCTCAAGTATCCCTAGCAACAAAACTCCTAGACTAAGGCATCACATATCAGGCCACTCTAGTCCTAATAAGAATACCTAGTCTACTCTAGCATGCATAGCATAACTCATCGCATATCATAACATAATATATCTCATAACACTAATTGCAAGGGTATTTTGGGAATTCACCGTTCGGGCGCTGGCTGATCGTACACACGGCTCTGCTCTGTTTGTCTCAAAACTCTTTACTCTTGTGAAAAATTTTGCAAATTTTATTTTGAAAATCTCTCAATTCCTCAGTTTGAGTTTAGATACGCTCGAAGATGTATCTGAATCCCTCAAACCAAGGCTCTGATACCAACTTGTAACACCCAAATTTTCAAAACAATTTTTCACATTTTATAAAACACATTTTCATTCATAATCGTTATAAAAACACCATTGTATCACATAGTCAATCATAACATCATATCCCAAGATCATAATAAAAATCTCCCCGTGTGTGTACTGATCAAACCGGCGCCTTCCCGCGATCCTCGCTGGTACCTGAGACACATAACACAACACTATAAGCATAAATGCTTAGTGAGTTCCCCAAAATACCACACACAACACATATTAGCCACTCGAGGCTATAACTCTGATGACCCTCTGGTCAAGGTGTCTCTGTGGGACCCTCCAGTCCCATAACTCTGTGGGCCCTCTAGCCCAAACTCTGTGGGCCCTCTGGCCCTAACTCTGTGGCCCCTCTGGCCCTAACTCTGTGGACCTTCCGGTCCTAACTCTGAAAACTCTGTAACATACATAGCATATAACACATAGAAATCACATCATGCAAAAGCATACAGCATACTCTGTCTCATAGCTCTAATTACCACTCTAGGTAAAGTATTGTGAGAAGACTCACCTCGGGTAACTCGGTAAAGCTCGAACTCTGTAAAATCAGGTCTAGCCTCCGCCTAATCATGTAAAATAAATACTCTCAATCAATACATCTCTCAAGGCTAGACTATTCCTCCTCTTAGTACTCTCAGAAGGGTAAAAGACCATTTTACCCCTCTCATAACTCAAAGGCCCCACTATAGACCAAACCCTAAAAGTCAACCAAAAGTCAACCTTCTGGGTTACGCTGCGCGTACCAGATGTGTACGCTGGGCGTACCCGACAGTCTCTCAGAATCGGGGTGCGCGACCCCTTACGCTGCGCGTACTGAGATTACGCCCCGCGTAACTCTCAGTTTCAGTCCCTTAGCTCTTGAGGTCTTAATCAGTTAAGACTCTCGTCCAACTTTTAGATCTGACCGTTTCTAAGCCTCTTAATCCATAAAGTCGATAACTTTAAGCCTTTGCATGGCTGAACAAGTCACTAACACCCAAAATATACCACTTCTAGCCCTAGAAAGCTCAAAACTCTAGCATGTCCTCATATCAACGACCAAGATAGAAACTTTATGGATCTAAAACATAAATATCACTGAAAGGGGACAGATCTTAGACCATGGAGCACCTTACACTCATAAAGTCTCCCCCTTTGGGACTTTTAACCCTAGAAATGGCCCATGCAACAACAAACCAAAAGAAGAGGAAAGCTTTGAACTTTATACCTCTAAAAGCAGCTCCTTCCTCTGTAGATCTCAGATCCAAACTTGCACTTCAAGCTCTAGCCTCCACAAGCTCCTCTCCTTCTTCTTCACTAACATCCCAAGGCACTTTTAGCTCCAAAATCACACATACTCACTAAGGACGATGGGAAGTTCTCTCTTAGGGTTTTACTCACTGCTAGGGAGGCTGAGAAATGAGCCTTAGCATCCAATATATAGGGCACAAGTCAGAAATTAGGGTTTGCACCTGGACACATTACGCCCAGCGTAACCCTGAGTACGCTGGCGAGTCCGCGTCCAAAATAAGCGCATGAGTACGCGCAGCGTACTCTTGAGTACGCCCAGCGTACTCATCTGCTACCAATTCCTCTTAAGGGCTTAACTTGACACTTTAAATAAAAGAAGGGCTAAATAGTTGTACCTGAATTTCGGGATGTTACACCTCAAATGAGTCATAAACACCAAAAGCAAGAGGAGGCTTGTGAGAGAGAGGTTAAGAAGCACAAATCGGATAGGGTTTCACCTTGGAACCCTTATATCCGATTTTAGTGATGCTAGGGGCTACTTTTATAGTGTGGAATTCCTAGGGTTTCTTACATGTAAACCCTAATTCACCATGACTCTTCACATTTGATAGGCCCTTTGGACTAAACCTTCATGGACTCTCATATAGGTTTAGTCCATCCCTAATCAACATGGATCATTAACCCAAACTATAAGTATTACTGATTTACCTAATTAGTCACCGTAAATTTAATCAGTCTCTTTTTGATCAATAAATTAATTCCAATTTATTAAATAATATGATTTCTCAATTAATATATTATTCATATAATATATTAATAAGTCACAAATAACCTCTTTCTCAAATATCCATCCTATCAAATTGCTCCGGTGAAGGCAACCCAAAAGGACCATGCTACCATCGGGTCAAGTACATACCAATTATAGTTATGGGCTTAGACACCTAATCCAACATAAATATCCAAGCTTAAGCATATATTTTTTATTTTAGGTTTTTAGTTGAGAGAAAAAAAGTGAGTTATGAAAAAAATGAAAAAAAATGGAAAAAAAAATTATTAAAAGTTTTTTAGAGAATAAGAGTTTGCAAAGTATGAATATTATGAGAAAGTGAAGAAATAAGGCAAATTTGTCAAAAGCCAAAGGTTTAGTGAGTCAAGTTGTAATTTTTCTTTCTAGGTTATTTTATCGTATGTATGTTTGGGAATTTAATAAAAATACCTTGAGGTCAAGAAAATTTTATGAGGATGTTTTCGAATGGATGCATAAATGAATGTTGATCAAAATAAGTGGGAAACGTTTATGAGGAATGTGAGTATTTTGGATTTGTGAAGTAATTTAAATTTTAGACACAGATATATGCATCGAGGTGAGACATAATTGGTAAATTCAAATTGGATTATTCTGTGTGATGTTGGTGAGCAAGGTTTTAATGTGATGATATAAATCTGTTTTTAGTTATTAATTTTTAAGTTTTTAGTTTCCTTATGTTTCTTTCAATTTTTGTTCTAATTTCCTTTTAGGTCGTCTACATCTTTCCATTTTGTTTATAATGCTTAATCTTTTTATTACTTGAGGGAAAGTAAGGTTTACCCTTGGCGAGATGTGTTAGATGCCATTTTATGCATCATTTATATTAGTTTTAATTACTGTTTTGCATTATATTTTATGTTTTTTCGTATGCATTAGTTTAAATAATGTTCAACTCATGTATTTCATTGGAATTCTTTTACTGCTCATGTTCTTATGTTGTTTTCAGATATTTTGAGTGAGGCGATAATCTGGAAGCAGCTTGGATGCATATTCGAAGCTTAATGAAGCTAAAAACACATGATGAGTTAGAACATGGGTTAGATTTTCTTAAACTGAAGAGTTCGCGTCTGGATCGCACGTTTTTTAGTATATAGGATCGTGTTTTTGGACATGTGATAGCGTTTTTTATCGTGCTTCACATTCACAACTTTTACAAGCCAAAAAATTGACTTTGAGGACTTTGAAGACTTTACAAGATCGTGTTTCTTCGTAAAGCACGATCGTGATTTGAGTTTTATGTCTGAAATAACATCGTACTTCACTAAACGTGAAAAACGAAAATTTTCGGGATTTCGGAGCAAAAACACAATCGTGTTTTTCCGAAAAGCATGATCATGTTTTTCGAAAACTTCCATTTGATGCTTCTGGATTGTAGATAAATACTCCATATCTTATCAGTTTAAACCCTAGGCATTCCCAGACGATCAAAGATGACTTTTGGAGGCGATTTCTGCACCTTTTCATCAAATACTAAAGATATGACACTTGTTGATCATCCCACTCAATTAGTTTAGTAAGATTAGTCGTTTAATTTCTCTTTTTATTTTTCTAAGTCAAATTTTAGCCATGTCTGGCTAAACCCTAGTATTCAGTTCTGCAAGATTATTACTTTATATGTAATTAATCATTAGACTTGATTTTTATTGTGGGATTCTATCTAGTTATTTTAGTTTTGTGCTTGAGGAATGTTTGATTTCTGATTCTTTTTAGCCTAATCACCTAATTTATGATTAAATCAATCTAGTTAATAAGTTGTTGAAATTCGTAATTGTTTTGATAATCTGGTAACCAGTAACAAGTAACAGATCGGTTCCATGTTGGGATTTGACTCTGTTATATAATGAAATTTCATATTTTTATGCTTCCGAGCTTCTGAAAAGTATTGAATATTGCTGGGACTTTTATATAGATCATAATGTTGCTTTTTTGACTTGATTAAGAGCTTGTTTAATTAAGTTAGTAAAAAGTTACGATTAACTGAACAACTTATTTTGCTTAATGAAATAGGTAAAAGAAAACTTACTGGAGCTTGTTAGTAGTTTTCAATACCAGCTTAGATAGAACGCATCTTAAATAACCATGTTTCTGTTGACTGCATAATTATGTAAGTCGTAGCAGAAGTGAATTCACTTTTTATTATCGAATTTACTTTAGTTATTTTTATTGTTGTTTTAGTTATTTATTTTACAATAACCCCCCCCCCCCTTTTTTTATTATTTTATATATGTGACTAGTATGTGACTTACGTAAACAAGCATTGACTTTTGGGTTGTATCCTTGACGATTAGACCCTGCGTCCCTATGTTACCCATTAGTGTAACCAAGCAGTGAATTTTTTTAAAGACGTCCATGGTGGCATTTTAAAAATAGTTAAGCAACAGATTGTGTGGCTTGAAGTAGCTAGTTTACTCCTGTGTGCATGGAATTTTGGAGCTTTCAAAAGAGTTGTTGGTCTTTATGGAACTATGATGTTTATGGATGATTATCTGGATGAATTTCTAAGTTGTGGTTGGGTTTATGTCAGCTCATATATTAACATGGTGACCAACGATCAATTAGATGTCAATGTGTAAGGGTCGTAGTACCTTGTTACTGTAAGGGAGATCTCCTCTTGGAGTCCTATTATTTCTGAGGAGGGTGTGAGGCAGTTACTAGTTCACAACCATCCATGCATGAAGATGAAGAAGATGGCGGGTATGTCGACTATAACATCCCTAAAATTTTGAAAGGTTAGAGTATATGTGTTTAAAAGTGTAAAAAGGTGTCACACCCCCAAACCAGGATGGCAGAAACATTCGGGGGTGGGTGACTTCACGTAGTATCATAACAGTTGAATATTGTAAAGAAAGTAAACACAACCATCATAAATATAATAAAAACTTACATTGTTGCGTGTAATACATGTTTCAAAAGAATATTACAAATATGATGATTTAAAATGTTTTGATAATAGACGCCTTAGCGTTCCTTCTCCAAAAGCTGATGGTTACCTGTATTACTGATACCCTGAGAAATACAAGTAGTTTTGAAAAAGTGTCAACAATTAAGTTGGTGAGTTCATAAGCGTTTTTGTACTGAAATTTGTATGTCCTTTAGTAAAAATAACTGAACGTGTTTTCCAGAAAATCCAATATTTTCTACATATAGTTTGAAAAAGTTCCATAGGCTGGAGTGCAATAGTATCTTTCGTGCTCAAAATGGTGAAAGTGTATTTATACTCAAATAATGTATTTACTGAATGCATTCAAGAGTCTCGTAAATCAAACTTATTTTAATACTTCCGTGTGAGTTTTATAACCATGCTATTGACCCAGACTGCCTGTAACAACGTTCTTCAGGCGTTGCAGTGTTATGACGTTTGTCACCCCAGACCTGCCGGTCTAACTGTAGCTAACAGTTTAGGTGCGGGATTGTCAATCCCGTATAGATCTATACACAAGTATCACGCTCTCCCTCCAAGAGATTATGGTTTATAATACAGGACTTGAAATGCATACTCGAAAGTACGTTGAAGATGAGTGTCTCACAAAACATAGTATCAAAAGATTTACGAAAAGGAAAGTCTATATTTCATGTAGATGAAAGTATTTCATTTTTATAGTGTTTATGTAAGGATGTAATGAATAACTCTTAAACTATACCCATTATAGTTATTCGAAAGCGTGTTCCATTTGATAACATAAACTTGGTGTAATATCAACTTTGCATGTGAAGTGTAACATTAGTATTAATGTTGTTTAACATCCATAACAAAAATCTAGATAAATTATTTGAAAACATTTCTAACGACGTGTATTCTGAGTATGATTTTATCTCGTGTTTCACTTGTATTCCCCCCCCCCCCCCCGCCCCCTAAAACATGAAAAAGACGTGAAAATGTAGGGGTATGAACTCACCTGGAAAGTGTGGTGATTTGAAGGAAACGAGTTTTTCTCGGGCGGCACTTCGACCGGAAAGTGGTGTAATTCTCGGGATTCTCGGCTTTTCGGACCTTCGTCGGGGCTTGGATATGTAACCGGGGTGTCGGGGTCGTCTCGGGGTGCTAAATGTGGAGTAGAACTGAGAGAGAAAAGGGAAATGAGCAATGAGAGTCGGGACCCTCGCATGCTATTTATAGGGTGAATTCTCAGGATTCACGTCGTGAACATGGGATGGTTCATGTCGTGAGTCTGGTCTGTAGACGCGATGCCCGGTGGTCTAGTTCTGGCACACATCAGTCATAGACTCACGTCGTGAGTCTCTCTTGCTCACGTCGTGAGTTTCGGATAAGGTTGGTGTGCGTGCCTCGATCTTCCGAAATTCATATCTCTCGCATACGAGCTCCGATTTTGACGTTCTTTATATCCACACGTAGGTGAGAATATACTCTACAACTTTCATTTAGACTTCGTCGGCTAATTTTGACTTTAATTTTTAATATTATATTTTAAATAGGCCGGGACAGGATAATTCCGTTAAAAATCCATAACTTCTTCATCCGATGTCCGTTTTTGTCTGTCTTTTCACCGTTGTACTACTATTGTCGAGACCTTCAATTTTCGTTTAGGTTGTGTTGGCTAAAAATCGCTCGGTCTTTATTTCGAGTTTTTAGCTGTCTACTGTTGTTCTGAAACTTTAGAAAAATCATAACTTCCTCATACGAAGTCAGATTTGGGCGTTCTTTTTATGTATGCTCATGGTTTAACATAATCTACGACTTTCGTTTAGATACCTAAGGCTAAAAAGTACTTTATTGAAGTTTCACTTTTTACGCTTAACGGTGTTTTACCGGTTGTGTCGCGGATTTTCGATTGGTCATAACTTCTTCATTATAACTCGGATTTGGGTGTTCTTTATATATTTGGAAACCTTGACAATATATCTAAAATTTTATGCAACCCAAATGAGACTTTAGAACACTTCATTTTTGACGTCATTTTATTACATCAAAAATAGTTTAATATTATTTGACTTTTTGAACGTTACATTGACTTGGAATATCGGGTTGTCACAAAAGGGTACTTGGTCCAATGTGACAAATTTATGAAAAGTTAGGCATTTACTCGTTTGATATCTTTTTATATGTCAAAATGAGAGTTAGAAAGTGTTATTATGATCATTGGAATTGAATTTAATAATTTGATTATGTATTAATGAAATTACATGATACGTAATCTTGTGTTATGCGACGCGTAGAGGGAAAATTGTCGTCAAACGGTAAAGTATAATGATATTATAGAATTGGGCATTGTACTTAGGTAAACGCGATGCGAAAAGGAGTTATTAAGTGACACGTTTAAAAGTAGGATGTTTAATTAGGTTTGGCTTGAACACGATGTATGTATGTAAGTTGAGACAATGCAACTTAAACATGAACATGACGTGTAATGACTATGGACATGATGTGTAATAACTGATATAACAAATCAGCATATAAGCATTGAAAATTAGTTCATTCGCCTCATTCTCTTCCCTTATGCAGTTCGAAACTCTCCTATGCTGATTCCTTTGTGTTGAGGCTGAATTCTTGAAGCAAGAACAAGGGAATGTAAAGTTTGATCTAGCTTCATGAATCAAGGTACATGATAGTTAGAGCCCGGGAGGAAGAGATTGATTTAAACCACCACGGGAAGAGGAAGCAAGAGCAGATTCAGATCGCAGTGGGCCAGGAAAAGAGGCCCAAGACTTAGGATTCACGTTTAGGAGGCCATCAGGGTCGGGTTTGTTGTTCCAAGTGTGGAAGGACCCATGAGGGAGGCTGTAGGGAGACATGAAGAGGATGTTTCAGTTGTGGTTAGATGGGTCATTTCAGCAGGATTGCCCTCGTGGATTGGTTCTGATGTGTTTTCACTACAACCAGGTGGACCACAAGAAGGCCGATTGTCCGAGGTTGATGGGTGGAGCAGTGAGTGCACCTGCTCTAGTTACTTTGGGGATCATTAATGGTTGTGAGGGCAAGGTGGAAGCCCCAGCAGTGAGGAGACGAGCATTACAACTTCAGTCAGGAGAGGCCAGAGTTTCATCAGATGCTATCGCGGGTATGTTATCTTTTGTTCTCTTCATCCCTTATTATTCGTATATATATATATATATATATATATATATATATATATATATATATATATATATATATGTGTGTGTGTGTGTGTGTGTGCTCATGTGCTTGTATGTGTAAAGCATTATCTTGGGTTTAGTTCTCTGTTATTGCCTGGTTGGTATTATCAAGGACTTTTATATTCCATTTTTCATGCCTAGAGTTATGAGTGGGATACATCTAGTTGACATGGATTTAGATGGTCAGGTAGTTTGTTGTGGGCCATTGGTGGAAAATATTCAGGGGTATCGCTTGGAAGATCAATAGACAGATTAGCATGATTAGTTCAATAATGAAGTCAGAGTTCAGAAGTGTTGTGTCTCTCAGTGGGGATGACAATCGTTTATGGAAGGACTTTTGGGTTTGATCGCTACCGTTGCTAGGGAAGTAGCGGTAGCAAGAGGATGATGATGGAGGTCGCGTGAGCTTGTTCATACATTGGAACTGTTAAAAAAATTTCAAAATTGTATCGGTTGAAGAAGGTTAGATGCATGGATCCTTCAGTAAGTGGGATGTTGGATTGGTGATCCGTCAGTTCCATCAATGGGATCCGTAGTTCGTTATTTTAGTAAGGTTGGCAAGGTATAGTCGTATCCAAGTGGGGGAGATCCGTTGGATGTCCGGGGATAGAATCAGGTGCGGAACTAGGGAGAGTTTCACACCCTAGTCGGGAGGGAAGCCAGGTCAAGTGGCAATGTGGTTAGAGGTTGCGAGAGGTTGGGAGTTCAGAAACTTTCAATGATAGGTTGGTGCATTCGTAGTAACGCATAGCAGATTTGTGATTGGATCCAGGTTGAGGGTTGTGTTAGAGCCTCTCTACCTGTTCTTGTCTGATGAAGGCTTTGGGTTCGAAGCATGACCCGAACACCTGATTAGGGTATATTCGGATGTGGGTTCAACTTATAATGATCATGGTTAGCTTAGTAGTTAGACAGTAAGACCATGGGGTGGTTCCATGGCAATATGGGAGTGTTGTAAGACTACGGGGCAGCCGTAGCATTCACAAGGTTGATAGGCAGCTATGGTAGTGTTGTAAGACTACGGGGTAGCTGTAGCACTCACAAGGATGATAGGCTGTCGGGGAAGTGTTGTAAGTTTGAAATGTAGTCAGAACATTCAATAGAATGAGGTAGGCCATTGTAGGACTCATTAAGCTGAAGGAAGATCATCACATGCCTGGGTTGAGGCAGACGATATTTATTGGGAAACCACTCCATGATTAGTATGAGGATCGTTGGATCTGAGGCAATGTGGGACCTGTACATCACTTGATTGAGTGAGACCTGGGGACGAGGCCCGTTCGATTGTACATATTAGGTGAGACCCGTGGGCGAGTCCCATTTGGTTGTGATAGAGTGGGTGAGACCCGGTGGAAATTGGTTTGAGCAAGGTATTGGATCACGTTTAGGGTGGGATGACTCTGTGGTCAGTGGTTGGTAACCGTGTAGTGGTTAGGCTAGGGTAACCCTTATTAGTTAGACTCTTAGTTGGAGCCTTGTCATGGGACCAGGTGTAAGACTGTCAGTCTCCGCAGTGGATTGGGGATTTTATATCTCGGTTTAATGGAAGGTCGTCGTCGAATCAAAAGATTTTGGATAGATGCAAGTGCGATTCTTTAGATTTCGGAATCTGAGTCATCTTCTAGGTTGGCACAAAGGGTTGGAACTCGCGTTGGGAGTCACCTTTTCTTTTATGAAAGATATTTTCAACAGTAAGGTATGGTTAAGGATTCTGCCTGCTAAGGGTATCGGTTGGACAATTTAGGATCGGAAGGATGTCTTTCAGTTCAGATTGCAGAGAGAGGATCTATTGATTGTGTTTCATAATGGTTCTGCCTGGGAGGAGGCCAGGTAAAGTTTTAGGGGTTTCAAACTTATAGTAGTGAAAAGTTGGTTTTTCCGTATTGAATAAATTAGTGGATCAAGAATTCGTTCTTCATCAGGGCGTATGAGTACTGCTATGATTTGGTTTCGATGGTAGCATTGGAAGGTTGCTATGAGTATGAGTAAACTTTTCTTCGAAGCGGGGTTCGAGAGGAATTGGATGGATCGTCTGATTTCCTGGAAGGTAGAAGGAGTGATTTCGAGGACGAAATCTAATCTAATTGGGGGAGAGTTGTAACCCCTTGTTTCAAGTCGTTCCATAGTTCGGGGCCGTGACCTGAATATCAATTATCATAAGGCTTTGGGCCTTCGAGAAGGAGAGGTTTAGACCCATTTGGATGAGGGTAATGTAGATTATGTGATCCAAGAGTCCGGTTTGTGCTTTGGATCCCAAGGGTAAAATGGGAAAACGGTGTTTCAGACTTCTTTTATGAATTAAGGATTTTAGTTCGATGGGTATTAAGTCAAAAGTAATTAGATAGGTTTGTAGAACTCCTTAATACCTTTTTTGGATATAAAGATCGTCGAAATCGAAGTTGAAACGAAGAAGTTATGACCATTTGAAGTTAAGACAGTTTTGGGTTAAGCCGCGTATGTTGGGCATACAGGGAAGTATGTTAGGCGCACTAGGGTATCCTTGAGTATGCTGTGCGTACTAGGAGTACACTGGGCATATGCGATCAGTGCCCAAACCCTATTTTCGTGGTTTGAACCCTATTTAAGCTCCTTAACTCCCCAAACCACATGAACCATTTGACAGATTTAAAGAATTTTGTGAATTTAACTACAAAGTTAATTGTTTTAGCTATCATCATACAAAGTTAATTGGTTTTGCTAAAAGTATTACATGAAATAATAAGTATCTAATGATATTTATAATAAGCTCAAAAACCTTGGTAAAATCTAGGATTATTTTATGATATCATATTTGTATCATTTTAGCGATAGTCTTTAATACTATTAACTATTAAAATTAATAGTATAAATTTTGATGATCGCTATATGTTATTTTAACAATTTGTTGGCACGTTAATATTTTAATCTTGTTGGTTGATAGTTTTACAAAATAAATTCTAAGTTAACAAACCTAACTTATATACAAAACATTAGAAAAGCATATGTAAATACAAAAAATTTACCTTTGAGGCTATGTTTGGTATACTAGCTGAAATGCTAGTTGTTAGCTGAAAAATTTGTTGATAGCTGAAAAATTATCTGTTAAACAAAAAACTAGTTGATACCTAAAAAACTAACTGATAAAAATGGAGTTTGATAAAAAGAGCTGAAAAAACTAGTTGAAAGATATAAATGACATAAAAGAACATTTAAATGAATGTTTTTCTATAATTAATTAAGGGGTATATATATATAACTAAAAAAGAAGAAAAAAAACTCCTAAATAGGGATGAGATTTAGAACCGGAAAACCGGACCGGAACCGGAACTGGAACCGGAATCGAACAGGAACCGGAACCGTTTGAACCGAAATATATAGAACCGGTTCTGGTTCCGGGTTTAAAAATTGGCTTTATCCGGGTTCCGGGTAATCCGGGTTTGGGTCCATCGGGTCCGGGTAAACCGGGTCTAAAAACCGGAACATGTGTTAGGAACCGGAACCACTTTTAGGGCCGAAACCGGTTTTTGTGAAACGTTTAAAAGATGCATATCTCATTCATTTCAACTCCGATTAACATGCGGTTTTTTCCAACGTGTAGTTTAGAGTTTGTACATGATTTTAAACTATAAGTTTGCCATTTTTAGTTTTATATTCATTGACTTACAGTCCCCCAAAGTCGAGATATCAAAGCTGAAAGTTTTTAGTTTTTCAGTTTTTTTGTATTATGTGAAAGTTTTAAAACATGCATATCTAATTCGTTTGAAGTCGGATTGACATGTGGTTTTTTGTTACTTGTAGTTTACAGTTTGTACATGAGTTTAGACTATAATTTTGTCATTTTTGGTTTAATATTCAATGATTTACAGTCCATCGAAGTCGGGATATCAAAACTGAAAATTTTCAACTTTTCAGCTATTTGTTTTTGTACTTTGTATTCTGTGAAAATGTTAACACATTCATATCTCATTCGTTTAAAGTTGGATTGACATGCGGTTTTTTCCAAAGTGTAGTTTAGAGTTTGTACATGATTTTATACTATAATTTTGTCAATTTTGGTTTCATATTAATGAGTTACAATCCCCCAAAGTCGGGATATCAATATGAAAATTTTCAAAGTTCAACCCACTAAATAGTAAGTAATTACGAAAAAATTCCGGTTTTTCCGGGTCTTCCGGTTCTAAACCAACTTTATCCGGTTCCAACTTACCAACTTTGATGTTTCCAGGTTTTCCGGTTCTAGACCCACTTTACCCGGTACCGTACCCGGAGCCAAACCGGAACCGGTTCCTATATACCGGTCCAATTTCCGGTTCTACAAAATCTCATTAACCGGTTCCGGGTTTTCCAGGTCCGGGTCACCCCGGTCCGGGTTTGGACCCACTTTCATCCCTACTCCTAAAGAGTTAATCAAATTAGCTTTTTAAGAAGTCAGCTTATAACTTACTTTTTGCTTGCCAAACATGACAACTTAAAAAAATTCAAAAGTTAGGTTAGCTTATTAGCTAGCAGTGGCGTGTCAAACACAGTTTAATTCATATTTTTATTTTTAAACATTAAAAAAAAATTAAGGCATTTTAGAATTGAAATTGTATATCCTCACATTCACCACGTTTGAGCAACGGAAAGCCTCACATAATCAGGTCGGGTCGTTTTCAGCTTAACCAAGACGGTGCATTTTGAGTGGATGGAATCAAGGAAGGACGGGGTCTCATCTGAGACGACCTTGACTTTATAGAATGTTAAGCGGGCAAACTCAAAACTATTTCTATCGATTGAGAATATATATTATTTAATCTATAAGATAATTCAAAAAATATTCATATTACAGTTAAATAAAAAATTATAAAACGAGAAACTTTAGGTAACAATTATAAGAGCATCTTGGTAAATATTGTATAATTCAAAATTATAATAAATTTATCATTTTGTTAATTTTAACTAGTGATTTTTACAACGGCTATCTTTTTTCAATAGCCTTTTTTATTTTTATAAATACGACCAATATATCTTATCTATCTAATATTTGTTCTATTATATTTTATTTTATTACATATTATCAAAAAACATTAATATTTAATAAAGAAAAAAAAACAATCAACAACGACAGAATTTAAAGCGATCAACGGAAAAAAATGGTTGTAGACTTTTACAATGGACGCGCATGTACAAGATTACACCAAAACTAACTTCTTTTTTTTAGTTTACTTTTTTAAGCCATGATTTTTATCGAAAAAAACCGAATATACCATTATTCATTATTTTTCGTAATCTTTTCATAGAGATCAATATTGATATACAAAAAATAAATTTTTTTTTTATAAAAAACATACTTCATTTTCTTTGTTTTTTGAAAAGTTAAGGTCTATTTTTAATCGAAAAAAATTAATAAATATATTAAAATTCATATTTTTTGGTACTTTTTAAACATAGATTCATATTGGTGTAAAAAAAAAAAAATTTCTAGAGCATGGCATGTTCTGGACAATTTGAGTTGTCCTTTCAGACCCTAGAAGGGGTCCTAAGCCATAAAAATGAAGTCCCAATGGTTAGTGTTGCTCCATGCATCTTGTAGAAGGTCTTAATGGATTAAGACATTGAGTTAAGCCCTTATTGGGCATGTAAAGTCATAAAGTTGGAAACTTTATGACTCTAGAGTGTATTTTAGCCACATATCTGAAGTTGGGATGTAAGAGCTTAAGCCATTAAGCTCTGAATGAGGTTTTTAAGTTTGCGAGGGATACGCCCCGCGTAAGAGGTCAACCACTCCGATAGTGGTCAACCTGCGAGGCCTCGTGTACACCCAGCGTACCTCAGGAGTACGACGCGCGTACGCACCCTGAGTTGACTCGGTTGAGTTGACTTGGGTGGGTTGACTTAGTTGACCTAGTTGGTTTGACTAGTTAACTTTGACAAAGTTTGACCTTGAGGGTATTTTTGGTATTTTGATGGAAATTGGTCATTTGGTGGGAATAGGTATCGGTTAGAGAGTTGAGATTCGGAGTTGGGACCTTATCAGCTTCTGTTTAGTTTGCAAGGTGAGTTTTCCTCACGGTACTTACCGGCCGAAGGCACCAATGTCGTCCCTTTGGATTTGATATCCTGTTATACATGCTATTGTGTTGTAGTGATCTGTAAGATCGGAATCCTAGTATATAGGGTGTTATTATGCTTAGTGATCAGTTGATCTGTCTGTTGTCTGTTGGCTGACTATACGTTTATCGGTTATGTATATATGCAAATATTTGGTTGATGGTTGAGGCTTTACTGCTTTGTGCGTGAGCCAACAGACCGGGGGCAATCCAAAACGACGGTTAAGTGGGCCCGAGGGTATTTCATCTCGAGGATGACAGGAACTGTTGTGTATTGGCATTCCAACCCGATGGTTGAAGGACCTGGGGTATTCCAACCCGATGGTTGACTGGACCCATAGTGTATTGGCATTCCAACCTGATGGTTGAGGGGCCTGGGGTATTCCAACCTGATGGTTGATTGGACCCGGCATGCTGTTATTGTATATATGTTATTTGGTTATGTGTTGTTACTTTGGGGGAACTCAGTAAGCGTCGACTTACAGTTTTGGGTTATGTTTCAGGTACTTCAGATGAGCGCGGGAAGACGAAGGCGTGACCGTACACATCCTCATGTTTTGGACTTATGATTTTGGGAGCTCTGATGTCGAAATGCTTTTGAAAACTATGTTCGTAAACAATTTGTGAATTTGGTTGGTTTTAAAAAGTTTAAATTTATCATGATTTTTATGAGTGTTACAAGTTGGTATCAGAGCCTTCATTTGAGTAAATTGGAGGAACACTCGTGTGAATCCAGTCTCAAACTAAGGAAAAGTGTTTAGAAATGATTTTCAAAGTGTTTTCAAAATAATCAAAGAGGATGCAATGTGTACGATCAGTCGGAGCCAGTAGGTAGACCCCAAATTACCACACTATTATTTGATCTTGTGATATGTTAGAACAACATGCTAGTGATAGGCTAGGGATCTTCAAGAAATGCATGATAGAAATGCATGATATGAAATTGGCATCATTACTGTAGTTGCTTAGTTTATGCATCATAGTTATACATAACTAAGATTCTATAGCTTGAGAATGTTTGGTTTGGCCTTATTTCCTGTTCTTGTTTGATGAAGGGCTTAGGGTAGGATCAGATATTCGACTGTCTATAGGGTCCAGTGTTATGTATGATTAGTATACACAAGTGCTGCCGGGTTAGTGGAAGTTTCATGGACGAGTTGTGTGGGGTCAGTCGACCAGTCCCATGATGTTTAGTCTTCCAATAAGGAGTGAGGATTGTCTGTATGCATATGATAGTGTGTATTGTTAGGGTTGTTGTGATGATCCACTGAGACAAATATGGGTAGGTGTGGAAGGTAGTATGGGCTCGTACTACTAAAAGCATAGGACCCTTATGCATAACACGGAAGTCACAACCCCTAGGGCTTTGTTGGGAGTTGGTTCCCATGATGTGATATGTGTGTTGTTTGATATCTCCCTGGTTTATTTTCAGTATGGTGATGACGCGTCGTTTCGAGGCAGGATCTGTATCTGGATTAGGGGCAGGCGGCAAGGGTGGGCCAACTTTGTCCAAGGACAGGATTAGGGAGATCCTTCAGGAGGAGGCTGTTGCTCAATTTTGAGCATAGTTTTCAGAGATGTTCGGGTCTATCAATACATCCATGATGAAGTACTTTAATGAGCATTATGTTGCTTTGTCTGAGGCTGCTGGTGCTGCAGCCACCGCATCCATTGCCGCTGCTCGGGTTAGTGCTGGGAGAGTCTTCCATTATCGGGACTTCGATAATACGAAGCCCCTGACATTTGATGGAGTCCAGGACCCGATCATAGAATTGATGTGGATGTCTGACATTGAGGGATGTTTCTTCACTTGCTCTTGCCCAACTGACCAGAAGGTCAGGTGTGCTCTGAACCTTCTGAGGTCCGGAGCGAAGGATTGGTGGAGACTTGTTACCAGCTCGTATTCTCCTGAGCAAAGGACTGCAGTGCCTTGGGAGCAGTTCTCAGAGATGTTCCGTTCTAGATATGTGCCGCTGGTGGAGCGTGAGAGGTTGGCCCAGGAGTATTTGGACTTGAGACAGGGGACATATCGATGAAGGAGATCACCAAGATGTTCATAGAGAGGGCCATGTTTTGTCCTGAGTTCACTGCTTCTGAGCAAGCTCAGCTGACCGGTTACTTGAGCTCGCTCTAGACGGATATCAGGCAGTTTGTATCCACATATTGTTATGGTTCATTGATGGAGTTGTAGGAGGTCGCCAAGTGACATGAGATTGAGATGGAGCTCCAGACGAGGGAGCAGAGACCGGCCCCGGTGCAGTCACATCATGCACTGAAACGGTTCAGGGCGGCTAATACTAGATGTGGGAGTCAGAGGGGACGCACTTGTGGGAAGTGCGGCAAGGTTCATGATGGAGCTTGTCGATCTTCTTCGGGATGCCACAAATGTGGCAAGCAGGTTCACATTAAGAGGGACTGCTGGCAGCAGGCTCCAGCTTCTGGCATCAGACTTTGTTATCATTGTGATCAGGTGGGCCATATGAAGGCCCAGTGTCCCTTGCTTGTTGTCAGGCCGACGCAAACTCCAATGCCGGCTACCTTAAGGATCACATATAGGATTCAGGGAAGGGTGGAGCCCCCGAGGGCTCGAGGTCACACCTTTTAGCTCACTGCCGAGGAGGCCAGAGCAGCTCCAGATGTTGTGACTGGTATGTATCTATTCATTATTCTGTTGATTATGTTTATTGTTATGCATATATTTATGCCTCTGATAGGTATGTTCCTAGTGAACTCTTTGCCTGCTCTTGTGTGGTTTGACTCGGGCGCGAGTCAGTCTTTTGTATCTCGATCATTCAGTAGGGAGTTTGATATGCCTATTGGGGAGTTATAATGTCCGTTGCAGGTTTCTATCGCCAACAAACACAGGGTTTTTGCATCTGCCGTATATCAGGGTTGTGTGCTATAGATCTTTGGGGTGCCTTATCAGATTGATCTGATCCTTATTCCTATGGGGGATGTGTGCGTAATAGTGGGTATGGACTGGCTATGAAAATTTGGTTCCATGATTGATTGTGAGGGTTAACGACTAGTAGTTCGAACCCCAAGTGGAGGAGAACTGGTTATTTATGGAGATGGCACCAGGGTCAGTTCAGGGTTTTGTTCGCCAGCCAGGGCTCGTCAGTATATTCAGCACGGGTGTGCAAGTTATTTGGCTTATGTGGTTGAATCTCGAGTTGGGGACCAGATTTCAGTTTCAGAGGTTCCAGTGGTTAGGGAGTTTGCTGATGTATTCCCGGAGGAGTTACCCAGTGTGCCTCCCGAGAGGCGGGTCGAGTTCAGGATTGACCTTGTGCGAGGATTGACCTTGTGCGAGGTGGCACCACCTGAGATGCATGAGCTGTCCTCTCAACTGCAGGAACTGCTAGGCAAGCAGTTCATCAGATCGAGCAGTTCTCTGTGGGGAGCGTTGATTCTGTTCATCAAGAAGAAGGATGGTTCACACCGGATGTGCATTGATTACCGGGAGATGAATAAGTTAACAGTTAAGAACCATTATCCCCTTATACAGATTGATGACCTATTTGATCAGTTGCAGGGTGCATCTTTGTTCTCCAAGATAGATATGAGTTCTGGGTATCATCAAGTGAGAGTGAGAGAGGAGGACGTCAAGAAGACCGTGTCCTGGACTCGTTATGGGCATTATGAGTTCGTGGTGATGCCATTTAGGCTCACCAATGCGCCTGTTGTGTTTATGAATTTGATGAATCGGGTATGCAGGACGATGCTCGACCGATCCGTCATTGTGTTTATTAATGATATTTTGGTGTATTCCAAGACCAGAGAGCAGCAGTAGGAGCACCATCGAGAGCTTCTGGGGGGTTTTGAGGTGAGAACGACTTTATGCCAAGTTCTCGAAGTACAAGTTTTGGTTACAAGAGGTCCAGTTCCTAGGGCACCTCGTTAACCAGGATGGGATTTTAGTCGATCCAGCCTAGATCGAGGTTGTGATGTAGTGGGAGGTTCCGAAATCTCCCTCAGAGATTAGGAGTTTCTTGGTTTTGGCAGGGTGCTATTGGAGATTCATTCAGGACTTCTCCAAGATTGTGGTACCCCTCACTCGTCTGACGAGGAAGGGGGTGGATTTCTGATGGGGCCCTGAGCATCTGTCGGCGTTTGAGACTCTTCGGCAAAGGTTATGTGAGGCCCCGATATTGACCCTCCTGGAGGGAGTGGAGGATTTTATAGTATTCTATGATGCATCCATCATCGGTTTAGGGGTAGACCTCATGCAGAGAGGATAAGTGATTGCATATGCTTCGCGGCAGCTAAAGCCGCATGAGTCGCGACACCCCACGCATGATCTGGAGTTGGGGGCAGTGGTTTTCGCCCTCAAGATTTGGAGGCACTATATGATGGGTTTTGAGCACTATAAAAATCCTATGGTGCACATACAACTCTAATGCTTTGGATCTAAGTTTTATCAAGTTATACATGCAATTTTCATTTATCCAAAGCATGAACCCTAACTAGCATACAATTTTGAGATTTACAACATAAAACAAGTTAGATGAATACATCTTTGTTGTAGCTTGTAGAACTTGGCATTTCAAGAGCTTAGTACCTCAAATGTGATACCTCTAATAAGTCACAAACACCAAAAGCAAGAGGAGGCTTATGAGAGAGAGGTTAGGAGGCACCAAAATCGGCTAGGGTTTCACCTTGGAAATGATTGGCCGATTTTGGGAAGGCTAGGGGGTCAATTTATAGTGTGGAATCCTTAGGGTTTCTTACATAAAACCCTAATTTACTTAAGCCTTTAAGTATTCCAATAATCCATATGATAGACCCTCTGGATTAACTCTTCATGGACTATCACATAGATTTGGTCCATCACTTATCAACACGGATCATTAGCCCAAACTATAAGTATTACTGATTTACCTAATCAGTCCCTGCAAATTTAATCAGTCTCTTTTGATCACTAAATTAATTTCAAATTAATTCTTGATCAATACCAATTAAATAATATGATTTCTCAATTAATATATTATTCATATAATATATTAATAAATCACAAATAACCTCTTTCTCTAATATCCATCCTATCAAATTGCTCCGGTGAAGGCAACCCAAAAGGACCATGCTACTATCAGGTCAAGTACAAACTAATTATAGTTATGGGCTTAGACACCTAATCCAACAGTCACCCACTTTGATAAGTCTAATAACTATAACTGTCAATGCAACTTCAAAATCCGATTAGCAATCGTAGCTCTCAAAAGCCGTTGTCGAACTCTGACCTAGTCAATGACGCGTCCTTTAGATAAGGGATCATATAATCCTCTGTTATTCAAGATATCGTGTGGACAAAGACATGGAATAAAGTCATACTCATTGTCCAACCGTTTGTTTCCCGATTTCTGATTTCTTTGACATAGAACTTAATTTAACATATCAATTGAGTCCTGACCGGGCACGACACATAAATCAAAACAAAATCATCAATGGGCCCATGATATCGCTTTTAATCCTCTTAGGATAAAAGGAACAAATAAACATCGACTTATATGCTTGTACTAACTACTTGTTAAATTATACACAAAAACATGTTTTATAACATCAAGTTACTGATGCGTTTTCGTGCTATCAATGCACAACCAACTCGTAATCAACAACTCACATATCTTGGTTTGAAGACTATACGATATTATCGTTTCACAGTCACTCGTGATAAATTCCAAGAAGTGATTTATGTGAGCGTGGGTTTATTCCAATACTAAAATCTTATTTCAGGAGCACTCATGAACGTTGTAGCAAACTTTTGCTATGTCTAAATACCTTAGACAATCTACAAGCTAATTCATGACAGTCTAACCTCATAGCTTACTTCCAAAGTATGATTGAATGTAGATATTTCGAATAATCATATTATTCTGGAAGTCAAAACATGCAAAAAGTGAAACAAAAAATAAACAATTGACAAAAGACAGTAAACTTTACTTATAAATAAAACCCTTATTATTTAATCATCAAATGTCAATTACATTTATTTATTACAAGTTTCTAACTGCCTATCTAATCACTGAAACTAATATCGTCCCTTAGGCCAATGCTCTTAGCATGCTGCAAATGCTTAACCCTACTCAGTCCCTTCGTAAGGGGATCTGCTGGGTTATCCTATGACGATACCCTCTTCACTACGAGGATTCCCTCTTCTACTCGATGTCTTATGAAGTGATATTTTATGTCGATGTGCCTAGATCTGCCATGATCCATCGTTGTCATAGAAAATCTCCATAGGCTCCTTTACAGCTGGTACAACTCCAAGGTCTGCGATGAAGTACTTTAGCCATATTGCCTCCTTCGACGCTTCGCTTGCTGCTATGTACTCTGATTCGCACGTTGAATCAGCTACAGTCTCCTATTTGGAACTTTTCCATGTTACTGCTCCTCCATTTAGGGTAAATACCCAGCCAGACTGAGAGCGGAAATTATCTCTGTCGGTCTGAAAACTGGCGTCACTATACCCTGTCACTCTCAAGTCATCACTCCCACCGATGGTAAGGACCCAGTCCTTAGTCCCCCGCAGGTACTTAAGAATGTTCTTTACTGCTATCCAGTGAGTTCTACCAGGATTACCTTGATATCGACTAACCATGCTCAAAACAAAAGCCACATCAGGGCGAGTACATGTCATAACATACATGATCGAGCCAACGGCAGAAGCATATGGTACTCGATTCATTTATGATATTTCGGCATAGGTACTCGGACTCTGAGTCTTACTCAGTTTGGTATTGCTGTGGATAGGCAATTCTCCTTCCTTGGAATTCTCCATGTTGAAACGTTTCAACACATTGTCCAAGTAGGTACTTTGACTAAGTCCTATTAGTATTTTACTCCTATTTCTCAATATCCTTATCCCTAGAATGTAAGCAGCTTCCCCGAGGTCCTTCATAGCGAAACACTTCCCAAGCCAGGACTTAACCTCCTGCAAGGTTGGAACGTCGTTTCCTATGAGTAGTATGTCATCCACATACAATACCAAAAAGCTAACTATACTCCCACTAGCTTTGACATATATGCAAGACTCATCATCGCTTCTCAAAATTCAAACTCTTTGACTTTCTCATTGAAACAAAGATTCCATCTGCGAGATGCTTGCTTTAATCCATAAATGGATTTCTCAAGCTTAAACACTCTATTAGGGTACTTCGCATCTACAAAACAATCTGGCTGACTCATGTAAACATCCTCAGCTAAATTCCCATTAAGGAAAGCGGTTTTGACATCCATCTTCCATATTTCATAATCATGAAACGCAGCTATGGCTAGCATAACCCTTATATATTTGATCTTCGCTACTGGTGAGAAGGTCTCGTGATAGTCAACTCCAGGAGTTTGAGTATAGCCCTTCGCAACCAATCGCGCCTTATATGTGTGTACTTTCTGTTGGGTTTTGAGCATTCTAACACTCCTATGGTGTACATGCAACCCTATAAACCTTGGATCTATGTTTTCTCTATTATACATGCAAATATTAACTATTCCAAGGTTTCATCCTAACTAGCATATTATGAAGCACCTATACTACAAAGTTCTAGTTAGATGACATACCTTTTGATGTAGCTTGATGTCTTCAAGCTTTAAGAGCTTAGCCCCAATAGTGTGGAAGCCTCAAATGGAATCACAAATCACCAAAACACCATGGAAGAACTTGAGAGAATAGGTATGCACACTAAAATCGGCCCACTCTTATTTTCACACACTTGTGCCAATTTTGTGAGCCAAGGACCCCTTTATATATTATGGAGGATTAGGGTTACATCCATGTAAACCCTAATACCCATGACCTTTCATTTACATAGGATCCATGGGTTAAAAGCTCCATGGACCATCCATGAAAGCTTAGCCCAACCTAAATGAACTTGGCCCATTCCATATATATAAGAGTCCATATTTAATTAGTTCTTTTTGATCACTTAATTAATTCTAAATTAATTCTTGATCAATACTAATTAAATAATATGATTCCATATTAATATATTAGAACTTATAATATATTAATATAAATCATAAATATACTATTCTCAAAAGACTATCCATATAAATTGTGCCGGTGAAGTGCAACCCAAATGGACCATGCCGGGTCGGGTCAAGTACATACCAAATATAGTTATGGACTTAGACATTAATCCAACACTTTCCCATCCATGCCAGTCTTCTTGTTGAAGATCCATTTGCACCCGACCGTCTTACGACCTGGTACATCGTCAACCAAGTTCCAAACTTGATTGTCATACATGGACTGAATCTCACTGTCCATTGCCTCTTTCCACTTTGCAGAATCTTGGCCCGCCATGGCTTCCTTGTAGTTGTTAGGTTCATCTAAATTTATCAGTGTGCTATCACTGATAAACATATCACCTTCACTTGTTATATGAAAACCATACAACACACATGGAACACTAACTCTACTGGAACGTCTCAGAGGTACGGAATCGTCAACTGGTTCAACAAGAGTCACATCCTCAGGTTGAGTGCTAGCGTTAGAGGTTCCTTCATCGATTAAAACTTGAAGCTATTCAAGGTCAATTTGCCTCCCACTATCCTTTTGGCATATGAGTTCTCTTTCAAGAAAGACACCCCTTCACGGTACGAAGACCACGTTCTCACTAGGTCTATAAAACAAATATCCAAAGGATTTCTGTGGGTAGCCTATGAAAATACAACGCTCACTACGAGGTTCGAGCTTGTCTTGAGTCTCTCTACTTACGAAAGCCTTGCAACCCCAAACCTTGATATGTGTTAACGAGGGAACCTTCCCTGTCCACATTTCGTGAGGTGTTTTGGCAACCTTCTTAGTTGGGACTAGATTAAGGATATGGGTGGCAGTCTCTAAGGCATACCCCCAAAATGAGAAAGGCAACGAAGCTCGAATCATCATGGAACGAACCATGTCCAACAAGGTTCGATTGCGCCTCTCAGCCACACCATTAAGCTGCAGTGTCCTAGGTGGCGTCGATTGTGAAACAATTCCACATTCTTTAGGATAGTCGTGGAACTCAATACTAAGATACTCACCACCTCGATCCGATCGGAACATCTTTATCTTCCTGCCCAATTGATGCTCCACTTCTTGCTTAAACTCTTTGAACTTTTCAAAGGTTTCCGACTTGTGCTTGATTAAGTAGAGATACCCATATCTACTATAATCGTCGATAAAGGTTACATAGAAGCGGTTAGCATCCATTGTGGCGGATCTAAAGGGTCCACACAGATCGGTGTGTATGAGATCCAACAAACCCTCACCTCTTTCACAAGTACCAGTGAAAGGTGACTTGGTCATCTCTCCAAGCAAACAAGATTCGCACGTGTCATTCGACTTCAAGTCAAATGACTCCAACACTCCATCCTTTTGGAGTTGGGCTATGCGCTTCTTGTTGACATGTCCAAGACGAAAATGCCACAAGCATGCCTTGTCCAAATCATTGGACGAATCAATATGCAATACATTATTTCCTAAGTTGTCTACAACCATCACAGTTTCATATACACCATTACAAGGCAATGCTTCAAAATAAAATTTACCATTACAAAAAGCATTAACAAAACCAATTTCATTGTTAAATGAAAATCTAAAACCATGTTTATACAAACCATGAAAAGAAATAATGTTTCTCGCCATATCTGGCGAGTAGCAACAATTGTTCAAATCTAACCCTAACCCATTACTAAGCAATAAAGAATAAACTCCAATCTTGGTGATAGGCGACACTTTCCTATTCCTCATGATCAAGTTCATCTTCCCGTGCTTCACATCCCTACTTCTTCTTAGACCCTGAAATTCAGAACAAATGTGAAAACCACATCCTGTATCAAGGACCCAAGAACTAGCATGTGATGAGTTATTAGATTGAATAGTGTAAATACCTGCGAAGGTTGGCTTTATCTTCCCATCCTTAATGTCCTGCAAGTATTTAAGGCAGCTTTGTTTCCAATGCCCTTTTTCATGACAATGGAAGCACTCTGCTTCCTTTGGATTGGATGAGGGAGTAGCGGAACCACCTTTGGACCCACTATAAGAGGATCCATCAAGAGACTTTCCCTTGTGATTCTTTGAGGAATCTTTTCTCTTCTTTCCCTTCCCATGTCCAATTGCCAGGACTGGGGTAGCAACAATAGGAGTGGGTAAGACAAGCTTGCCTTTTAAACTTCTTTCAGCAGTTCTCAGTAGGCCTTGAAGCTTGCTTAGAGTGACTTCCTCCTTGTTCATATGATAAGTCATCCTTAACTGATCATAACAAGGAGGCAAGGAGTATAGGATAATGTCAATAGCCAACTCTTCGTTGAAATTGACATTCAAATTTAGCAAGCGGTCCACATATCTTTGCATCATTTGCAAGTGGGCCGTGATGGACTCTCCATCCTTCATTTTTGTTGTTATCATGGAGGCAATGATTTCATACCTTTCTTGTCGAGCACTCTGATGGTACCTTTCCATCAAGTCTTGGTGCATCTCGAAAGGCCAGAAGTCCTTGTAGGACTTCTGAAGCTCAGAAATCATAGTGGCTAGCATGATGCACGACACCTTTGTCGCGTCCTTCTCATGATCCCTATACTCAGCCAGTTGCTCAGGAGTTGCAGTTTCTTCATTAATCTCCTTTAGCTCTTTGTCGAGGACATATTCCTTTTCCTCGTATCGAATGGCCATGCCAATGTTTCGAATTCAGTCATTGAAATTCGACCCATCGAAAATGACCCTCCCACATAAGTTCATGAGGGAGAAAGAGCCAAAAGCATTTGAGTTTGAAGCGTTGTTTGAAGTAGACATCTGAAAAGAAAGGAAAAGTTTCATTAGATAAAAATTCCTTAATATAACACCCAAATGAAATATTAAGGCTAGGACCCAACACAATATTTCACAATTCGGAAGATGGATGCCGTAATCCAATTGCAAAATATTTCAAGGTAGGTAAATGACGATTTACCAATTTTATCACCCAAAACTAAAATTTATAAAGAACTAAGTTTTATGAAATTCCTAGTTCTTTGAGATTTATTGAACTTTTCAATGGCATGTTTTAATCTCGATTATGCCCTTCAAGTTTGTGACTGGGATACCGAGGATCACAAACAAGGTGTGAATAACCATGCAAATTTGTTTGGCACTCTCGAGTCATTTACCACCTAATCAATGTGTCGGTTAACCACACACGCTCCATTGATATATGACAATTATCAAGCTACCCTTTGCCACCCTTGTTAGTCCATATTAGTGTATGGTTTACCTCCCGTTATTTCAAACCGTGATGTATGGTTCACCTCCTGTTTCTGGCACCACGAGGAACTGGGCACGGGGTTTCATTTCAGCACTACTTATCATCCACATACCGACGGCCAGAGTGAGCAGACAATACATATGTTGCAGGCCCGTGTTATTGATTTTGGTGGGAGTTGGAATTCCTACCTATGTGACAACAGTCAACTTTGGGTCAAAGAAAGTCAATGAGTCAACCAAGTCAACACAACTAGTATTAGGATTTTAGGATAAGCGCTATGTTTCCTAATGTACAAACTTACAATTTTAATAAAAAGTATCTCTATGGAGTTGCCAATTATCAAATATAAACCCTAATTAGGGTTAGTAACGTAACAACTCGATAATTCAGCTATATATTATTTGGGAATAAATAATGTTCGTAACACAAATGTAGTGGAGTTCAGAAACCTAACACTACGTGGCAAATTCATAACAAAGGCTACAAACACAACTTTTTGGTGAATTCGTCACCAAAAGCGACAAAATCTATACCCATCTAAACACCAAAACTTAACGAAACAAACTTGGAAATTTAACCTAACTATTCATATAACGTATTAATATTTGATAATAATGTTTGTTATAATAATTTGAATTATTATAATTCAAATTAAATATTTTTTACATCCTTTATACCCTAATTTCTTTATAAAAACCCCACTATTTTATAAAAATGCTAGGATTTTATAGAAGTTTGACTGTTATTTTCTATAAAAATCACTAGTAATTAGATGGTACTTCCATCTTAATGAGCTAACTACTAAGCCTAAGTAGCACCACCTATAAGTCCCATCCATGTTCCCCCTCCCTCCTCCCCACCCCCCTTAACCCACCCTACCCACCCCCTCCTTCCCTCCCTCCTTATTACTTGCAGCCGAGAGCCTCATAACCACCACCATTTTCATCATTTTCACTCTTCCTCTCCAAGATTAAGCTCTCATCTTCAAACCCTAATTTCTTCCAAGTCTTCTTGAAGTTTTGGTACATACTTTCTTCATTTCCTTGTGATTCTACACACTTCTATACTAGTTTCAATCCATTTACACACATTTCATGTGTTACTATTCATAGAATCTTCAAATCTTCAAAGTGTTCTTCAAGTGTTCTTGACTTGAAACTTTCCATCTACAACCTTTCATTCATCAAGAAAACCACTCCAAAGGTGAGTTTATACCCCTCCATTTTCGAGATTTCTAAGTTTTAGGGGGGGAATACAAGTAGAACACAAGTAAACTTGTGTTAATATACAAGTTGTTATGCATGCTTTCTTACTTCTTGTGTAAAAGTGCTAAATACATGAAATGATGTTATTATCAAGCTTTATGAACTTTTATATGCAAAATTTTGTTTAAAATAAAATACTATGAAAAACAAGTATGAATATGCTAGATGTTCTCATGAAAAAGTCATAAACTCAAAACCATAAAAACTAGGGTTTTTATGAACACAATATGGATAATCTATCAAAAATGGTTATAACTAAGTTATTACACCATTTTTGTGAGATCTAAACCAAAGTATGTTATTTTGGATACATGTCTTGAAACTAGTAAAAAATACCAAGGTTTTAGTTTTACAAAAGACAAAATTGCAAAAATGGTCCCTGTAGTTTGTCAATTTCTGTGGGTAAGGTCCAAAAAAAAGTTTATTAGCAAAAAAGGTCCCTATTTGATGGTTTTGTTGCGGTTTTGGTCCCAACCTCGTTAAGTTTAACAACATTGCTGTTAACTTTTGGCAAATGACAGATTTACCCCTGGGACCATTTCTACAGTTTTATCTTTTTACCAAACTACAAGGACCAATTATGCAAATTTTCTTTTTCATTTTGTTGAATTATTATATATTAATTATTTTAATTACTTTTTTCTTTTTAACTTTTTTCTTATTATATTATTTTTTTATTGGATTAGTATATATTAATACATATTATTTTTATTATATTATATTTATATATTAATAAATATTACTTTTTTATTATTAATTTTTTTAATTATTTTTTTTGAATTCCTTCTTTAATGCATTAATTCTTTTTTATTGGATTATTATATATTAATAAATATTATTTTTAACATATAATATTTACCTATTAGTAAGTGTTACTTTTTTGGATTATTAAATTCATTTAATTAATTTTTTTAATTTTGTTATTTCGTTAATTCTTTTGATTGGATTATTATATATTAATAAATATTATTTTTAATATATTATATTTATATATTAATAAATATTACTTTTATTATTATTATTATTTTAATTGATATTTTTTTAATTTCTTTGTAACGCCCTGTTTCTGGTATGCATTTAAAACATTATTTTCTTCTTATTTTAGAAGCTACTCGACGAGTGAGTGGCCCTAACTCGTCGAGTAGCAGCGGGTTAGCACGTGGAGTTAGCGTGACGAATCAGTGACCAACTCCACGTGCTAACCCGCTGCTACTCGAGGAGTTAGGGCCACTAACTCGTCGAGTAGCTTCTAAACTAAGAAGAAAATAATGTTTTAAATGCATACCAGAAACATGGCGTTACAAAGAAATTAAAAAAATATCAATTAAAATAATAATAATAATAATAAAAGTAATATTTATTAATATATAAATATAATATATTAAAAATAATATTTATTTATATATAATAATCCAATCAAAAGAATTAACGAAGTAAAAAAATTAATTAAATGAATTTAATAATCCAAAAAAGTAACACTTACTAATAACTAAATATTATATGTTAAAAATAATATTTATTAATATATAATAATCCAATAAAAAAGAATTAATGCAATAAAGAAGAAATTCAAAAAAAAAATTAAAAAAATTAATAATAAAAAAGTAATATTTATTAATATATAAATATAATATAATAAAAATAATATGTATTAATATATAATAATCCAATAAAAAAATAATACAATAAGAAAAAAGTTAAAAAGAAAAAAATAATTAAAATAATTAATATATAATAATTAAACAAAATGAAAAAGAAAAATTGCATAATTGGTCCTTTTAGTTTGGTAAAAAGATAAAACTGCAGAAATGGTCCCATGGGTAAATCTGTCATTTGCCAAAAGTTAACAGCCATGCTGTTAAACTTAACGAGGTTGGGACCAAAACCGCAACAAAACAATCAAATAGGGACCTTTTTTGCTAATAAACTTTTTTTTGGACTTTACCCACAGAAATTGACAAACCACAGGGACCATTTTTGCAATTTTTTCTTTACAAAAAGAAAACTTCAAAAATCTATCATTTTGTAAAAAATGGGTTTTCTAGCAAAAATGGTCATAACTAGGTCATGACACCATTTTTGCGGGTTTTGACCAAAAATATGTTGTTTAAAACATATAAAGTTAACTTGACCTAAAATCACAAAAAGGTAAAAATAAGTTTTACGTAACTATATTTTCACTATTTGCCGTTTGTGACGTTAAAAGTCAAAAAACTAGAAAATGGATATTTTCATACTAAAGACCCACTTATTTGTGCTAGATGTAAAATACTTGTTATTTATGAATATCTAAGTATACTAACCCATATATATGTATATATATGTATATATGTATACGGAAACCAAATACTATAATAAACTATATATGTATAGTTTATAAATCTTTAACACTTTTGTAACATGTTGAGCAAAGTGTATAATTATATAAAATACGTATATAATTATTTTATACTATTTTATTATCATGGAAAAGTGATATTTACACATACAAAGGTTTTCATTACAAAAATATGTAAACTCGTTGAATCAATTTTTATGAGTCAAAGTCTTCATCATACCTATTAGGGTACCTACAAAAGTCATGTATTATAACCAGAGTCTCCCGTAAGAAAGCTTGATACTTGTGTATAGATCTATACGAGACTGACAATCCTACACCTAAGCTGTTAGCTACAGCTAGACCGGCAGGTCTGGGGTGACAAATGTCATAACATTCCGACGCCTGAAGAACGTCGCGACATGCCATTTATGTCATTAGCACGGTTATAATAACTGACATGGGGAAACAACGATACATTTAGTTTACGGGGAAACATTCATTCAAACAGTTTTATATAAATTAAAACTGCATATTACTATTTTAAGTATGGAAAATACTTGCACATTTGGGTCTTACGGTTCTAAGACTACAACTCATTTTAAGGAAAATATTGGATTTTTCTAGAACGAACACTGCCATTTTACAAGAAAGGCTTACAATTCTTCATACAAAATCTTATGAACTCACCAACTTAATTGTTGACACTTTTTCAAACCACTTGTATTATCAGGAAATCACTAAAACAGGTAACTACAAGCTTTTGAGGATGGGACGCTAAGGCGTCAGACTAATCTTTTTATCATCATATTGTAATTTATTTTGAACATGTAAATCTTACAAAAATGTAACTTTTTCAAGTATATTTATGATGGTTGTGTTTTCTTTGGTCACTATTATACATTATGTTATGATACAATACATGAAAGTCACCCACTCCCGGACGTTTCCGCCATCTTGGTTTGGGGGTGTGACAGATTGGTATCAGAGCATTGTTTATAGTGAACTAACTATATCAAACCACGTAAGATATACAACTATAAATAAAATGGGACTAAAACACTCTGACTAAACATTTTCGCACAAGTATACTTTTAAAATATAATAATATTATTATAAAAGTATAAGTACATACATACGTACTAGAACTGTGTCATAACAAGAACAATATAATAGTAAAAAGATGAGTTGAACACTACGATTAAGCCTAGATAGTTATGTAATCATATCTGGGATAAATATAGTCTGATCAACTATATTTATGCAAGGTATGACCAACATGCGTTTGGGAATAGTCATGTTGAACGACAAGTCTAATACTTATCAACACCCCATACAAAGAAACTCTAAGAACCAAACATAAAGTTTAAAATACTATAGGAGTATTTTATGATAATATAGAACCATACATCTAGATTCATTACATGTCTCTCATACCTCTATTATTGCACAATCAACATGGCAGGTTTTCACCACCCCGGAGACCCTTACTTTCCCAACCAGGGAAACGGCGGCTGGATTGAGGAGGATCTCGAAGAGATGGTCAAAGAAGACCCCAAAGAGGATCCTGAGAAGGATCCGGAGGAGAACGAGGACGAGGAGGAGATGGAGGAGGACTCCGACGAGGAGCCTGAAGGTTTCAACCCACCCCCTTCCATCTGCGACCCTGCGCCCAGGCCAGGCTTCCAGGGCCCGACGCCACAATGGGTCAAGGACTTGAGGAGGTGGAGTCAGGAACAGGGTCAACGCTCCCCGTACGACATGGAGCGACGCTTTTACAACCTCCATAACGGGGGTTCAACAGACATGGCTCTCCCTATCATTGTTCGTCGTATCACACGTCACGATGAGCAGGCTAGGGATTCCACTGGCCGGATTCTAGACGTCAGTGCCACCGCCGTTCGTCTTTGTCGTCTAGACGAAGATCATGATCAGACTCGGGATCACACCGAGGCCGTTAAGGAGGAGGTTACCATGACCCGAGCCGAGATTAGGGAGTTCCGGGAACGCCATGTCGCGATGGAGAAACGTGTGATTGAGGCGGAGCGCCAAGCGGCGGAAGCCAGAGAGGAGGCTAGAGCGATGCGGGCCCACGTGGCCACTCTGCGAGGACCCAAGGATACCACACGCCATGAGTAGTGCTTTTACTACTCGAATTTTATTATAGGTTAGGTTTATGAGTAAGTGTTGGTGCTACTCCTCCTTGTATGTAGGTTTGACCCTACGAATAAGTGATTACACTATTCAAGGGGTCGTTATGCTGTTCAAAGTTTTCTTACTTCTGAGGTATTTTAGACCTTCGTAAAGGTCAAATTTTCCCAAAATCAATGAAATTGGCGTGCATTTTATTTCATTGGGGTTTGCTATTTAAATTCATAACTTATTGTGCAATTGTTTACTCATTATAGTAGATTTCTATTTATGAATTGCTTACAAGTTAAAATAAGGACGAGACATAATACATATAGCACTGAGACTTTCCATTTCTAATATATGTTATCATGTACCCACTATTGAAGAATTATCATCATTCCATCTTTGAACTTTATGGCAGAAGTATGCCACCACATAGAATAATCAGGCGTGTCAACAACACATCAGCAACTCCACCACCACCGCTACCACCTCGAAAGATGGATTCTGCCGTCTTTCAAGCTACTGTAACAGACGCTGTGACTACCGCCATGGCACATATTAGTACCAATGGTACCAATGGGACTGGAAATGGTACCAATAGTTCTAACCAGGGCGAAAGCCATGGACGTTTAAGAGTATGCTCCTACAAGGACTTCTCAAAATGCAAACCCAAAACCTTCTATGGAAACGGAGGCGTCATTGCCCTGACAAGATGGTTCGAGAAGATAGAGTCAGTATTCGAGATCTGTGCATGCCCGGAAGAGAGCAAGGTCAAATTTGCGGCCTGTACATTCACTGATGGGGCCATCTCTTGGTGGATAGCCACGTCAAATCACTAACCCTCCCAGTGGCCAACTCTCTGAGCTGAGAGGACCTGAAAATCATGATGCTAGAGGAATACTGCCCAAGGGGCGAAGTACAGAAGCTGGAGCAAGAGCTCTGGAGCCTCACAATGAAGGGCTCCGATATAGCAGCCTATACTACCAGGTTCAGCGACTTGGCGCTACTATATCCCGAGATGGTCACCCTGGAAAGCAAAAAGGTGGAACGTTACATCTGGGGACTATCCCCCCAGATTCAAGGAAATGTGGTATCTGCAAACACATCCACTTTTGACAGTGCCAAACGCTTGTGGATCATGGAGTCCACCAAGGCTTTATGACGGCCATCCCCGAACAAACGAAAGGGGAGACAACAAAAGAAAACTTTGGAACAAGAGGAAGTGCCAACCGACGCAAGAGCCCGCCAAGAGACAACAAATGGTGACAGTCCACGCTGCCACTGTCCCTGCCACCCCAGCACCAACAAAAAAATATGTTGGGCGCCTACCCAAATGCAGCAAATGCAAATTCCACCACACTGCAGCTTGTTGGGAAATGCATTGCAGAAACTACAATAGGAAAGGGCATACCGCCCGTTTCTGTAAGGCGCCAGCCCAACAAGCCGCCCCAACCACAAATGTCAGGGTGAGCCAAACATGCTACAGATGCGGGGAAACGGGGCATTTCAGGAGATAATGCCCAAAAGCCAATAACAGGAATGCTGGGGGTACAGGAAGGGTTCTGACATTAGGGCACGAGGAGGCCATGAAGGACCCCACGGTGGTTACCGGTACGTTTCTTCTCAATAACTCATATACATGTGTACTTCTCGATAGTGGTGCGGAGAGGAGTTTCGTGAGCCACAAGTTTAAACACGTAGTCAAACAACAACCACAATCACTCAACGAAACATTCACAGTAGAAATGGCCAATGGAAAAACTGAAAGCACTAAAGATATATACATAGGATGCACTCTAACCCTAAACAATCACTCCTTCCAAATCGACCTAATGCCTGTTACAATAAGGAGTTTTGACGTTATCATTGGCATGGATTGGTTAAGTCCTCACCATGCCGATATCTTGTGTTATGAAAAAGCCACCCGACTCAACTTACTGAGTAATGAAACCCTCGTCATCTACGATGACAAACCGAGCACAAACCTCCGAATCATCTCTTGCATCAAGGCTCAGAACTATCTACGCAAGAAGTACCATGCATTTCTAGCACACGTTGTTGACAAGAAGAGAGAAGTGAAGGATATTAAGGATATTCCAGAAGACCTTCCGGGAAAACCACCTGTGCGACAAGTCGAGTTTAGAATCGACTTGATTCCTGGAGCCACCCCCATAGCCAAGTCACCATACCGATTGGTCCCGACCGAAATCCAGGAATTATCCAGTCAACTGAACGAACTGCTGAGCAAAGGATTCATCATACCAAGCTTCTCACCTTGGGTAGCACCAGTTCTGTTCGTAAAGAAGAAAGACGGATCATTTCGTATGTGCATTGACTATCGGGAGTTGAACAAACTCACATCAAAAACCGATATCCCCTACCCCGAATCTACGACCTGTTCGACCAACTTCAGGGAGCGAGATACTTCTCAAAAATCAATCTGAGGTCGGGGGACCGTCATCTGCGAGTCCAGGAGGAAGATGTCTCTAAAACGACATTTAGAACTCGTTACGGTCACTACAATTTCATAGTGATGCCCTTCGGATTGACTAATACGCCCGCAATATTCATGGACCTAATGAACTGTGTATGCCGACCTTACTTAGATTAATTCGTGATAATATTCATTGACGACATATTAATCTATTCACGAAGTAAGGAAGAACATAGTCAACATCTACGACAAGTCCTGGAGACATTAAGGATGGAGAAACTATATGAGAAGTTTTCGAAATGCGAATTTAGGATCCGAAAGGTGGACTTCTTGGGACACATGGTCAGTGCAGAAGGGATACATGTGGACCCCTCAAAAATCAAGGCAATTGAGAACTGGAAAGTGCCAAGGGCACCGACAGAAATCTGCCAGTTCTTAGGCCTTGCTGGCTACTACAGGAGGTTCATATAAAACTTTTTCAAGATTGCTAAGTCACTCACTATCTTGACTCAGAAAGGAATGACCTTCAACTGGGAAGATAAGCAAGAAACTGCCTTCCAAACGCTAAAACGAGCATTATGCAGTGCTCCGATCTTGTCTCTCCCAGAAGGGACAGAAGACTTTGTGGTCTCCTGCGATGCATCCAAGCATGGTCTAGGTTGTGTGCTCATGCAAAGAGGGAAGGTTATTGCCTATGCCTTGAGACAAATTAAGACTCACGAAGTCAACTACACCACGCATGACCTTGAATTATGAGCAATGGTGTTTGCTTTGAAGATCTGGAGACACTATCTCTATGGTACAAAGTGTACAATCTACACTGACCATAAGAGTCTCCAGCACATTCTCAATCAAAAAGAGCTCTACATGAGGCAATGACAATGGGTGGAACTACTAAATGACTACGAATGTGAAATTCGTTACCATCCAGGCAAGGCCAACATTGTAGCGGATGCCTTAAGTCGAAAAGAATACTTGGGCCGTCGAGTAAAAGCACTAACCATAGCTATCCATTTGCACATGTCCACGCAGATCAAGGAGGCGTAGCTCGAGGCTTTGAAACCTGAGAATGTCGCCAGTGAAGCCTTGCGAGGAATGGATAAAAACCTTGAAGTCAAGGGTGACGGAGCTCATTATCTCATGAATCGAATCTAGACGCTGAAATTTGGTAGGTACATAAACGTTATCATGAGCGAGGCTCACAAGACCTAATACTCCGTTCACCCCGGGTCTAATAAGATGTATCTAGACCTCAAGAAACTCTATTGGTGGCCAAACATGAAGGCATAAATCGCTACCTATGTGGGTAAGTGCTTGACTTGCGCCAAAGTTATGGTAGAATACCAGAAGCCCTCGGGTTTACTACAACAACCAGATATACCCGAGTGGAAGTAGGAGCGGTTAACCATGGACTTTATAACTAACTTGCCTAAGACAACTGGTGGACTCGACACCATATGGGTGATTGTCAATAGGTTAACCAAATCCGCACACTACCTGCCAATAAAAGAGACAGACAAGATGGAAAAAATAACGAGGACGTACATCAAGGAGATTGTACGACTACATGGTGTGCCAATATCCATTATCTTGGATAGAGATAGCAGGTTTACCTCACGATTTTAGCAAACGCTACAAAAGTCTTTGGGAACCCGACTTGACATGAGTACAGCCTACCACCCACAAACCGACGGGCAGAGTGAAAGAACTATTCAAACATTGGAATATATGTTGAGAGCTTGTGTGACCGACTTCGATAAAGCTTGGGATACCCACTTACCTCTCCTCGAGTTCTCATACAACAATAGTTATCACACTAGCATCAAAGTTGCTCCATTTGAAGCCCTATATGGGCGCAAGTGCAGATCACCTCTATGCTGGGCTGAGGTGGGTGACACTCAACTAGCAAGAGGGCAAGTACCTAACATCACTATCACCGGCCCAAAGATCATACGATAGACAACGGATAAGATCATTTAAATTCGTGAAAGACTGAAAGTATCTCGGGACCAACAAAAGAGTTATGTAGATAAAAGACGAAAACCCTTGGAGTTCTAGGTTGGTGACCGCGTTCTGTTGGTGCATGGAAATGCTCCACAAATAATGAGTGTTTATTAAGTTGTATTTTCCCTTTATTGTATTTATGGTGTAAATACTCTCCCTCCTATATAAAGGGAGAGTTGGTCATTTATTATAAAAGCTAGCTTATCTTTTCCTTAGTTAGAGATACACTTCTTACAATGTAATCTTTAGAGAGAGAAAGTTGGTGGGTTCTCCCACCCAGAGAGAGTTTCTCTCCCACCATGTTCTTCATGCAATATTATGATTATTCTCTCTTGTTCTTAGTCTTTTCTTATGAACTCATAATATGTTATTCGTGTTCATACTTCCAAAAACACGATTAATCTCGAGATATCTTTCTTCCGCACTCACCGTTCGTTATAAAAATAGGTCTCTACAATTGGTATCAGAGCCGTACCTTGAATATCTCACGATTATTTCAAGGGAACGACTCCCGTTCGGTGATTATCTTGTGATTTTTCCATGTTTCTGCAAGAAAATTTTTTCGGGTTTCTTACCGGAATTTTTTTATGAGTTCGTTCTTAGCTCTATTTTCTGGGTGATTCTATCTTAGTAAAATAAATTGTTGCTGCTGCTGCTCGTTCTATTTATTGCTGGAAGAAGATGTTCTTAAAAGTTTATTATTTTTGCTGTTGAAGAAATGAAGAAAAATGGGAGAAGAAATTATTTTTGTGGTCTCCATATTGTTGAAGATGTTGTTCCAGGGAGTTCTTTTTCTTGGATGAGAAGACACAAAAATTATGGGCTTATTATATTCTTGAAGATAGTGGAGGAAAGCACTTTTTCTAGAAGATTTTTTTTCTACAGCATGTTTATTATGATCATCAAAAAGGTATGATATTCATACATTCTACCTTTTACTTGTTGCTGTGAATCTTCAAATTAGTGCATATGGACGTGTTTAAGTGTTTGCATAAAACATATTGTCCTTGCTACTCTTTTGGGTAAAGAGTATTCCACTATTTGCTCCCTCAAAAAGACAAAAAACCATGTGACATTGTCCTTTCCCATCACCTTTTGTCCCTAAAAACCCCCTGCACACTCCTCTTTTTGCCTTCCCAAGACCACATGTTGACTTAAAATGCTTTATAAAAAGATTCCCTTATTAAAATATGAATAAATGGCCTTTGCGGTACCATTTTTCATGAAAAAATAGCATTTTTCGTCACCTGTTCAGCCCTTCTCAGCCTCCCGGACCGCAGCCAAAAACTGCCTACCGGAGTCCCCTTAGAAGCCTACCCGCAGCCACTTCTTAGCCTTGAGCCGAGGTCCTCTCAGGTCCCTATCCGCAGCCCAGAGACTGCAGTCATTTGCTTATTCCGGACCGAAGCCATCAGCAGCCTCGGACCGCAGCGGCCATCAGCAACTCGGACTGCAGGCATTCCCTACCGCAGTCTCGGACCACAGAGGCTTCTCGGCTCGCACCGCAATGGCTTTGCTCCCTGGCACCGCATCGCAGCTACTGCAATCACGCCCTCCATGCGTCCGCACCCAAGTCAGTCCATCCGCGACCAGCTCCCTCGTCCGCACCCAAGAACCCCACCGTGTCCATCTAATCCGCAACCACCTACCTGACCCGCTGTCCTCTTAAACCCGCAACACCATAGACTCGCAACCAGATCCCCTCTGATCCGCAATCACCTCCTACCGCAACTACCTCCCTCTGGAAGGGAATGATACGTTTTGGAAAACGTGGGAAACTGAATCCAAGGTATATCGGGCCATTCGAGATCCTCTCCAGGATCGGCCCGGTGGCTTACAGACTTCAACTACTGCAGGAACTCAGTAACGTGCACCCCACCTTCCATGTGTCCAACTTGAAGAAGTGCCTATTCGACGAGACTCTTGTCATTCCACTTGATGAAATTGAAGTAAACGAGAGTCTCCACTTCATCGAGGAACTTGTAGAAATCATGGAAGGGAAGTCAAGAGAACAAAGCAAAGCCGCATACCCATAGTAAAGGTCCGTTGGAACGCCAAGCGAGGACCAAAATTTACTTGGGAATGCGAGGACCAGATGAAACAAAAATACCCACATCTTTTCCCCAACCTTGAGGACCCACTCAAAATGCTAATTTCGGGACGAAATTCCTTCTAACGGGGGTAGATGTGACAACTGTCAACTTTGGGTCAAACAAAGTCAACGAGTCAACAAAGTCAACACGACTAGTATTAGGATTTTAGGATAAACGCTATGTTTCCTAATGTACAAACTTACAATTTTAATACAAAGTATCTCTCAGGAGTTGCCAATTATCAAATGTAAACCCTAATTAGGGTTAGTAACGTAACAACTCGATAATTCAGCTATATATTATTTGGGAATAAATAATGTTCGTAACATAAATGAAGTGGAGTTCATAAACCTAACACTACGTGGAAAATTCATAACAAAGGCTACAAACACAACTTTTTGGTGAATTCGTCATCAAATGAGACAAAATCTATACCTGTCTAAACACCAAAACTTAACGAAACAAACTTGGAAATTTAACCTAACTATTCATGTAACATATTGATATTTGATAACAATGTTTGTTATAATAATTTGAATTTTTATAATTCAAATTAAATATTTTATACATCCTTTATACCCTAATTCCTTTATAAAAACGCCACCATTTTATAAAAATGCTAGGATTTTATAAAAGCTTGACTATTATTTTCTATAAAAATCACTAGTACATAAATGGTACTTCCATCTTAATGTGCCAACTACTAAGACTAAGTAGCACCACCTTCAAGTCCCATCCATGTTCCCCCTCCCTCTCCCCACCCCCCATAACCCACCCTACCCACCCCCACCCTTCTTCCCTCCCCCCTTATCACTTGCGTCTGAGAGCCTCATAACCACCACCATCTTCATCATTTTCACTCTTCCTCTCCAAGATTAAGCTCTCATCTTCAAAACCTAATTTCTTCCAAGTGTTCTTGAAGTTTTGGTAAGTTCTTTCTTCATCTCCTTGTGATTCTACACACTTCTATACTAGTTTCAATCCATTTACACACATTTCATGTGTTACTATTTATAGGATCTTCAAATCTTCAAAGTGTTATTCAAGTGCTCTTGACTTGAAACTTTCCATCTACAACCTTTCATTCATCAAGAAAACCACTCCAAAGGTGAGTTCATACCCCTCTATTTTCGAGATTTCTAAGTTTTAGGGTGGAAGACAAGTAAAACACAAGTAAACTTGTGTTAATATACAAGTTGTTATGCATGTTTTCTTACTTCTTATGTAAAAGTGCTAAATACATGAAATGATGTTATTATCAAGCTTTATGAACTTTTATATACAAAAGTTTGTTTACAATACAAAACTATGAAAAACAAGTATAAACATGCTAGATGTTCTCATGAAAAAGTCATAAACTCAAAACCATAAAAACTAGGGTTCTTATGAACACAATATGGATAATCTAGCAAAAATGGTTATAAACAAGTTATTACATCATTTTTGTGAGATCTAAACCAAAATATGTTATTTTGGATACATTTCTTGAAACTAGTAAAAAATACAAAGGTTTTAGTTTTACAAAAAGAAAACTCCAGATATCTATCATTTTATGTAAAAAATGGGTTTTCTAGCAAAAATGGTCATAACTAGGTTATGGCACCATTTTTGCGGGTTTTTAACCAAAAATATGTTGTTTAAAACATATAAAGTTAACTTGACCTAAAAATCACAAAAAGGTAAAAAATAAGTTTTACGTAACTATATTTTCACTATTTGCCGTTTATGACGTTAAAAGTCAAAAACTAGAAAAATAGACATTTTCATACTAAAGACCCACTTATTTGTGTTAGATGTAAAATACTTGTTATTTATGAATATCTACGTATATTAACCCCTATATATATATATATATATATATATATATATATATATATATATATATATGGGTACGCAAACCAAATACTATAATAAACTATATAAGTTTAGTTTATAAATCTTTAACACTTTTGTAACATGTTGAGCAAAGTGTATAATTATATAAAATACATATATAATTATTTTATACTATTTTATTATCATGGAAAAGTGATAATTACACATACAAAGGCTTTCATTACAAAAATACGTAAACTCGTTCAATCAATTTTTGTGAGTTCATACCCCTCCATTTTCGAGATTTCTAAGTTTTAGGGGGGGGGGGGATACAAGTAAAACACAAGTAAACTTGTGTTAATATACAAGTTGTTATACATGTTTTCTTACTACTTGTGTAAAAGTGCTAAATACAGGAAATGATGTTATTATCAAGCTTTATGAACTTTTATATGCAAAAGTTTGTTTAAAATACAGAACTATGAAACACAAGTATAAACATGCTAGATGTTCTCATGAAAAAGTCCTAAACTCAAAACCATAAAAACTAGGGTTTTTATGAACACAATATGGATAATCTAGCAAAAATGGTTATAACCAAGTTATTACACCATTTTTGTGAGATCTAAACCAAAATATGTTATTTTGGATACATGTCTTGAAACTAGTCAAAAATACCAAGGTTTTAGTTTTACAAAAAGAAAACTTCAAAAATCTATCATTTTATGTAAAAAATGGGTTTTCTAGCAAAAATGGTCATAACTAGGTTATGACACCATTTTTGCGGGTTTTGACCAAAAATATGTTGTTTAAAACATATAAAGTTAACTTGACCTAAAAATCACTAAAATAGGTAACTATAAGCTTTTGAGGATAGGACGCTAAGGCGTCAAGCAAACCTTTTTATCACCATATTGTAATTGATTTTGAAACATGTAACTCTTACAACAATGTAACTTTTTCAATTATATTTATGATAGTTGTGTTTGTTTTGGTCACTATTATGCCTTATGTTAAGATAAAATACATGAAATTCACCCACCCTCAGACGTTTCCGCCATCTTGGTTTGGGGGTGTGACACTTAACCTACCTCTTGCGGAGTTATCTTACAACAATATTTACCACTCCAGAGTTGGTTCTCCACCATTTGAGCTCTTGTATGGGAGGATATGTCGTACCCCAGTTTGTTGGGGAAAGGTTGGTCACAGGGTTATGGGAAGGACCGAAGTAGTCCTTCAAATCACAGAGCTTATCCAGTAGATCAGGCAGATACTCAGACATCTCAGAGTCGGCAGAAAAGTTGTGCCGACCGGCGCCGATCCGAGTTGGAGTTCCAGGTTGGTGGTATGGTATTACAGAAGGTCTCACCTTGGAAAGGTTTGATATGCTACAGGAAGAGGGGAAATTGGGTCCCTGATGTATTGGACCTTTTCGGGTGATTTCCAGGGTTGGAAAGGATGCTTACAGGTTGGATCTACATGAGGAGCTTAATCATATTCACAACACTTTCCATGTTTCGCAGCTGAAAAAGTGCGTGTTAGATGATGATGTAGTGGTTTCCTTGGATGATATTCAGGTTGATAAGCGCCTGAAGTATGTTGAGAGGCCAGTGGCTATTTTGGAAAGAAAGATGAAGGTCTTGCACAACAAGGAGATACCTTTGGTAAAGGTACGGTGGCAACATCGGAGAGGCTCCGAGTAGACCTGGGAGCCGGAGGCCGAGATGCGACAACATTATCCTAAGTTATTCGCCGTGGTAGACTTCGAGGACGAAGTCAAGATCAAGTGGGGGAGAATTGTAACATCCCGATGTGAGGTATTTCTAATTTAAACCCCTTTAATTCATTTATATTGCATTTGGTCCCCAAGTTCAAGTATTGTATGCAAATTTTTTTATTAAGGGGCATTGTTTTAAATTGGAACCTTTGGAGTACGCTATACGTACGTGGTGTACGCTGGGCGTACTTGCCAAATGAGGAAACCCTAATTTTTAGGGTTTGACTGGTATTTAAGCATCCTTATAGCCTCATTTCCCTTCACTTTATCAGCCTCCACCCTTTCATTTGTATTGTAACCCTAGAACCTCCTTGTGAAGCCATTGCAAGACTTAAGGTGTGTGTTTGTGTGCTTAGAAGAAGAAGGAAGGAAGTCAAACTCATCTTGAAGGAGTGAAGCACTTTGGATCTGGGTATTATTCTTCATTTGCAACCTTTCTATGGTATAAAGCATGCATGTTTGTCTTTCAATCATGTAGATCTTGAAATGGGTGTTTAAGTGATACTTTTTGGTCCCAAATGTCTTATCTTGATCATGGCATGTTCTGGATGATTTGAGTTGTCCTTTCAGACCTTAGAATTGGTCCTATGCCATAGAAATGAAGTCCCAATGGTTAGTGTTGCTCCATGCATCCTGTAGAAGGTCTTAACGGATTAAGACCTTGATTTAAGCACTTATTGGGCATGTAAAGTCATAAAGTTGGAACCTTTATGAGTCTAGAGTGTATTTTAGCGATGAATATGAAGTTGGGATATAAGAGATTAAGTTATTAAGCTCTTAATGAGGTTTTTGGGTTTACGAGGGTACACCTCGCGTACTCGGAGTAGGCCCCGCGTACGAGGTCAACCATCCTGATGGTGGTCAACCTATGAGGCCTCGTGTATGCCCAACGTACCTCAGGAGTACGCCCCATGTACATACCCTGAGTTGACTCGGTTGGGTTGACACGGCTGGGTTGACTCAGTTGACCTGGTTGTGTAAATCCCGAAAATCATAGGGTTAAAATTTCATTTTTAGTATAATCAAAATACCAATTATTGATATTGCCATATTTATACATACTTTTAGGCAATATTTGAATACATTTTGATTAATATTTTGGTTATTTGCATAAATAAGTGGTAATTATAAGATTAAATTACAATTTGCAGCCAGAAGAAGTCATCTTGAAGAAAAAGGGCTAAAAGTGACAAGATTGGAACTTTGGAGGTTAAGAGCTTAAAATATGAAGAATTCGGCTAAAAAAACATTCTCACGATGTGATGAATGAAGGATCACGACGTGAGCATGGATATCCTAGATGATAAACATCCGAAAGTAAGAATTTGTGTTGGATACGGATTGCTACCGAGCTCACGACGTGAGTAGGGTTATTTCGGAAAAATATATATATCCTTGATCTCCACGATTTTGGGAGGTTGGCTAAATTGGAGAGAGTTTCCAGAAGACGATTTTCAGAAGTTTAGAGGCTAGAAACTTGGTAATACACCAAGGAGGAAGAAGAAGAACATACTTTACTTTTTGATTTGGTACATTACTATGCTTTTGATTATGAAGTATAATTGTTTGTTTGTTAGTATGGGTAGCTAAATCTAGCTGCTACTGTTAGCTAGATGAAGCTGGAACTCATAAACTAGTAATTTGATTATGGATTCTTCTAGTTGGTTATTTGCTTGTATTTGATTGTTTATACCTAGCATGTTAGAACTTGATACTTAGGATTGCTTAAACTCATGTTCTGTGTAGTTAGTGAATATTGAATTGCATGAACTTGACACCTAGTAAATTAGTGACCATTGAATTGCTAGAGCTAGGATCAAACCAATCTTAGTTAAGTAATCAAAGTATTAGTTTTGGCTATGCTAGAGAACATATATTGTGATTATAATATTGTGTTTGCCTAATCAATCTTACATAGCTCCAATCCATTTAATAATTGATTCTTTGTTAAATTATGTGTGACTATGCATAGATCTACATGAATTAATTCAACATTAGTAAATTTGGACTTGAATTGCTAATAAAATATTAATTGGTAACCAACAAGAATTATCCTTAATTAATAGCTAAATAATGAGGGAAAGTGGATTCGAACTAACAGGAGTGCTTTTCATAATTGATTGAATTAGTTGTTGATAATTTAAGTTTATCTAAACTTCAAAAATTAGATATAAACCAATTTGCTTTGCTAGAATTTTAGGTTAATTTAATAGTGAGTAGATTAATTAATTAAAACCGTTCCCTGAGTTCAATACCCGACTTTTGTGCTATACTATTTCAAAGGGGTACACTACCGTGGGTCGAATAGCTAGTAGATTAGGAGGTAAAATTAGGTGTAGTTGTTTTAGACGCATCAAGTTTTTGGCGCCGTTGCCGGGGAACGATTTATTTGATTGTTGATTTATTTGCTGTAGGTTAATTGATCCTTTTTTGGGTAAAACCTGCAAAAAGTTAATTTTTAGCTTAGTTTTGTTTCGGTACTAAACTCACGACGTGAGCCTTAAGCGCACGACGTGAGCCCAATCATTCTTCGTTTTCTTTCGTTTTTCTTTTCTGTTTAGAGTTTCTGCTACAACACGAGGTGGTGATCCTTACCACGTCGTGGTGGCCAGTCAGGACGCAATTTTTAGTTAGTTTTTATTCAGATTTACATTTTTATTTTTGTTTTTATTGCAGTTCATGACCTAAGGATCCAACACACCATTGGTACCACCTCTTGAAGATCCTGACCTAGCCCTTCACAAAAAGACGAACAAGGATGAAGGAGTAAACCAAACACCAAAGAAGCCGCTTTTCAAAGATCTTAAATCAGTATTTGGAAAGAAGAAAGGGAAGAATGTGGGAGAGTCAAGTACATCTTCGAAGGACAAAAGCAAAATTGAAGTCCTTCATCAAATACCTAGTCCACAAGAATCCGAATACGAAACTGAAACCGAATTTGAATTAGAAAAAAGCGAACCCGAAGACGAGCCAGAAAACGAAATGGCAAACATTGCGAATATCTCCATGGGAGCATACAAGAAGCGAATCACAGACGATGCTGGTCCTGGTTTAGTACAACCTGCAATTCCAGCAGCAACAACATTCGAGCTAAAAGGACACATTCTTACTGCGCTAAAGGATGTACCATTTTCTAGAAAGGGTCATGAGGATGCTTACAAACACTTAGATGAGGTCAATGACATTGCAGACTATTTCAATGTCCCAAATGTTCCTATAGAGACAGTCTTGTTAAGGATGCTTCCCATCACTTTTAAGGGAGCTGCAAAGGATTGGTTAAAGGCACTTCCACCCGGTGCAATTACTACTTGGGCACAAATGCATGAGCAATTCCTAGAATAAATCTGCCCACCATCAAAGATATCTAAACTTAAGAAGGCAATAGCCAAATTTGAGCAACAACCGGGTGAGTCGCTTTATGAGGCATGGGAGCGATATAAAGGGTTACTAAGAACTTGCCCTCAAAATGACCTGAACATACAACAAGAAGTGTCTATATTCTATGACGGGGTGAATGTCATGACGAGGCAACTCCTTGATTCCCAAGGAACGCTTACTAAGAAAAATCCGGGTGAAATGAAGGATTTAATTCAAGAATTCTCCAAGCATTCTCGTGAGTACCATAATCCAAGACATGATGGGACAAGGGGAATTGGTAGTGGAACATCAGAAGACATGGCTGCTGTGCTAGTAATGCTGAATATTATGGACCGAAGGATGACAAAGATGGACCAGTCAATTCATGCTATTAGAGTTGGATGTGAAAGATGCAATGGTCCACACTTGACCAAAGACCGCCACTTAGATAATAATGGGAATAAGAAGGTACAAGTTTGCTATTCGAGCGGAGATAAATATGATGAAGACTGGAGGTAACCAAAGAAGGAGTGGTTGCCATATGAAGAATACAAGAAGAAACAAGAAGAAAAATATAGGCAAACTGGCCGAGGCTTCTACCAAAAAGAACAGCCACCACTGGAAAAGAAAGTTGATTTTGAGACCATGCTAGCTAGATTCATGGAGGCTTCAGAGAAAAGACATGATGAGACAGATGCAGCAATAAAAGATCAAAGGATGATGATGAAGGATCAACAAGCCATGATGAAAGATCAACAAGCTATGATGATTGTGCTGGATAAGGTGTCTAAGTCCATAACTATATTTGGTATGTACTTGACCCGATTTGGCATGGTCCATTTGGGTTGCATGGCATCGGAACAATTTGGATAGACTTTTGTGAGAAGAGGATATTTATGGTTTATTAATATATTATAAGTTCTAATATATTAATATGAATTATTTAATTAGTATTGATCAAGAATTAGTTTGGAATTAATTTTGTGATCAAAAGAGACTAATTAAATAAATGGGGATTGATTTGGTAAATCATTCATTCTTATATAGTGGGCTTATGATCCATAGTTCTTCATGTTGGGCTAAACCCATGTGGTTACCCATGGATACTCCATGGAGGTTAAAACCCATGGATCATGAAGAATATGGAAAGGCATGAGTTACATGGTGTAACCCTAATGTGCACACTATATAAAGGAGCCTCATCCAAGAAAAATCGGCACTTAAGTGATACAAGTGAGGGCTAGCCGATTTCAATGCAATAGAATCTTCTCTCAAGTTATTCCAATTGTTGGTGGTGTTGTGTGAAGCACTTGAGGCATCACATTTGGGGTGCTAGGCTCACAAAGTCTTAAGGAATCAAAGCTACAAGAAAGGTATGTCATTCTACTAGGTTTTATATTACATCTACCCCATGATATGCTAGTTAGGTCGAAACCTTGGAAAAATGAAAGTTTGCATGTATAATAGAGAAAACATAGATCCAAGGTTTCTAGGGTTGCATGCACACCATAGGAGTGTTAGAATGCTCCAAACCCATCAGTGGTATCAGAGCCTAGGCTTGTTTTCAATTATACTTGATGATACATGTTTTTTCCAAAGTTAAAATTCTTCCATTTTTGCATCTAACTGCTCACCACGACGTGGCAGTCTTTACCACGACGTGGTGATGCACCTGTGTGCAGAATTTTGGGGTTTTGCTTGTTATTGGATGAGGATCATTACCCTAAACTGTTTTTTGAACCTAGAAATCTGTTTTCCAAGAGGGTAATGTTCTGTCTTGTCCAATTGAAAGATATTTGTCAAAGTTTCAAATTTTATATTAAGTTTATATGATTCTTGAAAATTGTTGATATGAATTATGCATGCTTATGAGTTTAGTTAGATCATAGAAATTATTTGACATGCTTGTTAGTTTAATTGTTGATCTAAATGCATTTTAATGGACTCCATAACTTGTCCTCAAGTTATGGAATTCCAAGAGTTTTTTCATTAAAATCATTAAAACTCATAAGTTATAGAAATGAAAGGTTTTGAATAGTTTCTAAACTTGCCCTCAAGTTTTGGAATTTGTAAAGTCACTTTAGAAAATTTAATTCCAATCCCTAGAATTTTAAAAGTTTAAAATTCAACCCTTATACTTTATAGTATTATAAGGTTGTTGCCTATAAAATGGCAGCTTAATGGGTGTCCACTCTCACCCACCGCTTCCTTGACTGGTGGAGGGTCGTTAGCCGAACGGGTAGGAAAAAGACTATAATTCTCATTAAAAGTATAATGATAAATATAAAGTAATTAAACCTTTTTATAAATTCCCAATCTTAGTTACTTTAGGAAAATGTGAAATTGATGCTAACCCATGAAATTACACTTTGCAAATTGCTAAAATCGTTAGTGGAGCGTGTGTGGTTAACCGGCACACTAACTTGGACTTAACGAGGGTGGAAAAGGGTGGCTTAAAGTTTATCATAGATCGGTGGAGCGTGTGTGGTTAACCGGCACATCGATTAGGTGATAAAATTAAGAGTACCAAGTTAATTTGCAGGGTTATTCACACCTTGTTTGTAATCCTCGGTATCCCAGTCACAAACTTGAAGGGCATAATCGAGATTTAAACATGCCATTGAATTGTTCAATGAATCTCAAAAGATCTAGGAGTTTCAATCCAATTAAAACTTAATAATCTATTTCGTTTTTCATAGTGGAAATTGGTAAATCGTCATTTACCTACCTTCAAATATTTTATAGCTTGGATTACGGCATCGCTCTTCCAAGTTATAAAATATTGTGTTGGGTCCTAGCCTTAATATTTCATTTGGGTGTCTTATTAAGGATTCTATATCTGATCTAAACTTGTCTTTCTTCCTTTTCAGATGTCTTCCAACAATGCTGCTTCTGGCTCAAACCCTACTGACTCCTTCTCTCTCATGAACCTTTGTGGGAGAGTTATCTTTGATGGAACTAATTTCAATGATTGTATTAGGAACATAAGGATTGTCACTCGTTATGAGGACAAGGAATATGTCCTCGA